>NC_137696.1:85522963-85910463 GCF_964034855.1 Anser brachyrhynchus | reverse complement strand
CAATATTTGATGTCTACAATGAGAAAGCATGGATGAGATACAGGACTTTATTTTTATTTTTTATTAATTATTTTGATATTTATAATGTTATTAATTAACAAACTTATAAATATATGGGAATGCATATATAATGCATTTCATTGTTTCCAAGCATGTATTTTTTGCCTCAAGTTTACTTGTTTGAAAAGTACATAAAAGCTTGAGGGGGGAATGGTCAACTCTTTCCTAAATTAGAGTATTACTTATTTGTAAGCAAGACATAGTTGATTAGCAAGTCCTGTAAAATATGACTAATAAACAACCCATCTAATATAGAAGTGACAGCAGAGGATAGGATAAGAAAACTAGTCATTTTAATCATAAAAATTTAAAAGGTTAAATCCTCATAGTATAGAGAGCTGGTTAGAGCTCATTGAACTCAATGGACATACATGAAAACCTGTGGACTCTGGGGCCACTTCACCTCCAAAAGGGGATATTTGAAATCTCACTGAAAATGCATTAGACCCTCATTTAGTATGGAATTGCTTAGAAAATTAGAATACGTTTAAATTAATTAGAAAAGTTAAATGATGAGCAAAGAAGTGTGTATATGTGTGTATGTATTTGTGTTCTGGTCCCTTGTGGTAGTTTTTAGATGAGAGTTTGTAACCTATAGAAGACAGCAACTTCTCTGGGCCTGTTGCATTTCCTTCTTCATACCTATGATGGACTGTGTTAGGTGTAATCAGAGCTTTGATGATTTTCCTTACATACATGTGTCCACAAATTCATTTGCCAGATCAGAGAGGAAAAAATATAAAATAAAATAAAATAAAATAAAATAAAATAAAATAAAATAAAATAAAATAAAATAAAATAAAATAAAATAAAATAAAGATGCCAGAAATAAGCTCTGCATAGTAGAGAAAAACCTGGAGGAACATCTGCCTTACATAACAATGAATTGCTCTCCTGTTCACTTGTGGCAAAGCCATTACTGCACCCTAAAACAGCCATAGCCATCAGGTTCTCAAAGCCAAGATCTGAATCAAAAGAAATATCAAAATCCCCTCAGACAGTACTTCAGTGTGGATATCAGATGGTCACTTTAAAATCCTTTGAAGAGCCTTCCCACATTCCAGGGGAGTGGTGCAGCCTAATAACAGTGCCAGAGATGAAAGGTTTGGGAGGTTTAATCTGGCAGCTGGAAAACAAGTTGTACCGTGTGAGGTTTGCAGAGTTCGATCTGTCCGGTTTATCTAGAGAAGACTGGGAGGTGGCTTGCGTGTTATGTCTAGGTACTTACATATGGAAAAGATATCCAGTTTCAGGGACTTTCTCAGCTTGTTGACAAAGACTGAACAAGGTCCATGGCAGAGAATTCAGCCTTGAAAGAAGTTATAGCTTTCTATCAGAGAGGATAATTGAATTAAGTAACAGTCTTCTAAAAGGGGTGTGGGTGTGGGGTTGAGACTCAGCATGGGTTTAGGTCTTTAAAATAAATTTCAAAATCCTTCTAGGAGATATAATTTAATCCGCCCTCTGAGGGAAATTCTGTGGCTGGTAGGTCTGGGGACTCAGGTGGCATAGTTGTGGAGGTGCTTCCTGACCTTAATGCTTGCAAATGTATGAATTCATTATTTATGTCATCCTTTCATGGACCATGGAAAGGATAATAAGTCATGCATTGCCTTTAGAGTGCCCGTAACACCTGGAGCTCTGTGCTAAGACCTCCACTGTAACTAAAGCTTACCAAAGCTTCAGGGGATCAGTGAAGAGAAAAGCTTTCCATTGTACACTGGGCAGATATATTCTCAGGCCTGATGTCTTAATTTGCCTTTTTTTCTTTTTCACCTCATTCAGAAACATCAGAAGTGGCTGCAGCTGGAGACAGGTCAACAGATGTGTAGACTGCAGATGCTGGATTCTATTTTCTATTTATTTATTCCACACATCTCCAGATTTGTCTTTTCTAAATTAAATCAGCAAACACCTTTGTTTATATTGATTTTATTACCAGAGTTAAGATGAAATCATTTGAACATCCTCTTTAACTGTCAAAAAGTGCTTGGTTATTGGAAACCTACTTTAATTTTACTTTTTTTTTTAAATTATTATTTATTTTTTATTCAGTTAACTAATGAGTCTTTCCACCCTATGCACAGAAACATTTAAAAGATTACATACCTGTAAAAATAGGTTATTGAAATGTAGAACATGGGGAGGTGATGCTTGCATAGCAGAGGCTGCAAAGAAAAGCAGAACTGCCCCCAGATTCCCTATTTCTGAATACCTAAAGAACAGAAAGGATAAAATGAAACAAAAACCAACCAACCAACCAACCAACCAAACCAAACAAAACAAAACAAAACAAAACAAAACTCTGAAACCAAAATGGCATTACTCTGTAAGAATTAATTTCCTGAAATGTAAATCAAATATAATTCTTACTGTGTTGCAGTGTCACTCTGGGTAGTGGGTATTTGGAAGAGGTAAATGTGGTAGGAGTGCTTGCTTTGGCAGGTTCCACTGGATCTGTACTCTGTTTGTAGCAGAAGGCTGGAGCTACAGTTTGTTCAGTTGAAAGGAGTCAAGAGACCTCCAAGAGAATCACGCTTTGAAGCAAATCTAAGCAAATAAGCAAAGTGACACACAATTGAAACCACTGAACCAAAATCTACAAATTAAGCAAATGGAAGACTTCAGTGCTATCCCACACAGTGAGATAATCCAAAATGCATAGAAGTGGAAATTCATGGTCAGTGGCTGCCCCAAAGAAATAAATTATGTCTAAAAGATAAGGCAGTTCTGTCTCTATAATTTAGCACTTAATGCTGTGATAAACAGCGAGGGACTAGTCACCTATGGACTGGTATGAGCTACTCTTTAGAAGACCTATTCCTGCATTAAGATTTCAGGATTTCCCAGATTCCCATCACAATTTCCTTTCCCATCAAGGGGAATGCACTCCAGTCTGAGAGTAAAAAGACTATCTATTTTTCATTTAACAAACTTTTATCTACCTTGCCTGTTAAGTATCCAAATTCAGACACTCAGGTAAGGTCACTAACCTCATCTCCTCTTTGTGAAAGCCACCCTAAGATTACGCTTAGCTCTGTCATCATGCTTCTTGAGGAACACAAGCATTAATGATGTTAGGCAGCAATAGTTAATGCACATTAGGTGCATATGTTTTACTTGATTTCACTGAGATTTGGGCACCCAAGTCTTTTAAGCTTCTTTAGGAAACTCACGCTATAATAATAATTGTAAGCAAAAATATTGCTGAAAAAAGAAACTGAGTAAGCTTTTTCCTAAAAAGACTGTTTTTATTAGGAATGTGGAAAGAGATTACCATGTATACCACACTGATGCTTCTCTTCAACTCTTATCCTAATCACTGTAGACTGAAAATTATGAGGTAAAACTGGAAAAAAAAAAAAGCCACACATTTCAAGTGTTGTAACAGATGTGCTTATGTGTGTATGTTTGAAAGAAGCCACGTGCAATTTCCCAACCAATATCTAAAAGAATAGTCTGGTCTGCTTGCTGATTGTGCTTTGAAAGTTAAAGATCTTTAAAAAAAAAAAAAAAAAAAAAAAAGGTCAAAGTAAAGGAAAAACGAAAATCTGGAATTCCAGTGATCCTGGAAACCCTGGATAATTAGGGAGTTTTACTTCCACCATTTCATGTAGACTGCAGTTTCCTATCATGGGCCCAAGGGTTTTAGATTCCTAAGGAGGCCAGCTAAGGAAGGCTAGCTGGTAACGCCCCTAAAAAGCATTCTTAAATGCTTCTTTGTCAAATCTGTGGGCATTTGGTGTCCATGAAATATCTGATTTGGTTCCATCTACAGAGAGTTCAGCCTGAAAATCAGGCAAGGGGTCTAATGAGTAGTTTAAAATCATTTGTCTTATAAAGTAAATATGTCAAAGAAAACAAACAAACAAACAAAAACCCTCACACTTGTATATACACACACATGCACTCTTCCAAAAATAATTGTCCAAAGGATATCTAGTACTATGAAAGCAGAAATTAAAATCATGTTGTTCAACATAATCTTCCGGGTCATTCTTTGGTAGCAGTGCAAGTTCTGCAGCCTGTGATACACTGACTTGGAAAGAAGGGAAACATCAGTAGGAGACACTGAATCTCAGAGGGCTTTACTGTCCTTCAGACAAAGTGGTTAGATTGGGATAACCATGTGTTTTCAGTGTGAGGAGTGAGAGAAAAGGTCAGATTCAATTTTATATGGGCACAAAAGTATTGGCAACTCTATTCTATTAGGGAGTAATTTTGTAAAAAGACAGCATTTTATGCAAATAACAGTAGGCTCGATGCTTCTGACAAACGTGAACAGAATTAAGGAGAAGGTCGAGTGATAAAATGGAAGTCACGAATTTCCACTCCCAAGGCACTTAGATTAAATAAATGCTAAAATAACTCTTTTATTTCATTTAAACATTCATTAGAGTTTTCAAAGGTATGTAGGAAATGCCAGAATGATACAGCTATTTGTCTTCAAGAGAATGTTTAAACCACAGAGTTTTTGAATTTAAGTTCAAAAAAGAGTGGATTTCCTAGGGACAGTCATTGTTACATTTCCAAAAGGGGAAGCTCCCATGAGAAAAATCAAGCCAGAAGGAACAGGATAAAAGAATTAGACCTGGTACTCATGGCAATTCATTTTTTTTTTAATATCTACATGACAAACATAGAGAACAGATACCAACATACATTACTTAAATTCTTTAAATCTTCTGTAACATTACTTTGAAACCTTTTTTCCATTGAGCAGAATGGAGTTGATTAGTTGCTATTTGACTGGAACTATATAAAATCTAAGAAAGTATTTTTTTCACTTTATTGTCAACTGTGTTAACATATTGTTGGAAATGAGCAAATGGGTAGGACACGGCTACCCTTATGCAATAGAGTCAGCATTGGCCACACAGCCCACAATAGTGATACTGGCCCCAGTGCACAGGTAGGCCAAATCACTGAGATTTGTGTGACTTGGGCTGTCCTGCTTCTGGCTTTCTGATCACTCTCAGCTTCAATGCCCATGCAGCGTGAATTGTGACCCACTGTGCAGTGAAGAAAACCTAAAGGCCAGGATCAGCAATCTCTTGTTCAGGGACCAAAGGCTTGGTGAGAGCAGATGTCAAATGGCATTTTGCAATACTGGGAACTGAGAACTGCTTTGTCTTGAGGGAAGCATCTGTGAACATAATCTAGCTTTTGGCTCCCCCTTAGTTTTGCACTCAGACACAGGAACCTCTGTTGTACCTACTGCTTCTCTTTCAGTTGTACCACAGAGCACCTAGTAGTTCCTGGATCAAGTGGTAAGGGCATTAATGACAGGAACATACCATCACATCAGAGCTCTCTGATAACTCTGTACCTATAGCAAACACCTTTATCTACCTCATGAGAGTTACATGTCATGAGAGCATATTTTGTATCAGGGGCCTTACTCTGCATTGCCATTCACCCTCTTTGCACTCAGAGAATTGCAAAATAGTTTCCTCCCACTGCTGCCACTGCTCTTTGCAGACTATCAGTTTGGGACCATTCTGTGAATCTGAGAGGTAAGTGGGACAGTACAGTAAGGACACTTCGATTTTCTTGTCTCCAAATCATGGTTCTGGAGAAGGGAGACCAGACTCCATGGCTTAGGTACCATTAAAAGTGTCTCTTAACATGGAAACATTCAGCTTTTTGCTAAAGCTATCAGTATCTCATGGGTTTTGTGAAACAGCATAGTTACCAACAAAGTACAGATACCGGTGTGATCTCAGCGTGTACTGAACAGGCCACTCTTCTGGGAGTGATGACAGAATGGTGCTGCTAATGACTGCTAATAATGCATGCTAATGATAAGAGTGCTAGGGATCTGTCAACAGATACTGCCAAAGATGGGAATTTTAGACTTCATCAGTTTATGCCTGGATTTTTATGTCATGGGGCGGACTGGAGCGTGAGCTGATATCTTTAGGTGTGATTGGCCAGAGGAAAGAATTCTGGAGGAAGATGGGACACATACCAAATGGATTTATCTGGACTAGATGGTCTCTGGAGGTCCCTTCCAGCCTCAGCCATTCTGTGATTCTCTGCTATCTGCATCCAAAATCATCAAGCACCTGACTGATCCCTATCACAAGACAGCAGCTTTAGCAATCTCATTGTTACACTTAGCTCCTAATTTGGAGGGAGTAAGTGAAAAAGCATGTCACATCACCTGTCAGGTTTAACAGTGTATCCTTTTGTACACCAATTTTTAATGATTTCGGAACCTTTATTTTCCAGAGATGCAATTAATTCCATCAAAATAATGTAGAAATTATTTTATGTTGATGCTGAATACAAAAGCCAGTGAATTTCGGAAAATTTCCTTTAATTTCAGTGAGCTTTGATTTGAAGCTGAAAGGTGAGTACATATTTTAGTCTAACTTACACCTTATCACCTTATTATACTTTGTTTCATTCCTGAGGGTGCAATTATGTATAAAGAGCCTAATTTTTACCTCCAACAAATCATTTTTGGATTTAACCCAGAATTTTAATGGTCTCATATTAGGTATGTCATGTTAAATATCTGAACTTGGCTATAGTAAAACCCTTGCAAACTGATACAAATGGGATGGTTGTGTATAGTGCCTGGATTATTTATGCTAGTATAATATAAAAGAGAAGAAAAATCAAACAATCTGAGATGAAAAAAAAAAACACGATTAAAATTGAATCACAAACTTTAATATATAATCTACAACCCAAATCTAGCCTCAATATCCAGCTTGAAATCAGAAGTCTTGTAAACTTTCCATAATTTGGGATTGGTGTAACTAATAAGAAAGCACTGTTTCTTATTATTAGTATTCAGCTTAATACATTTGTAGTGCAGTAGAGACCTAAAGACCCATTCATCAAACTGGGGACAGATTGTGCAAAGTGCTATAATGTATGTAGATAATGTATGTAGATACAGCCTCTGCTCTGAAAGAACTTTTGCTCAGTGAAGACAACTGACACATTAAGAACAGGGAGGAAAGGTTCACTGTAATGTGCTCATATGTGCGTTTGTCCTTTTCATCTTCCTTCTATAAATATGCATAGAATCATAGAATCACAGAATATTCCGAGTTGGAAGGGACCCATAAGGATCATCAAGTCCAACTCCTGGCACCCCACAGGTCTACCCAAAAGTTTAGACCATGTGACTAAGTGCACAGTCCAATCGCTTCTTAAATTCAGACAGGCTTGGTGCAGTGACTACTTCCCTGGGGAGCCTGTTCCAGTGTGCAGCCACTCTCTCAGTGAAGAACCTCTTCCTGATGTCTAGCCTAAACCTCCCCTACCTCAACTTAACACCATTCCCATAGGTCCTATCACTGGTGATAGCGGAGAATAGGTCACCTGCCCCTCCACTCCCCCTCGCGAGGAAGTTGTAGACTGCGATGAGGTCCCCCCTCAGCCTCGTCTTCTCCAGGCTGAACAGGCCCAGTGACCTCAGCTGCTCCTCATATGTCTTCCCCTCTAGGCCCTTCACCATCTTCGTCGCCCTCCTCTGGACACTCTCCAACAATTTCATGTCCTTTTTGTACTGTGGTGCCCAGAACTGCACACAGTACTCGAGGTGAGGCCGCACCAGCGCAGAGTAGAGTGGGACAATCACTTCCCTTGACTGACTAGCGATGCTGTGCTTGATGCATCCCAGGATACGGCTGGCCCCCCTGGCTGCCAGGGCACACTGCTGGCTCATATTCACAGAATCACAGAATCACAGAATTGTCTAGGTTGGAAGAGACCTCCAAGATCATCTAGTCCAACCTCAGCCCTAACACTAACAAGTCCTACACTAAACCATATCACTAAGGGCTACATCTAAACATCTTTTAAAGATCTCCAGGGATGGTGACTCAACCACCTCCCTGGGCAGCTCATTCCAGTGCCTAACAACCCTTTCAGTAAAGAAATTCTTCCTAACATCCAACCTAAACCTCCCCTGGCACACCTTTAGCCCATTCCCCCTTGTCCTGTCACCAGGCACGTGGGAGAATAGACCAACCCCCACCTCTCTCAACTTGCTGTCAACCACAACCCCCAGATCCCTCTCTGTGGGGCTGCTCTCCAGCGTCTCCTCGCCCAGTCTGTACGTATAGTCAGGGTTGCCCTGTCCCAGGTGCAGGACCTGGCACTTGCTTTTGTTAAACTTCATGTGGTTGGTGATCGCCCACCTCTCCAATCTGTCCAGATCTCTCTGCAAGGCCTTTGACCCTCATCCGAGTTCACAACTCCTCCAAGTTTGGTGTCATTGGCAAATTTGCTCAAAACACCTTCTAGTCCTACATCCAAATCATTTATAAAAACATTGAAGAGGACTGGCCCTAAAATGGAGCCATGGGGGACCCCACTAGTGACCATCCGCCAGCCAGATGCGGCCCCATTTACCACAACCCTTTGAGCCCTGCCCGTCAGCCAATTGCTCACCTGTCGTATGATGTTTTTGTTAAGTTGTATGCTAGACATTTTGTCCAGTAGGATCCTATGGGAAACCGTGTCAAAAGATCACATCAGCTGGTTTCCCTTGATTGACTAGATGGGTGATTTTATCATAAAAGGAAATCAAATTTGTTAGGCAGGACCTACCCCTCATGAACCCATGTTGGCTGGGACCAACGACTGCATTGTCCCACAGGTGCGCTTCAATAACTTCAAGGATCATCCTCTCCATAATTTTACCAGGCACTGACATGAGACTGACAGGCCTGTAATTGCTAGGGTCTTTTTTCTTACCCTTCTTGAAAATTGGCACAACATTTGCCAGCTTTCAGTCTACTGGGACCTCTCCAGATTCCCAAGATTGTTGAAAAATAATTGAGAGAGGTCCCGCGATGACGTCAGCCAGCTCTTTAAGCACCCTGGGATGAATCCCATCCGGACCCATGGACTTGTATGGATCCAGGTGGAGCAGCAAATCCCGCACACGTTCAGGGTCGGTTGGGAGTTTGTCGTTCCCACCGTCATGGTCCTCCAGCTCAGGGCACCCTGGGTCCTGAAGCCCATCATCGGTGTTGAAGACAGAGGCGAAGAAGGCATTAAACATCTCTGCTTTGCCTCTGTCATTGTCTGTGAGGAGACCTTCCCCATCAAGTAGCGGATCTATGTTTTCTTTTGTTCTCCTTTTTCTGTTCACATATTTAAAAAAACCTTTTTTATTGTCTCCCAAAACCTTTTTTATTGTCTCCCAACACATAAATGTTAACTTTATATGTCTTTATTTCTCATAGATACCACTGTTAGCCAAAAGATCCTTTAATATTTCTGTTATTTCTCCAAAGAATGAGATTCTTATTAACTTTATGGAGGGATATCTACTTGCAGTTTATAGTGTTTGAAATTGTAAGAAGGATTCCGTTCACTGTTAGAATGCTATTTTGTTTTGGATATATGCTTTTGAGAATAAGATTTTCTGTTTTACTACAGTAAAGCCCTTTAGGACAAATTTTCAGCTAGGATCTGTTCTTGTTTAGCCCTAGAACATCTGCCTTCAGAATTGTTTTGATGTTGCATTATCAGTGTTTTTACCAAAAGATGAGTCAAAGCAGTAATAGAAAATTCCACATTCTGATAATGCAGATGATTGTAGAGACACTAAATTAAGCATCCATTCCTGGACATAGATAGGGTCTAGTGCCATGGTTCGCAGTATCACTCTCACAGGTGACACCTGCTCAACAGGCAGTACTTACGGAGTTCTGAGTTTCCAGATGTATAGGCTGAAATATCGTGCCAATATCTCACGTGAGTGGCATCATTGTCAGGCACTGTGCAATGTCATCAGCCAGGCACTACAGAGCCATGTCAATCTTTCAATTATAGACAAATTCTAATCTAGACATAGGTTTGAGTTAATTCTGGGGAAACCCCACTTTTGTGCCCTTTTATTTAAGGGGGGTAGAAAACGTTCCCAAGCTTCTTTCTTCTGTTTTATTATTTTTATTTTTTATTTTTTCTGCAATTCAACCGTTCAACCTTGTTTTGAAGAGTCTTATGTTCAATGGTCACTTACTCCCTAATACCTTGGGAGTAAGCAGAATGTTGTAAGTGAAATTGAATGGAATAAAGCACCGAAGGCGAAAGGCTGTCAAGAGCAATTGCTTAAAACTAGAAGGATAGACTACTTAAAATAAGATCTTGAAGCTAGAACATAAGGTAGTTATTTAATTTTTTGGCTTACAGTATCAAACTTGTCATTACTCTTTTAGGAAAAGTCTAAGAAAATTGTCTAGTACATGAAAGTAGCAAAAGTAATTTTATTTGATAGAAGAGGTTGGTGCTGGTAAACAGATACATTCATTCAATGCATCATTAGTCCCAGAAAAGAATGACTGGATTCTTGCCAAAGTAGAAGAAAATTCTACTGGGAAAGAGAACTGATCACAGCCAGATGAATTAGACCTATTGTTTAAAAAAAATGGTAATATGTCAATCATAATAAATTCTTATTTCAGATATTGGTGAGACTCTTAGGAGATATTTGCATATATGGCAACCCAAACATAGTCAAGCATGAACTGCCCACTGCAAGTATTGCCACAACTGGATAACTGCTCACACAGGCTGTGGGACACTCCCTGCCTTGAAATGCCTACAGTGGAAACAGAAGAGACTGAGGAAGGATGTAAAGTCAGTGGCATGTCCAAATTTAGAGGGAGGGCTTGCCTCTTCTCCGGCAGGAGGGTTCTTTTTTAGAACACATTGTGGAAAGCAGGTCTGCTGAGCCCAGCAACCTGCACGGTAGGCACAGGGAAGTACGGATGCAGAAAGAGACATGGAGACAATTCCTGAGAAGTTATGAGCCAGCATAGAGTCAGCTGCTTGAGACAGTAACAAATTCAACCTAATTTTCAAAAGAAGCAACAAAAGAGAGGATCATCTTTTGATAGAGCACAGCAGGAAAAGCGTGTAAGTCATCTGCAATCGATAATTTTGCCATAAGGCTAAGCTACTTCCGTGATAAAGAGCTGGCTTTGATGTCAAAAGGAGCAGGTGCCTGTGGGAGGTCAAAGTTTGAAATGAGATTACTCACAAGGATCAGAAAGATAATCAAATCTGCCCACTTCTGTGGCAGTGACATATCAGTACAAAAGACTCAAGTTCTAAATAGCCACAGTTAGGAATGAAAAAGGATAACTGCAAAATCCTGATGAGAGGACAAAAGGGAAGAACAGTTTCTGAGGGCAACTCATTTCCGACTGACTTGAAAGGACCAAGCTCACTGGCCTGTTAAATGACTTTTGCTGTTCAGTAGAGAGGGAACTGGAAGCAAGGACACTCAGACCCAGATACACAGATGGGCATGGGCCTTGCAGGGTTAGTAAATCTTGCAATTTTAGGAGTAGAGTACGTGAAGACAAGTAAGCATCTATGGCCCTTTGCAAAGAAGGGAGAAAGAGTGACTGGGAGAAAACCAAAGGTACCCATAAGCAAATATTTAGAAATGTGTCTTAAATCCCACCTTTCTCATAAATGCCCAGAATTAGGCATTTCTTTGAAACCGGGATTTGCAGACAAAAGCATCCTCCTGTGTTGTGGTACTAATGTATTCTTGTGCAGGTGGTTTTCTAGCTCCTTTTCTGTCCTTGGAAAAGCAACTAGAGGAAGAGCTGTTTGCCTCCTGTACAATGCCCAGTGGTTATAGCACCTGTCTAGCAACTGCGACAACAGAGTTCAAGGGCTTGGGGCTTTAAAACTGCACATCCTACTCTTTAGAGAGTGCTCTGGCCTCCGGAGTAGGGTCTAGGCTGGTGTATTGGGCTGATTCAACTGGATTCTGGACCACAATGCTGAAATTAATGCAAGGTTAGTAGAGCCAGAAAAGGGAGTAAATGTAGAAATACTCTCTCTCACTCAGTGCTGAGCTGATGTCGCCTTGAAAAGGATGAGCCAAACATCTGCACTGAAAAGAATTGCTTAGTTTCACCACATTGAAGTTCTTTATGGATCTTGGTCATGTAGATATTCGAATATCTGATCTCGGAGGTAGGTACAACTGAACTATACAGACAGCTTAGTACAGTAGTGAGTTCAATGTAATTTCAAAACCTTTGTTTACAGTCTGTCAGGGGTGATGAAAGTATCTCAAGGGCAGGTAACAGAAAGTGTCTGGAGGACTGCCTCACAGTCTCACAGCTCTCAGTCTCTGGTTTGCAGCCAACACATGGCACCTAGTCTGCAGCTCCCCAGATCAGATCCCTGGATTGATCTCTTTAGTTTTGCCTATGCTAATAAACTGAATGAGGGCAGGCACAGCATCGGGTATTGTTTGCACATCATCAGCAGTTGTATTCCGTGTGTTTCTGGCCAGAGCTGGTTAGCGCTCTCCCAGATAATTTCTGGACATAGTCGGAAGGATAAAACAGGCCTGGGACTGTCCCTAACAGGCAATACAGAGGGGGTCACCTTATTTGAGTGGGGAAAGAAATACAGGCTTGCATCATGTCACACTGTTTATCATCAGCCCATTTAGTACTGTGAAAGCAGCATTGGTGTTCACACATGCGTAAGTGTTCGTTCTCATCACCAGAGCTGTGGCATCCTTTTCTGACTGAGCATGAGCCCACACACATAGGGTGATTTGAAGAGGAGGTTCAGAGTGGGAGCTGAAAGTGCTACAGCACCAGAACAGGCTCTGTCCAATGCTAACACTGATGGACCTAAGTAGGACAAATATCCCTTCCCCCATGCCATTTCATGGCATCCCAGAGGAAGACAAAATGGCCTGGATGAGTTTGGTTGAATGAGGTGAGTAACCTGACGTGATTTAGCCCCAGTAGGCAGCTCAGCCCCATACAGACACTCGCTCACTCTCCCCAGGTGGGATGGGAAAGAGAACCAGAAAGGTAAAAGTGAAAAAAAAAATAAAAATCCTATAACTTGAAACTCATATCACGGATTACAACAATTTAAAGGTATATCCATCACAATCTCCACCCCTTGTCCCTTCAGACCAGGTTACTGGGTTTAACACTGAAATGAATTCCCCCCCTTGTCCCTGGCCTGGCTAGCAGCGAGGGGTTCCTGCCATAGTATTTCCTCTAACATGCAACTAAATCATGAGAAACAACAGTTTAAAGACATGTCCAGAACAATCACCACACCTGGTTCTTTCGGACCAGGCCATAGCGTTTAACATTGCAATGAATTCCCCTCGCCTCTGCTCCATCCTGGGCTTGTCCATTGACCACAGTCGCTTTGAGGTGTACCTTATCTGGAGTGGCCTTTTCCATTGGCCACAACGCCTTTAGAGGTCCCTTCAGACACATACAGTGGCATGGAATTCTCCATGGTCACAGATACTTTGAAGTACACTTGCTCTGAAGTGGACTTCTCAGTGGCCAGAAGTACTTTGGGGTGTTACATGCTCCCAGGTGGACTCATCCACAGGTCACAGTCCCTAAGACTTGAGTTCAGTCTGGGGTTCCAGCCTGGCCACTACAGCAGCACAGGAGCAGCAGCAATGCCCTTGTCATTGGCCAGCCCAGGCAGATGGCCATAGCTGTTATCAAAGTGTTCCCAGACACAGCAAAGCAGGATGATAAACAGTAGAGAAAACAGCAGAAGCAAAAACAGCTGATAACAAGAACTGGACTCTATCATACAGTAAGGCAAGCTAGCCCCATGGCAAGCCCATTAACCTGCCAATTAGCAGCTAAACAGCTATAACATTTAAAACTTGGTCTAGCATACTCCACACTGCAATCATATCTGTTATCATCCCAAACATTTTGGGTGCCATGTTAGGTTCCAAAAGGACTGTTGTGGTTTAACCCCAGCAGGCAGCATGCTCACTCTCCCCAGGTGGGATGGGGGAGAGAATTAGTGAGGTAAAAGTGCGAGAACTCATGGGTTGAGATAAAGACAGTTTACTAGGTAAAACAAAAGCCCCATGCAAAAGCAAAGCAAAACAAGGAATTCATCTGCTACTTTCCACCTGAGGGCAGGTGTTCAGCCATGTCCAGGAAAGCAGGACTCGTCACACGTAATAGTTCCTTGGGAAGACAAACACCGTCACTCCAAACGTTCCCCCATTCCTCCTTCTTTTACCTCAGTTTTATTGCTGAGTATGACACCAGATGGTATGGACTATCTCTTTGGTCAGTTTGTGTCAGCTGCCCCGGCCTGTGTCCCCTCCCAGCTCCTGGTGCACCCCCAGCCTCCTTGCTGGCAGGGCAGCACGAGAAGCAGAAACGTCCTTGTCTCCGTTTAAGCCCTGTTCTGCAACAACTAAAACATCTCTGTGTTATTACTACTATTTCAATCAAAAATCCAAAATGTGGCATTGTGTGAGCCTCTACAAATAAAATTAACCCTATCTCAGCCAAAACCATGACACCTGATCAGCCTACTTGGATGATATCAACAAGACAAAGTTCAGGGTGAAAATATCATGATCATCTTTTATCAGACCGGAACGGTCTGTTTGTAACTAGACAACTGCCATGGAGGCTGAGAACATCAATGAAAGCTGTATTTCCTTGACCTTTATATATCTTTTTTTTTTCTTTTTTTTTTTTCTTTTTTTTTTTCTTTTTTTTTTTTTCCTTTGTAACTGTGTCTGCCTGTTTTGTCAAAGCAGGGAAAGAAACCATCATTTAGAGCTCATACCTGAACAACAGAACTAACTCTTTCATCCTGACGAAGAAAGATTACTTGACAGAATCAGAGAGTGTATCCAAAATCCTGTCTCTGAAAGAAGGATTTTGATACAGTTTGATTATTTTTTTTCCTTCGTGCAGAAACTCTATTTTAGGTTCAGAGGACTCTTTATTTTGTTTTGATTCTTTACCTTTTGTGTATCTTGGTCAATAAATGTCCAGACTGGCACTGATTTCTCACTTTGTTGTAGCAACTGAATAGACTGAGGTCCTTATTCTTCAAACCCTGAGCCTTGTTTCACTGTTTGATGTTGTTCGGTAACATAAACACCTTTGACATCCTGAGCTTAATTATTCTATCAATATTAATACAACATAGTCTTATCAACTATTGTTTGTAACAACTAATCAGCTACATTAATACAACTCCAGGCTGTAGATTTACTGTCACTAGTTCCAGCAGGGCTTACTCCCAGTTCACGAATGCTATCTCTACAGCTATCCCTATCTCTATATCATCTCTCTCTCTCATCTCTCTCTCTCTCGTTCTCTCTCTCTCTCTCTCATCTCTATCATCTCTGTCTTGATCTATACCTCTGTCTCCATCTCTCTCTCTGTCTCTCCCTGTATCTCTTTATACTTTTTATCATTACTTTTCTTTATCTATCTTTTTCTAAAAGAAATAATGTTCTTAAAATATTAGCTTGAGTTTCAAAAATTCCACTGATTTCAGGTGTTTGCTTTGAATGTCATTTTTTTCAGTCTGAAGAATTGAAAAATGCACATGTTGCAATATATATTTGCAATATGCCTGTACAGGGAGTAGCTCTCATACTGATACCTGTCTTCTAAAGGAGTTTTATCCAGTAAGCCAGGCTAGCAAATCAGTTATAAACTCTTGCTAGAGCCATGCCATTTTTAGTCCTGCTATTGTGTTTGTGGAATTTCCTAGGCATGAAATCAAGGTCATGTACTCCTGTGTGGCCATGTTATAGCTTGCCCCTGTTCTCTTCGTGTCTTCTGGAGACACATTGCTGTTCCCATGCCTTTGAAGACTTGCGTTCTCAGCCAGTGCATACATTGTTCTCTAAAACGTTATCCAATTTATATAAAAACTACTTCCAATAAATGATCTCACTGGCAATTTTGCCCCAGTTTTATAAGTCCTTCCATAAGATCTCTTGATGTCTTCAGTAAATGTCTTCAGTGTTCATATCTTCCTCACTGGTAGTTTACACTACCTTGATGCTTTGTGCTTGGCACTCATGCAGATATCTATTTAAAAGTACATTTTTAGCCCAGGGATTTAGCCATCTGATTCCTATTAACAGTAATGGGAACTGCATGACTAAGTCAATTACCACGCACTGTGCTGAACATTTACTACTCAGTACCTTGCCCTTTGCTTTCCCTTTAAGATGTTTTCTAGCCTTTCTGAAATGAGAGTACTGATTTGGCTATCAGAACTGGATATGGGTCACTAAAAATCCTTCTGATATTGATCGGTATTTGTTGTTGTATATTCTGACAGAACTGAAATGCCTCTCTTGGTATTCCATGACTTCAGTAATAGCCTTTGAGCTTTTTATTTTTTATTTTTTTAGTTTAATTTGATTTTATTTTTTAATGTTGTTTCAGATTCACCCCCAAACAAGCAGATGATCTGTGATTTGGACAGAGGATACCTCTGGAAGACTCTCACATGAGGATTCTCACTGAGTTTATTGTGGGACCTCTCCAAGTCAAGTGCATGTAAAGTATGTAAGAGAGAATAAAAATGAGCCTGAGCTCAACTCTGAAGTGGGTGACACAAATATTTCCGTTCTGCTTGCTGCTGTTTTGCTCATTGACAAGTGCAAATGAAGGTGGGGCTAAGCAAATTCAAGAGGGTAAAACTAAGTTTATCAGTGAAGGGTATAATTGGCAAAAACACAGACTTTTGGAAAGATCATTATCACACCAGCAGTCAACTCTCAAGCTTGTGTGTGGTCTTGACATCCCAACAGTTGCATTTTTGCTTGGGGAGATGGTACTTTTTGCCATTTTTTTTTCTTTCATCTTTGGCTTGCAAAGAGACTTTGTCCTTTCTTTTTAGGTAAGGACCTAGTTAGTATGACCTACATTTTCCTTTTGCCATTGTAAAGATAGAACAGAATTTCTGTCTGAAATGTTAAAGGAGCCAAAGAAAAAAATGTCTAAACCTCTTTTTTAATTTTAATTTGAAGAATGAGTGATTTTCTTTTTTTAATCTTTCTTTGCAAACTCTTTTGGAGAAAATAAAAAATGAGCAAAAAAGTAAAGATGTTTAGCAGGTTTATCAGAAATTGTGTTTCATTAGATGTTCAAAGCTTCCCAGACAAGAGAGCAAAATTGTGTGAGGACTGGATATATATTGTAAAATTAGTCCACTGAGAGTAGACTATTAGGTGGGTGAAGAGAGAGAGGCTAAAAGCTCTTTCTGCCTCACTGTAGTAGCTGACCCTTTCCTCAGCAGGAGCAGCAGCAATAAGAGGAGAAGGCTGTATGGATAAAACACAAACATTATCTTTTGGGATGGTACAGTATTCTAGCAGCTCATCTTTGTATTTTATACACAAAGCAGGTGGTCTTCTGTCCCTACTTCTCTTACATATTCAGAAGAGTTGTCTATGCCTAAATGTGGATCATCAGAAGCAGTTCAGCACTAGGAAGATCATCTAACAGCACAATTATTCACCACCTTCTGATACAGTTCTGTCCCATTTACTCATCTATCCATGAGCAACTTTAGAAATGTTTCATAAAAAGATGGGCCCCTTGCTGAGATTAATAGTCTGTGTTTAGGTTCATACTAGCATCTAAGCATTCTAGCCTCTCTGACTTTTTCTTCTGAATTTCATCTCTTGCTAAACGAGATGCTTAAGTAAAAGGTTGTAAGGCCCAAATAATTACTAAATTTAAAATAATTTTAATCAGCATGACTGATAATTTCAAACAGGAGAATCTCTCTTCTGTGACAAAATTAGTCAGGGAGCTTCCATAACCATTGATTTTGTTTCTTAGTGTATCCTGTAATACTGTGAAAGTCTCAGAAGGTGTGTAGAGATTTTGATAGGATGAACAGAGAAATAGTATATTGTTCCTTGGTAATTTGTAAATTTTTCATCTGTAATACTGACAAATTCTTCGTAAAGCAAGTATGGCATGTGTTCTGTCATGAGTTAAAGAATGGTTGTATAATTAGTGCCAATCAGGGTGAGTTTTGCAGAAAACAGATCCTGTCAAACAAGCTTGTAACATTTGACTTCTGAAAGGTACCTTAGTACAACATTTCCGTGAAAAAGACCAGCTAGTCCCAATCCACCATAAAATTAATGAGGATTAAAAAGTTATTAACTGAGAGTTGATCTCCCCCCAAACAAAACAAAACAAAACAAAACAAAACAAAACAAAACACCAAAACCCTATCAGAAAACAAGGAATTCTTCCAGCAATGAGGGATTCAGCTGCAATTGGACAGTTTGGTAGATACTTCATTATGGCAGGGTGCAATCCCTCACAAGCCTGCCTCATAGAATTGGGGCGTTCCTGGAGGGGAATGCATCCTAAAGAAGGTATGATTTCATGCTTTTGACATGAAATGAAACCTTGTAAATTATACTGAAGCAAGTGCTCATTTAAATTTCCTAACAACAACAACAACAATATATATATATATAAGGAAAAAAAAATAGATTGTATGGAAAATGTATTTTTGTCTACTAGTCACGTGAAATCAAAACTCTTAATGAACTATAACTCTAATTGTTCATGGTGATACACTTAAAAACAGTTTAGGTCAGTATTCCAAAATGAGAGACTGTATCCAGGAATACAGCGACACTGGCAAGGGTCTGGAGGCCATGAATATAAGCTTTTGCACCTTTGCTCTCAGTGTGCTGGGCTAACATAAGCCTTGGCTCTACAAGCACAGGACTATCAGTTAAGAATATGGAGGTGCTTTTTTCTTTTGTATACTGCTAATGAGACCATAACTGAAAAAAACATGACTATTTCTGTTGTTGCAGTTCAAAAAGCATTCTGTAAAAGTGAGCAGTGTTCAAAAAATGTTAAATGAAAGGTCTGTGGTTTGGAAAACATATTTCATACTGAGAAACTTAAGACGCTTCATCTACTTAGTTTGTTGAAGAGCAGGCTAAGGGATAGTTTGATCATGGTCTATGTGTACCTATGTGAGAAACAGTTTTCTCATAGCCAGCTCTTTAATCTAACAGCAAAAAAAAAGCATGAGATTCAACAGTTGGAAGCTGAGGCAAGACAAATTTAGATTTGAAGCACAGAACACATTTTTAACATGGAAGGTATTTAAACATTGGAATAACTTATCTAAGAACGTGGTTGATTCTCCATTATGTGGACTCTGTTTTAGGATTAAATGTCCCTCTGAAACATATGACATAGTTCAAACAGAAACATTTTTTTTTTTCCCCACAGAAATTACTGAGGGGTTTATGTAGCTACGTTCTGTTGAAAGTGAAACAAGATAATCTTGATGGCTTCTTTCCAACTTAAAATTTATGAGTTTTACCAAGAGTGTAAAAATATGAACTGAATATTAACCATTCCTAATGTCTATCCAAGAGCACAGAAAACCTGAAACTTCAGATCTGAGATGCAAACAGCATATTTTAAAAAGAGTGATGATTGTCATGTTTATAACTGTAGAAATGTCAACTCTTTCACTCCCTATGAAAGCAAGAAAAAATGAGAACAATATTCATATTATAAATCTCTAAATTCTGTCCTGAGCAGCGGGTCATTAAAGTCCCGTGTAAGTGTAGACTGGAAAATTCAGTGGTTGTTGCCTCCAGATAGAAGAACCAGCTGTGAGAGCCCAGATGAACATCTGGAGACAAACAAAACTCGGGGAGAGGCGTGCTTGAGGACCCAGGTATATTCCCTTAAAACAGGTGTGTCTACAGGGTGACCAAGCATGGATTTATTGAGGGGAAAGAGACATCCTTGCTTCCTTCCTTCAGCCCCGGGACAGTATGGTTTTCCATGAACCCTGAGTTATGGGAGGAAGGTGTAGCCATGTGGCTATAAAACCCCATAAAGGTCACTCTACATTCAGGTCTCATGCTGGTTATAAGGGTGATTTGCTGAAAACTATTTCTGCTAACTCTGGTGGGGTGGGGTTTGTTAGCAATAGTTTGGAGGTTTGTCACTGCCTTCTTTGTTCAACTTCTGATATATAGATGATGATTTATTTTATTTTATTTTATTTTATTTTATTTTTTATTTTATTATTTTATATTATTTTGTTTTATTTTATTTTATTTTGTTTTATTTTAATTTTTGTAAACTTTGAATGGTTTGCAGAAAGTGACACCATAAGATTATATGTGCCACCCCTATGTAAATGATGATAAAAATCCTTGTACCACAGCACATTGCTGGACACTTAACTTTTGGCATGTACAGAAAACATTTTCTGAAATCCTAATTCTAATACCTAGATCACACCAGCTTTTCCAGACACATGGAATCTCACTCTTAACATATTTCTTATTGCAGCCCTGTGCCTTTGACAGTCAGGCCAAATGCTCATTTACATTGGAACTTATAGGAGGATGAAGTGTGCACCAAAGCTTTACATCACCAAAGGATCAATAACAAAGCTTTACCTATTTAGTCATCATATCCATCCCATGCCTAAGGGCTTCAAAAAGTTGCATGGACTCCCAACTTTTCTGGGCTAATGCAAATTATCCATGAACCATGCATCTGTGAAGACCCTTCATTTTCTTTGGCAGGTTTTAAATCCCTCCATGTGATTGCTCTTCCTGAGGGAACATAAATTTCTCTGTATTTTAAAGAGCCTTGAGGTGTTTGGTGGATTTCAAATGAAACCAAACTAGCCACTGAATGTCTCTGTGGAGGACCTGACATTTTTGGGGGTAAAGAAACTACACTTGGTATAGCTTGAAGAGCCAATCAGAGATATTTCTAGTGGTTAGAGCTTTAAATAGATGTGGAAGAGTCAAACTGCGCAAGTTAATTGTGGATGTTAACAAGATTTTATTCATCATTGATTTATTTTTTTTTTATAGAGAATCACTTCCACCTTGACATTGCTTTCTATAACTACAAGAAGGACTCTCTTCCATGATAGATAGTGGTATCACTTAACATTTAATTTAATCAGTGCTATTCTTACTTGGCTTATTTGATCTCAGCAAGAGGTGGGGGAGAAAGGGAGTTACTCCTGAAGGTATGATACTTCAGTTTAAACTTTATAAATATTGGCATGAATAAAGGAAGAAAGAAAATGGCAGCAAAGAGGTATTGGTAAGGAGGTGACAGAAAGGTAAAGGAAATTTATAATTTGTATTTTATGATTGAAATTAAAAGAAAATATTGTGGAAGCAGGAAGGGTGTTTAGTATGAACTGAGCCTGTGTTTGGGTGATAGCTGAGAGATAAATATAATGTGGAACTTGGCACAGAGACACAGACGCCTGAACAGCTTCTGGAATCACTTCTCTTTTAGTGTTCACTGCAGATATACAATGGAGCTGTTTCAGAGGCATAAATAAATGTGACTCATAAATTTAACTATGTTAGGCTAACAAGTTGCACTAAACTAAATAAAATAAGAAAAGAAATCTGTTAAACACAGACTACTGTAGTAGTACACTAGAAATGAAATACAGCTCATGTCCCCAGCTGGAGGAGCACTCGTGGCTTATCTCAGGTTTTTTTGTGAACGGGTTGGCACACATAGCCCATGAGAACTTAGAAGAAGCATCTGCTAAACAGGTATAAATCACTGTAAAACTGAGTAATGCAGCTGTATTTCCAAAGTGAACAAACAAGACACATTACCATTATATTTTCCCTTGTCTTCCTCCTTTCTGTGTCTCTGTTTTAGTTTCTTCATTTTCTAAAGGAGGCAGGGCTTGAAGCATTGACCAAGGTTGTGGGAAAGTTCAGCTGCAAGCTCAGATAGTGTCCAGCTCTACAGACTTGAGCAATTTGTTTTGTTTCTCTTTGCCTCTGTTCTCACGTAGCCCTCATCTCTATACATTTTCTTCCTACATCCCATTGGGTAAGATGCTAAAACTGCATTTGGAGTAGGGATTAAAACTTAGGAATCTCACAACGTCATTGCTGGGCTATGGGAGACCTGTGACAGTTGAATATGTCTAATTTATGCTGGCCTGGTCAAGTGAAGAGAAGTGGTTGACCTCTGACTGTGCTCCTTCTCAGATGTTATGCCACAGCTTATGAAGCATCTCATGAATTGCTTTAAATCACAGACATGATCACAGTGAAAGGGAGGTGAAAAACTTAGCTCACTATGATGGTCATCCATCTGTGGTGGGCTCAGAAGCTTCTTCACAGAAGGTCAACCATTGCTTGGCCACAACTGAGGTTTGCTGGAGGAGGGAGGGCAAGCTGTTCTGCTCCCACCTGCCTTACCCTGCACTTTGCTGGCTGTGAAAGAGCCCACCTTCCCAAGGGGGAGGACCGTTCCTTTCTCTTGGTTGCCTGAACTTGGGGGAAACAGAAACATTAGCCCACGTAGGCAGAACTGGTCTAAAATTCCGGGCCCCTGTGCCCTCAATGAATGTACGGTTTTCACCCCACCTTGCATGTAGCTTGATTTCTGCTATTGCTTCTTCGCTCCCTGTGAGTTGAACTGACAGCTTTGCTGTGCTTTGTATTGAACTCAATGCTAGGTGAAGTAGGTGAGCTTCAACAGTGTATACTTAATCATATAAGGGACACTTTGCTTAGGCAGTTGTCCAGGGAATTTTGAGAGTTTTTTTTTTTTTCCCTAGAAAATATTACTGGAATACAATTTACGTACTCTCATTGATTCTCCAACAGAAATTGACTTTTGTAGAGAATATTTCTTGGAATTTCCATTCCCTCACCTTTCAGGAGATTCCCTTCATTTGCTGGAGGTTTACATGAGGTCAGATATTTTAGCCTTTAACTTTCACTCAAAAAGCATTTTAAAAGTGTGAGAATTCAAAATGTTTTTCAGATCAAGTCCTGCAACTCTTCTTCATAAAAGAAGAAATATATTAAAATCTACTTTTCAATGGGACAGTGATTTTTGCTGCAGCTCTACAAGTCCTGCTTCTGCCAGAGCATAACTTTCAGAAAGCAAGCTAAACTTAGAATGTCTCTGACAGTTCTAATAAGTGTTTGGCTTGAACAACAGCTCTGGACTTTGTCCCAGGAGAAAAGTAACATCCTTGAATATTTTGCAAATCACAAAGAAAAGCTTTGTTGTTGGAAACATTTTTTACTGGCTTCTCTTTGAAATAGTGTTGAGATATCACTGACAGAGACATTCTTTTTTACATTTTTTATTTATTTATTTATTTATTTATTTATTTTATTTCTGACACTCAAAGTATATGATTTGTTTTGCCTTTTTGTTACAACAAGGTTTTACCTTAAACTCTTACTGTATTGGTATTTGTTAGTATTTTGTATATTTGTTATTATTATTTTGACTATTAATGATTTTTTCTACTTGGAATCCTAACAATGCTGTTTTTATAATGCATAAACTGATGTAGTCAGCTGCATGTTTCAGGATCTTCTGCACTATGTCTCATATGAATTACCTGTAAAAGTGTTTTTCAGGTAATTCAGTCAAAAAGCCCTGGCCAGTCAGAAGACGGAGAGTAGAAACATTGCTAGTCATCTTCCAAACATCTTCTTTTAGTAATTTACAATGATAAGAGATTGAAAATGAAATTAAAATTCTTTTGTAATTTCATTATCTTGGAAATGATTTTATAGCCTGCTGAGAATTAAGCGTTGAAGTACTGCACAGTGTACAAAATAATTCCTGTTTTAATACATTTTTATGGACCTCAGAGGAGCAGAAGCATAGCTCAGCTCAGCATTAGCCTGTGTATTACTCAGCTTTCCAAGTCTTTAATTCAAAATGAAAATTAAACAATATTCTTTTTACCAGAGCAGTTCATCCAGAACTAGCTAAGAATATCATTTTTCATTTCAGAGGGCTCTTACTTAAACCCTTTCAAGGTGTTTTTTTAAAAATTGTTTTATCCCAAATTTGAAAACCCAGAATCCTCTGTAATAAAAGATGTGGAGCCCCTATGCACTAATTGTGTTTCCTGCCCATTACAGCTGATATGCACTAGTTAAAAAGCTATGATACTGTGCATAAAACCATAATGCCTGAAATCAGATTCACATGGTATCCAACCCTGATGAATTTTTCAAGAGGTTCTGCTAGACTTTCAGATATCCATGTAAATAAAACATTAGTATTTTAGGATTATTTTTAGAATCCCATCATTAAATCCTAATGAATAATAGAAATCATGTGTTTTGTTAACCAGGTTCCTGACCTTTGCAGCAGATGTACGATCAGACAGTAGTGGACTTGATGTTGAGATCAATGCAGACAATAAGAAGCAAGTCAGAAAGGGACAGTTCAGCTGGTAAACAAGAAGCAGAGAGCTGGCTAAATTCTTTCACAGGATATTTTTCCTAAGGTCTGGCATGAATTCAGCTGAGAAATAAAATGTGTTTCCTCCCCATTTAATCTTTGAATAAACCTACAGTTTCCATCCCAGTGACTCAACTCCCAAGCACTTCTAGCCCCTCACCAATGGCACAGCAGAGCTCCTTGTGCATGTGATGACTTTGCTTCTGATTTACCCATGGTGGGAACCCTCTGGTCACCTTTAGGATACTGTGCTGGCTTTTCTGTCTTCACTCCACAGCTTATGGCAACAACAAGAGCAAGGCTGGAAGAGCAAGGCTGGAAGAGCAAGACAACAAGGAACCGGCTGGAATATAATGCACTTTGGCAGAGGTGGACATGGAGAGAGTTGTAACTATTGCCCTGTCTCCTCAGCACATGCTGAATACAGTAGAAAATTTGACTTGGTTGCTGCACACTAATTCCTCCTTTCTTATGTGATATTCACCTCCTCTGCTTGCATGCTTTCTTTCCTTTTTCTTTCTCTTTCTTTCTTTCTTTCTTTCTTTCTTTCTTTCTTTCTTTCTTTCTTTCTTTCTTTCTTTCTTTCTTTTCTTGCTTGCCTGCTTACTTGCTTACTTGTTTTGGATATTCATTTTATTTCATTTGAAATAAATGAAGCCACTATTCATTTGAAATAAATGAAGCCACTATTCATTTGAAATAAATAAAGACACTCCACAATCCATAATATTTGCATTCTTTGCTGAATCCAGCATTTTCAGCATCAGCCCCAACAGCAGTATCTGTTGCCTTTGAAGTCTTTTGAAGTCTCCGCAGCTCAGGCTGAAGTCATTCAAAACGGAGAAAGTAGCAGGTCGGGGGAGGTAAGGAGGAGAGGAAGGTTTTTTTCTTTACCTACAACCACTCTTTAAACTCTGAATAGCAGAATTAGAACACTTTAAAAAAAATAAAACAACCCATTGATTTTCCCTTCAAAAGAAGTTTCAGCCTAAGCCATGGTTATTTGAAAGCCTTCTTAGGTAACAGACAAAGTGTGACCTGATGAGGTTGGAATTGCAAGTACCCTTTTTAGGGGGTAAAGAAGAAAGGGACTGGATTTTCTAAAGATCTTATTTCCACTGTTTTAAAATACCCTGGATAGGAATCAAAGTGACTATACATTTTTTGGGGGGGAAAACCATGAGAAGAAATGCACTATTAAAACAGATTGTAATTTGCACATCATTGTACCACAACTTTTGTCTTGCTATTCAATTTCTCGTGATGGGAAGGGTGTTGTTAGCTCAAAAGGCCCCAGCTGGATAGCAGGGCAACTGAGCAGCCTTGTAGGGAAAAAGGACTTTTTTCAGAACCACACCTGAGGCAAGAGGCTTGATTAGAGCAGGCTTGTGGAAGGAAGCAACAAGCAGGATATATGAGTTGGTCAGCTAGCATTTCATGGAGCTACCGAAGGGTAGCCATGGTGTGAGAACATGCAGACAGAATCACATCATCTCTGGCCATATCTGCTCTGAAATCAGAAGCAAAGTATATGTGACACTGTGTTTCACTGAACAAATGCAGCAGAGAGGTGGGGATTATCTTCTCAGATGTAGCACTGTGCTAGCTTGGTCTTAGTGTTTCTGGACCATTGGTGCTTACTCTTGAAGATACACCTGATGCAACAAGTTCCTGACCTGTTCTCAACTTGTCAATGCAAAAAAACTTCATGGCTGTTAAAAGAATATTTCAGGCAATATTCTCGAAATAAATTCCAAGAAACCTACTGATTTATTCAAAAATACCATTCTGAGAGCTTGAGTTAGAGGAGAGCTAGGAATTGTCAGGATTTTGAATATTGGCACTGTCTCATTTAGATATGAATAACTGGTATTTTTATAAAAGTGATCTGAAAATCCAGAGGATAGAAATATCATATTGGGTCTGTCAAAATGTTTCATTTAGCTAAACTCAAGACCTTTAATATTATTCTTATCATTTGGAGACATGTTTAGCTGTAAATTTAATCAGTTTTCAGAAGTCATTTTGATCCCCCAAAAAAGATCTTCATAATTTTGAAAATGTCACAATAGAATTTAGTGAAAATTTCAAACCTTTTAAAAATGGTAAAGAGAAAGGGTTCTTTCTGAAGAATTATCTTAGGATAGGCTGGGGCTAGTTTTGCTGATGCTTTCTATGTTTTTTTTGTCTCCTGAAAAATTTGCAATAAATTTTAGGCAGAATAAAATTGAAAGAATGTTGCCAACTAGAATAAAGACTGGAACAGGGTTCTCAAGTCAATAACAAAAATGCCTAAATCAGGTGGACAATATAAGATGTAAGTCTGAGCATATTTTAGCACAAGTACATGCTTATGCATTTGCTAAGTAAGGTTAGACGCAAACTTTTCTGAAAGTGTGTGCTGGGTTTGTCAGTATCAGTAACGGTCCTAGAAAAAAAATGTAAGAAAGAAGAACAGCAATGAAAGTGAGATGTTCTATTTTCTTCTGAATTGCACTGCCAAATGCAGGGCAGATGGTAAAATTAGAGTGTAGCCTGTGTTGCTTATCACCATGAGTAATTGCATTCGTCAAGTAAAAGATACTATGATCCAAAGAAACTGTTGGATACGTCCTCAGGCAGAAAGAGACTTTGGTTCTTAAGGGCAGAACTAAGAATAGAATAACTACCTTTGTTATCAAAACACAATGACAAAAGCAATTCAGAAAATTTGCCTGACAAGTATAGGGGAATTTACTCAAATACGCTTGACTGTGTTTTCACTGTTAATGAGATATAACAAGAAGTAGAGAAACCTTTCTACACCTTATCTCCAGGGCAATACCATGTATATAGGAAAGGACCAATGCATCACAAAAATAATTTCTTTTTACCTTATATTACAGCATGTGATAATAAATGCAATATCACTGGATGTGTGCAACACTTTTGGTTAAAAACAAAGCAATAACTAATAAAAATTATGCTAAGACTGTGCAATACAAATGTTTTTCAGCAAGGTTAAGAATGCTGAACTCATCCTTATGAAATGGAGTAACTAAATATTTAAAAATAGAAATATAAAGAAATATACAAATGTTCCCTAACACCCCAGTTAGGGAACCACACACTTCTCTTTAACAATGGAGAGTAATTCTCCTTTGTGCATTTGCTAGTGTTTTTCCTGTGCCATGGTTAAATGTTGGAAGTAATGGACCTTTTATCACTTCATTTGGAAAACAATTTTGCAGTTGAATTCGTTTTTTGCTGTCACCCCATTTGGAAGCCTGTTGTGTATATTTATTTTCTTAATCTTGCCCCATTTCTCCTTGCTTTAATCCCTTAAATAACTAAGCAATTTGTTTCACCACTTAAGGTTTTTACTCCTGCCTATAGGTTATCATTATGCTTTTTTTTTTTTTTTAATCACAGCTTTCATTTTTCCTCCTCAATTCAAATCTTCTATCGTCTAATTCCCTTTCCAAGTACCTTTCTCTTGTTAATTTTAATGTGATGATAATGCTGGAGATTGAACCCTGTTTCTGAGGCATGGTTAGAGAACAGAGAAGGGCCTCATAGACTCATGGGTTCTCAGTGATGCAAATTCTGCCCTTTTTTATTTTCTTCAGAGGCACACTCAGCTTCCAATTTTTATAATTTTTGCATCTGAAATTTATTTTGATCTACCTGACTTTGAACAAAACCAGACTATTGGCTGTGAGCAGCCTGCTTTATCTGTTTTTACCTTGTTATCCACTATCTGTAGCATGTGCTTTATTTTCTAATTGATTAAAATTTATGCATGTTTTGGTAGGGGATGCAGGAAATATCAAGATGGCAACATGAATATTTTCAGTGGGGATATATAATCACAAGTAAATGTAGGACATTTCCTTACCTGGAATAGCTTTATTAAAAATCTTGCCTGCTAACATGACAAAAAACAATGTCTGAGGTACTGTTTGTGTACGATACAATATTTCCATTAGCATCCCTCCAATATGATATTTTTCTTCGTTTTGTTGCACGGTTGTTTTTTAAATTAATGAATCATCCATTATGTTCTTAAACAAAAAGTAGCCTTTGGGCTAAATGGAGCATGCGCACCCTTTGTTCAGCCTGTCAGTTACAAAAGGAATTAGTGTCATGGGGAAAAATAATAATTACATTCCTCCCTGCTCACATGATATTAAGAAGAATAAAATTTGGCAGGCCTGTTGGGTAATTTGAATTTTTCTTGTTCCTAAAATCTTTAATGTTTTACATTCTGCATACTGCCATGATCTGCAGAAAGAGCTGAGGTTTTTGATATCCACAAAATTTATATTTGGCATGCTATTTTATATAGCTTGAGATCCTTATGAGCTGAAAGGTTTTTCAGACAAGGGATGTGCTAGCATTGATTTGAAGGCTTTCTTGTCAAAGTCCATCTCAGTTTTGCAGTTATGACCTCTTAATGCTGGGTTTGTATCTCCTTAGTGTTCAAGTTTAGCTTAACAGATGGTATAAATATACTCATGCCAGAGACACCGTATGTGCGTCTGTTTTGATTATTGGGATCCGCATGAGTGTTCAGGAGTTACACAAGCAACGGGGGTTTCAGAGATTCAACATCTAAGGTTACCTTTCTTCAACTATCTTTTAAAATTAAGATGAACAAATTTGTTATCATATAAAATTAACGTGTGGCTCCAGTGGTGCTCCAAGTGGAAGAGAGATTTTTTAGAATAAAACCCCTATTCCCAGGCAGTGCCCTGGGGGAGTCAACTATTGATCTCATTCTAACTTATGAAATCCACCAACATTTTCAATCTGAGTTTTGATCTAATTGTTGTAAAAACGTCCTATACACTAAAAGCTACTGATGACCTTCAAAAGTAGCTAACAAAGGCTTGTTCTCTGCTTTAGGAGATTCAGTATTTCAACTACTTTTCAAAAAGATACATTGGATTCTTCGTATGATTGTGGTTGATGAAGCGACTCTGAGGGATAGCTCTACTCTCATTTGTCCATTTGTTAATACAATATTTTTCTTCAATAGCTAGACAATTTTTAAAACCCCCAACCCTTATACATTTTCAGATTCCCTAGGGGTTTCTATTGCAATTTGTGACTTTTTGTCCTCATACATTTCTGTTTTGTGTGATATTTCTATTATACCTATTTTTATTGTACCGCAAAAATTGATCATGGTCATCTTAAAACTATTCCAGTTCTTGACAATTGTTCAGGACATTGCTCTCTTAGACTTTAGTCTTAAGTTGAAAGATTTCCTATTTATTTATTTTTATAACCTTATTCCTCCTACCTGTATTGCTGGTGATACAATTACTTCTATGATCTTTATTTGGAAAATTAAGAGCATCCTTTGTTCTTAGTCCCTCTCTGGAGCTCCATAATAAATGCCACCAAGTTGTAATTCATCCTTGTAGAAACATCCTTAAGTTTAACTAATATTGGATCAATTTTTTTCTGAACTGAAATATGAGAAGCTACAGTACGGACTAACTTCATATACAGTATGCAACTTAAATTGGTTTGGAGAATTTCTGTTCTACAAGTCTTTTTAAAAAATATGGCTGTTGACTCTGACTTCCTGTCTTCCAGATTTGCAGAGAATGGGAGTTGTGGTTGGCAGAAGATTTTGCCTGGCTTTTCCTTTTCTTGAATACTCTCCCCTTTTCTCAGAGCAGTTCATGTGGTGGGATGGGAACAGTATAACAAAATGTATCGCCTTCTTTGTGTAATGGCTTTAATCTAATACACCATATGGATCTCCGTGGTAAAGCTTAAAAATAAGAAGAAAAGCAGAGATAGAAAGTAGAAGTACAGAAAAGTAGGAAATATGTTTTAGATCAGATCAGAAATAGATGGTGTCGTCATTTCTTACAGGATCCATTTCAAAGTTTTGCAGTAAAGAAGTTAGGGGCACCATATTCATGAGTTCATGATAGATGATGAACAGCATGGTCTCTACAGACTGGCGCTATAAAATCTGAGGCTTGGCACAACCACAGAGGAAGCAGGAGGGCTGGAGGCATGTGTAGGAGCAAGTCTGGAGAAGCAGCAGATTGATTAAACTTGTCAGAGTTCCCACTGCAGCCCCTTCTTTAGCACATGCTGAGCCTGTTGCAGGTTGACTGATGCACACCACTCCTTTGCATGTCTGATCGGACCTGGAGTTAATGCTGGGCAGAGGGGCAGTTGGCAGAGTGAACCTGTAGGCATACCATACACAAAACTCTTCCACTGCTTCACAGTTTTCATCTATCAGAAGCCCAGACTTGTTTTCAATATGAGGAATTCCAGCTGTATTTTGAGAGATGACAAGACTTTTCAGAAGAGTAAAGCCAGGATTCTCACGGTAGACTGGCTAGAAATGAAAATGCCTGCCTCCCATCTGGCTTCCCCTGTCACATATTCTCTTTCCTGCCTGGAGCAAGACCAAAGCTCTCCATAACTTAAGGGAGGCCAGTAGAAGAGGCACCAATAGAGGGAAGCCTTACACTCTCCCATCTGAAAGATACTTGGTTGTTCTGATGCTCCCATCAGATATTCCCCTTTCCCATGCAGTACCATGATGGGCGCTCCTGTGACTGGACGTTTACAGGGAGATTTGCAGTAGTACCAGGTTCAAGGTGCCGATAAGGGAGAGAAAATGCCAGGAAAAGAGGATGAGATTCAGGAGAGAAATGGAAGCTGATTGGTTGATGGCAACAGTTAAAAATAAGGAGATAATAGCATGGTCCAGTCATTCTGTGGCAGGTGCTGACTGGGAAGAGGGGCTTGTTAAGGAAAGAAGTAAATACTGCCATTCTAACTTGAAAAGTAACATTTTAGACAGCACTTGAACAAGTGTTTTTATTCTCTAATGTGATCAGCATATCTCCATGTTCCTTCCATCCAGGCACATCACACAGCTCTGTATTTCTAGAAACTATTTTCTTACTGTTGCTATTTACACTATAGAAAAAACTAGCTGCTTTGATTCATCTGCATTCAGATGTTCCCCTTCCACAATTCAGCACAGAGACAGTGATGAATGCAGATCTGATGCTGATGGCAGATAAGAGGGCTTATCAAAAGGGGAGTGCTGAAGTGACAGAAGGGTAACCTCTCTCTCTTTCTTCTTAGGATGTTCCCCAGGGGTGAGTAAAGCTTAAATCTGGTATTAATCAGACTATACTCAATCAAAGAACTTAAATGACTTACAGATTTTGAATGTTTTCTGCACTGAGCCCAAGTATGTGTTTATGTTTTAATTTTCTTGTGTGTTAAAAATTATAATATCTACAGTCCCCCTAAGCTTCATGGTATCATTAGATAATCATATGGGAACTTTTCTTTTTGCCATTATGATTGCTTGTTATTGCTATTCTTATTACTTTGTGCCAATTTATTGTCTAAGGAATTAGATACTCTAAACTGATGGGTTTCCCTGGTTACAAAAGGTGGGGTTTGTTTATTGGCTTCAAGCCCCTCTCTCTCTCTCTGTTAAAAAGTTACAGGAAGAGGTGAAATGTGACTTTGAGATAGTGAGAGCAGGACTTCCTGAACACAGAGGTTTCTGGGCCTGTGCAACTGGGAATTCCTGAAGAAGGAAAATGCCTGCTGCTAATGGCTTTTATTGAGCTAAGTTTGCTTCCTCTCTGTAAGTGCACAGAACAAATCCAGGAGCAGGGCTGATCTGTGCTACTGATTCTTCTACCAGGAGGAAAAATTTGGGAAAATCACAACCCTGCCCATCTCTACCAACACAACCACGTGATCTAACAGGACCATGGTGTTTTATTTCGAAAACCTGCACGTTTCCCTTTGCACTGAGCATCGTGTGCTGAGAAGTGACACCACCTGTGCTGAGCAAAATACCTCATCTCCCATTTCCCCCCTCTTCAGGCACAATCTAGCACTCACAAGCATCTCAAACATCGTCATGTTCCAGTTTCAAGAGGGCACTTCCAGTTTTGAGTTCAGCATTTAACTGAGATTAACCTTCTGCAAAACTTCCTTGGAAGGTTAGACCTGTGTTAGGCAGAGCCAGGGCTTCACAGCTTGTCACAGAAGTGATTAGTCTGTTTTGAGGCTTGAAATGATTGAAGATCTTCCATCCTTTTCTCAGTCCCACAGCATTGTGTATTTAGACCACATTGTCGTCATCCCATCCTTTTCCCCACCCTTGTAGCAACGGCATGCTAATTGAGCACTTCTTCATTTCAGACTCCTATTTCTCTATGAAAGGGATGAATGTTATTTAAAATTTCATCCCACCCACCATGTGAAACTAATGGATCTGCTTAATTATGGGAAAACTATGTGTATGAGTTAAAGGAAAAAACCCTGAGAAAATATATTTTGAATGTTGATTGCTAGTGAGATCTAATGATATCAAACAGTGTGCACTACTCTAAGTATTTCAGCATGATAAATGTTTTAAAATTCTACTGAAAGAAACACTGAAATAAGTTACAGTAGCACTTAGCAAGACACCCTTGAGGGAAAGTAATAGGCACTGGGAAACATTATTTCAGAAAGTGGGCCCAATTACACATATTACACATACATTTCCTTCTGAACATAATTTCTTCCTTTCTTCTTAAACAGTCAAAATTCCCAACTGGTTTCACCAGGAGTAATGGCTAAGCAGGAGTAAGCTTCATGTTACAGTTAATGTCAGTTTTCTGTGATATATGAAAAAGACATGTACAGTTAAAAAAATTGCTCTTGCTTCCTGTTGCTCAAAACACTTGACTGATCAGAATTAACTTGTGTGAACGATGAGAGTTAAATTTAGTGAAGAAGCATCTTTAATATCTATTAAATGCTTCAAACAGTGTTATATAACTGGGAACCTCATAGTCCCAAGAGATCCTCAGAGCGAGGAATTTAACATGGCAACCAGAGGGATATTTCCAGGCAATGCTCACAAATAAAGAGGGAAGATCAAATCACATGCTTCAGCAGAGCTCTGTCAAAGCTTCATAGTGGTGCAAATAAAATCTAAATATTACCATTGCAGACTAGTCCTTGATGGAGTGGCAATTTTCCCACTGTGGGAAGTAGAGGAAGAGAAGAAGGGCATTGTTAGCTTGGAGACCTGGGATAATACACCTAAGCTCTTTGCCTTTCAGAAAGCAGGAACAGTCTAGGTTTCCATGGCAGTATCCTGAAAGCAATTCTCAGAGGGCAGGGTTGGCTACTGCTGCTGCTGACACCCTATAACCCTTCCCTTCCTGGAAATCTGATATGGTCAAAATAGGCATCAGTATCATTTTACTGCCATCTGAAAACTGTGACTGTAATCAGGGGTACTAGATGCGATGGTGGGATGCACTGGATTGCACTCTTCCTCATGTGTGTGTATTGCTGGTACCCATGCAGGGATGAAACAGTGATTTTCATGGACAAGTGGGCCATGGGTTATGCACAGAATGCAGTTCATGGGTTACGTGCAGGTCCTGTGTTCATGTCTGAGTGACACTATCATACCAGAGCCTCAGGAGGAAAAGCAAATTTTCTCATCTGCTTTTCTTTCAAATGACCGTGTAGTTCAGCTAGAGAAAGAAGCACAATGTGAAAGCAGAAAGATTTGCATCAGATAGTTCTTGTTTCATTTCAGAGAAACACTTACGTGGAATCAGTCATTGCTGTCCTTCTCTGCTGGCAGATTTCTATTTTGCTTGTAGCCAGGACACATAATTCACTTAGATAAGTGTTTGTGTAGTCTATACTATTTTGGAGATGCAAAACAATGCGAATAAGTCTCTGACACTTGTATTTCTTGGTACAGCTTTTATGTATGTGTATGTAGAAGTATTTTAATAGTGTACGGGTTATCAGGGCTAGTGTTAGATTGACAAAATCTAAAGCAGAGTTTAGATTCCTACTTATATCCAGAAGACATACTTCTTCTTTACCTTATTACCATCCAATCTCATACTTCAAGCTGTATTTTAGAGTTAGAGAAGATCCCAGAAGCTGCACTATGTGAAGGATTAATGCAGTACAAAATCTTCTAAATGAATAGGAAACAAAAGAGATTACTATGATACAGTGAACTTCAATATAGTCTGAACCAAAGCTCACTGAAAGTATGGGATAGATTCTGATTTACCTTGACAGACTTTGAATAGGATCATGTTATATATTGAAAACTCTGAAGTGATTATTTCCGTCATATGTTTTTCTATTTCCAGTTTCATTATTGTAATCTCTGTGCAGTGGGGATTATTACTTTTATGGAGAAACTCTTGAATACTCCATTCTTAAAACATCAATGATATTTGAAAGTAGAATTTTATTTGAAAAAATCATAGAAAAATATAATATTTTCAAAACTTTTAGCACAGTGATTCTTCCTTAAAGAAAATTAAAAGGTCATATATATATATATATATATTTTTTTTTGGATTGGTGGTAATAGTTTTTACCTAGCAGAGCTGCTATAGTATCTCTTGGGAATTTGAAGTTCAGGTGTATCAGACACTGGCTTTGGATATAAGCTGAGACTTGTTTAGACCTCTCATTGCCTCCTAGCATGCTCTTGAGATGTGAACAAGTCTTCACTCCTGATTTTATTTCAAAATTAAAATTAAGAAAAAAAAGAGAGACAGATTTTCCGTGGGATATGAATCCCACTTTTTGAAGGATGAGTCTTGTATAGAGTGGGTGAGGAACCTGGGATATGTCGAACTTTGATCCCTGGTCCTGCAAAGCATTGAAATCATGTTGTTCTTTCAAAATAGAAGACAGAAAATAAAACAATTCCCTCATGAGACAGGGAATTTCTTGGTGTTTTCAAGTAAGTGGAAACTATAAATGATAAACATTTTGCAAGAATAGCCAAAAACCAAACCAAACCAAAACAACAGCAACAAATTAACACAAAACACTCCTGTAAAATAGCTAACATTTAGCATATTTTGTGAAATAAAAGGTTTTATGTTTGTATGTAATAGTTTTACAAATGTTACTACATTACCTTAATACCAACAGTCTTGGCAAAACAAAAGAAAAAACCCACCTTCAAAAACCCCGTTTTGCCACCTTATATGCACTTCAATGCAACATTACATATAGTTGGCCTCTGTGGTTTCAGAGTTGCAAGTGTAGTAAGTGGAAGTCCAACTTTATTTCCTGTTCTCAGCCTTGAAAAGTCAGCCAGATAGGCTTACTTACATTTCTATTTATTACAACACAGCAGTAATTCTTCCATCAGTTTTCTACCCTAAGACCAGAAGCCTTTCAATTTTGTGTAAGCTGTGAAGACAATCTCTTGTATCATGTTGTCCCTAATATATTGTATCTCTCATAGTAAGAATATTTTGCTGAATAACTCATAAACATTTCCACCTAATATTTTCTTCCTAAAAGAAAAGACATACTGCTAATAATAGCTTGCAATATATCCTTCCAATTTCCCAGAGATTCAGAGATTTACTGTTGCTTCCTCTTTTTTTTTTCTTCCTTTTTTTTTTTTTTTCCCTTTTCCCACATGCTCTATTCAGCAGTACTACCACCTCTGCCTTCTGCCTTTTGGTCTCGCTTTTATTCTGTGGTGCTGGGCCCAAGCAGAGTTCAGTTCTCACCTTAATTTCCTGTCATAATGACAGCAACAGCAACAAATAATAATAATAGGAAAAAGATTAGTGTTTTCAATACCCCAGAATAATTTTATCTGGCTACTGAGAATAGCCAGACCTTTAATTAGAATACAGAAGTTAGTCTTTCTTTCTTTCTTTTTTTTTTTTTTTGTTTGGTCAGGATGATAAATGCAAGACTTTTCTATTAAAACACAAATGGGAGGCAGAAAATAAATAACTAAATAAAAGATGAAATGTCTGAAATAACAACGTAACTGCTGTTCTTATAATGATTTTATGTATAATAATAATATAATAATAATAATAAGTATAATAATAATATAATATAATAATAATAATGTATAATAATAATAATGATAATACAGAACATAATAATACAGAACAAAAAGAGAAAGCCAAGTGGGAGATTATTTAAAGTGTCCAGTGACACACACACAAGAACAGTGTAAAATTGCACATGCTGATTAGTGGAGAGAAACAGTCATTCCTAGGGTTTACTTTACGACATTGTAAACACCTTAATTAGTAACACCAAATTAGTAAAACACCAAATGCACTGTGCATCTTAGCTGCTATATCTCTTCACAGAAAGGAGATTATCTAAGTGAATAGTGCACATGTAGATACTGATGTAGTATACTAAATTTACACACATATCTCATGTAACTTCGCAAATCAGGAGGGATATGCAATGTAAAATAGTGTGTGTTACAATATTTGTGTCTGTCTTGGATGATATATAATGATTTACTGCCATAGGTATAGGGTGAAAAAAACCTGAGTAACCAAACGGAATAATAAATCCTGTGAACGTAAATAAATTGAAAGAAATGTTTGAGGTCCACTTGGTATTTAATTGTAAAAATAGCCATTTTAATTTCACTTTCAATGAAGGTAGCTTTTAAAATGATGAAAGGTCTTGAAAAACAAAAATGGTACATTTTTACTGGCTCTACTAAATTATTAGAGTCGTATAGTCATACGAGTCATAGAGTCATATAGTACCAACGTTGATATCATCATCACAGGAAAAGGACTTCGACTAAGTTCGCTGTATGGAGTTATTTTAGATACAGGTTTAAATTTCCTGTAATTATTTTTTTTCTAAGATCTCAGGCCTAGCTTTTGTTATATTTTGGAGTAGTACACCATGTTCACAAATACCAATACCAACATAAACCTCAAGCAATCCAGAAGTCTTTATATTTTGCTTTGAGGTCAACTGCAACTTAAGTAAGGTGGTTAGGGGAATAGAAAAATATATGTTCAAGTTGTAAAGCAAACACACAAAGAAAGTAAAACCAGATTATCAGTATCATTATTTACATTAATATATTTAAAGAAGATATTTTGTCACCTGAAAATAAGATCACGTTTGAATTTTTTTTTTTTTTTGAACCAATTGCTTGTGACTGTATTGGAGGTATGTTAGAAGAATCTCAGAGTGAAGAGTAAGCTTACATTGTCTCATCATCTTAAACTATCTGAACTAATTTTATGTACAGTAAGAGGAAAGAAACTTGACTTTGAAATTTGCTTATCTTCTGCTTAAAAAAGAGATGGCATGTGCATAAATATATCCCCCTCTTCATGTTGTGCATTTTTTCTCTAAATAGAACTTCTGGGCTTGATGGCCCTTAATCAGTTTTCATCAGGTGACAGATTCATGTTCTCCAGTTGTATGAAAGTGTCTGGCAAAAACACTTGTTGCTTCCACAAGCATATTCTTTTTTAAAAGTGTCTGTTACAAGAGAACTTCAGGCATCAGAACCACTTTTTTTTTCCCTTCTTCTTCACTGTGATTCTGTACCAGTGCACTGATGTCTCATTATACCTGTACAAGAAAGGCTATTATCCTTCACACATTTAGCTGCTGATCTAAATGAAAGCACATTATCTAAATAGTTGAATCAAGGAGCATACAACTAAAGCTCATTTCAGTCTGATCTGTATTTCTTGGTGCTTTAGCAGGTTAACAGCTTCCTGTGAAATTACTTTATTCGAGGGTTTTCACCATAATTTGGTCATAATATGCTCTAGATCAAATGGTAATAAGAACTTGCAGAAAATCTGCAGTTCATTTTCATTTTATGTCTCAGGGGAAAATGTTTTTTTTTTTTTCTAAATAATTCAAAAATTGCTTTGAGAAACAATATGCACATCATCAAGGTTAAGTCTAATAAGGAATTTATCTAACAACACAGAGTGAGTATTTAAAATACTTATCATAGCACATGAAGATTGTAATAATGAATATTATGCTATTAATATTAAATGGTCAGTTAGTTAAGTTCCTACATATTTACAGTAGTAATGCTGAAAATAACATACAAATTAAGCTCTTTTTTTGAGTGTCATGCATTTCTTTCATGCTCTCAGAGGATCCCAGTGGCACAGTAATAGTATTCTGTCTATGCCCGCATATGTTATTATCATTGTGGAAGTTTATACTGGAGATCATTTTGTCATTAATCTAGGCTTCTGGAAAACTTCAGAACAGGAAGAGCATGTCATGGTGGAAATCAAACAAATATATCATCTAAAACTAAAAAAAAAATGGATTTCAAGTGTGTATGCTGTATTTCCTGTATACACTCTGTTTTCTGGTTGTGATACTAATATTTGTATGTGATGCAGGATGGAAATATTTAATTTGCTTTTGAAGAAAATTTATCATATTGTACAGTTTTTGGGTACATTTTTTTTTTGTGGTTAAAAACCTTATACTCGTAATCTGGACCCATAACAGTTTCAATGTTTCAAGTAGATTAAAAAAGAGAATGTCAGTTGCAATGCTTTTTCACATATACAAAGTGCATCCACCTTTTCACTGTAAGATTCATGAATTTTATCCAAATCTGATATATTCTTAAAAATAGGCCAGATGCTTTACCTCTTCAGAAATAATAAAGGGGCTTACTTTTCTGATGTACCTCTCTGGTTACCCACTTTATTTTCAGTCTCCCATTCTTCCTCCCATTTCACTCTGTGTTATATTTAGCGAGGATGAGATATTGTTAATAGCCTTCCCAAAAAAGCAGACACCTCCTACCACAACTTATTAAAGAAAAGTTTTGAAACACATATTTTTACCCGTACATAAAAGGCCTGAGCCACTAGATTGCAGACAAATGTGAAGGACAAGGGGGAATAGAGACCAGAGAATAAGCAATGTGAGCAGCAGTTGTGAAGCAGCTGTAACCTCTGGTAGGGTTGTATTAATGGGTTCCTAAGCAGTAGCTTTCTTTGCTAGTGAAACTGCATCCTGAAGTGTCCAGCATGTGCCTAAGCCCACATATAGGAGGATATCCTTAATATCAAAGGATGACCCTGCAAATTGGGTAGTTACAAACTGCTGAGTGCAGGATGTAGTAGGTATATGCTGGTATAGAAAAATAGGTATAGAAACGACCTGAGTGCTAAATGGACACTTCAGAATAAAAATTGATCAGGTGCATTTTGTTCATGTCCTGGACTGAAAGCAGCTTTTATGTGTGCCAGATTTTCTTTGGGTTATAGTGAGGTAGGTTACTGTCTTCCTCTAATTATGTCACTCTAGCTACCAAGTGGGTGCGTATATGTAAGGAGAGAATAAAAGTGTTGGACATTATTGTATCCTTATAGAAAGAGATGAGGGATCTAAAACTGGAGATTTAGTTTTTCTTACTCTCTGAAGTGTGTCTTTTGTTAAAGATACCTGAACTTTCTCTGAACAAACTGGTGCAGCTCTCCAGCATAGCTCAGGCATTAGCTCAGGTCTGGGAAGCAGCAAAGCCATGTTATCTCAGCACGCCACCCTGGGGAGAGCATGTCTGGCTTTGTTGCTTCCAGTTTTGGAAAAGGCTTGGTTGCTGTTAGCTTGGGAATCTCTGTGCCACAGATGTTCACATGCCCTGAAAAGCAAATCCAGCCCATTATACTGCATACATCGACTCCGATACACAGTTTCTGCTCCTATTACCATCCTATAAAAAAATTGAAATTTGATTACTTATTTCATATCTTCAGGCTTTCTCACTTGCCAGACTTTCTGGTCTCCTCTTTGACCTGTAGCATAACTCTCATGTGTGTGCTGCAAAAATGCATTCAACATTTTGAACTTTTTCTCCACACAGAGTTCTGCCTTTTGCTTTCAGGCTGTGTTCAAGTTGCTGAGCAGGAAAGTACTTTCATGTCATAAGCTTTAGTTTTCTGCTTTTCCAACAGTCTTTTGCAATCTTATGGGCTGAAAGTGTTCACTCATCTGGTGCAGCAAAGGTTCTCATTTCTTTTCTGTCTCCAGACCTCTCTGTCCAGACTTGTCTCCTTACCGTTCCTTCTCTTCCCACTTTCATCTGTCTTCTTTCCACTGGTCTGTTCCTAATTTTGATATATTTTCTACGAATCTTCTGTTAAAAAAAAGTCACCTCTGACTCATTCCTCTCAAAATATATTCAAAGAAATATCTTCATTCCTCATATTTCTTCAAGATCCATACAAGTGGGTTTTGTTTCTGAGGTTTTGGATAGATATTTCACTTCCATGACGGATATTTCAGGGTTCATATCACTGCATCAGAAATATAGCCAGTCCAGACTCATAAATCAGTATTACTAAGGTGTATCTGAAGAACTGAAACACTTTTATTGCAAACATCAGTGATAATATGGGCCTTTGAATTGCCCTGGAATATGGATGAGTACAAACCATTTAGGAACAAATATTCTGTCTGATAACTGACAGCCAGCCAAAAGCAGCCCCTGATAAAGATAAATAACCTGTACTCAGGGAAATTTTTTGCATCATTAAACATGGTGAGCATATTAGCTAGCAGGGGGTGGAGCTGAGTCCCTAAAGAGATAAATCTAAATTATACGCGCTGCAGTGATCATAACAGTAATGCGCCATCTTGGCTAACTAGCTGACATCAATGGGGAAGGGAATTTCAGATTTAAATGAACCAAACTAAAGAACATTGCAGTGCGCATACAGATTAATTGGAGCACATCTGTGAACTTTTCAGCCTTTTCTGTGGTCTGTTTTCATTGGTGTTAAAACATGAGGAATTAGAATCTTCTTAGAATTTTCTTGTCAGTTTCTGCATCATTTTTTATGATTACTTTCTTATATGGTTTGATTAATTACTCCTTTATTTGCCTTCCATTAACCACCTTATACCATGGTTGTATCAACCCTTGCCAAAAGCTTATAGATGGACACTGGAAGTTTAGCAGAACTTTTTCAATAAACAGGAAAGTTCAATTAGTGATTATATACTTAAAATCTCAGAAAGAGAGAACTCTGAAATCAAAGTAAAGCAAACTTAGTTACACAGACATATGTCTGAGCAATCAAATTAAACTCTGTTAAAGAGAACATAAATTGGATTAAATGTTTTCCTTAAAGTGAATAAAGTATACTTTTAAAAGCATATTAAGTATATTTTCTTAGCATGAGGAATGTCTTAGTAAAAGAGAATTGCCTGCTTTTAAATATTTTCCTTCTTGTTTTCAAAACCAGGAGAAAAATGTGGGTTCAAACTGCTAGAAAGGGCATAGAGAAAAAGATGAATGTTAATTGGTTGAAGTTGTCTTGGTGTAACCTGAAGTTCTGTTTTATTAATTGATTCCATTGATTTGCTGGATGACATGATAAATAAGAAAATAAACCAGATGTAACTAACACATTTTTCAGTCAAAATCAAATATGCATTTTCTTGAATAATCAGTTTCCAGGTGTGTAATTGCCCTGCTAGTATGTAAAACTGTTCAAGTGGCTCATATAAAAATCAGCAATCTTCTCTCTTGTATATAAAGATCTGCTTGCAAGCACCTAAGCATATTTGATAATGTGGCCTGAATGAATCATCAGAGTAAAGAAATGTGAACTCCAAAGGGCACTGCTTTTGCTCCATTCCTCCAAAGGTCTCCAGGGCCTGGTCTGTGGCTAAACAACTCCTATGCATGCTCTTGGGCATTAGACCTGAGGTACCCAATCATCCACCAGATTTTCTGGGCTGTTTCTCCCCATGGGGAAATGACAATGATGGGTGGGAATTGCTTACTTTGATGGTAGGAATTGTTCAGCTGGCTGGCTGTGAAACTGTGACCCAGCTGGGAAGCCAGCATCCAACTGCAGCATGTGTAATTTAAATGGGCTGTTGCAAAACAGGAAACTTCAAAAGCTTTACCTGTGGCCAAAGGGGCTTGTCCCTTAGAGTAACAAATAAAAAATGGTAACTAGGATTTTATGATGCTGTTATACCCTGTGGAGATACAACTTCTCAGCGTGGTTGCCTTGTAGTTCATGGTATTTAGCAAAATGAGAGATATATCAAGAGAGATGATCGAGTACAAGTCCCCTGCTAGACAAGGCCCTGTAAAGTAACAAACAGCAAAATTACTTACTACTTGATTATATGCTGAAACTGCTTAGCTGATGCTCAGTGCTGAGCATTCAGCAAAGTGGATGGAGGACAGTACCCTCTTAGTACTGCTTAAAGTTAAACTTAAGGAGAGCTTAAATGTATATAAATTATCCTGAGGCCATGCTGAATAACTAGGCAGCAAGAACTTTCTGAGATCACCTGCACTTATAAACAGGAGTATAGCAAGGAAATGATAAAGAATATCTCCTACCTTGATTATACTCATTTATGAGTATATGCATGCTTGGGGATGAGAGTACTGCTACAGGTCTCCCTGTCAGTCTTCTGGGTGCAACACCCAAGCCTCTGTGTGCAAAATGTTTTTTTATGGAGCAGCTGTGAAGCACAGACTTCATGTCTAGTTTCTCTGTCAGGAAGCCTTTTGACTGGGTTCAGTAAATCAACTGATATTGATGCTGAAATAGCTCAGCCTCAAGTGAAACAGTGGATTTTTGATAGAAACCTCAGTTCAGTCACAATTTGTTGGAAAATTTATGACCACTTCTGTGTTATTTATAAATGTAAAATATGGCTGAACCAGCCTTGTCTCTATCAATAGTGGCTATTGCCACTGCTCTTCAGAAAATTCTGGGTTTGTATATTTGAAGGACAAAAGTAACATCAGCTGAAGTGAGTACAGACCAAGAAATGCTGGCCAGTTTCTTTAAGCATAGTGTTGTTGTAAGCAGGCATTAATCTATTCTTAAAAGCCACAAATATTTAATTTGACATTTTTGTCTCCAAAAAGGGTGCTGCAATTGCACTCCATTCAGGCTAATGAGCTGTGGAAAGGTTTTCCAATACCTATCCTGTCCTCTGTGCTTTCCTCTGAGGAACTGATCCAGCAAGGTGCATCAGCTGGGGTGTAACTAACATTAAAATGGACCTTTGATTTCAGCTGCATCACTCTTTTGTTCAAAGCTTCAGACTGTCTTCCATAGTGTATTAAATTGAAGATGTTTTCTTCCTCCTACATCCATTTGATGTTTTCAACTTTTACCTTTGCTTCTTTTCTGTGTTTTTCAATCTTCATGTTCTTGTTTTGTTCTTGCTTTGTTCTTGCTTTGTTCTGTTCCAACAGGTCTCTTCACTTCATCATTTCTCCTCTTTAATTTTGTTTAGAGGTTCCTAATGGAATAAGATAACTGAGTAAGATAAAATAGTATAGTAAAATCAACTTCAAACTTGAAGGCTGAGTGATTTGTCTCAGGTCCTGATTGAATATTAAGTTTCATGAGTTTTGGAATTTTTTTCCTTTACTGAGTAAACCAAAATCCCTTGAAGTCAATGGAAAACTTTTTACTGAGTTCAGGGGACTCCTGTGTAGAGAGTACTCTGATATTCCTTCTCAGTTTTGGTAAGAGAATAGCAATTTTAACAATGCTATTTGTCTGCCTGGGGGAAAGAAGAAAAAACACACACACACAAAAAACAGGACAGTGCAAAATATCACATCCCTTGTGTTTTCTAAGCCCATAATTTTGCAATAACCATGATCATGTAAGATCCAGGGAGGAGAGATTAGTTCTGGCATCCAACTACTGAAGGCAAATAATGCTTTGATATGTTTCTCTCAAGCTGTGAGTTATAAAGCTTTATGAAAATAGAGCAGGAAAAAAAAAAACACAACACTCTTGTGATAAAATTCTGAGTAAGCAGTTCCATGTGGACTGTCATTTTCTTTCCTAATTGCAAATGCCTTCTAACACCTTTCCATCACTTTATTCAGCATTTTTAATAATCAACAGTAAATGTGAGTAAATCACATTGACCCTTAAGGTTCATATATAGATCAAAATAAACACACAGAGATTAAACAAATTGTTGCTTTTACTTCGATGATATGCAAACAATTATATACTAGGTCAGTTTAGGGCACTATTGATATTGCTTGCCAACCAATTTATCTGAGAAACCTCTGACCCTTTTAATGTGCTTCTTCAAAGAGGGAGACCTAAGAGGCTCTTAGGTGTGACTGATAGAAAATTGCCATGTTTGTTTTTTTTTAAACTAATAAAAAATTATGAATATTACTTATTATGATTTATTTTTAGCTTAAGTCAAAGGTAAACTGATAGCAATTTATTTTTTTTTCTTTCTGAGATATTTAAAAACATACAGATAGGGATTCAGAAGAAATTTTATGAAAACACATACTACAAGGTGTAATAAATTTTCACAATTTTATCTACTTTTCCATTGGCTGTAGAAGAATATGTCTGTTCTTCCAAGACATGTTTTAAGATATTGTCATTCTTGAAAATGTTGTCACTTTAGCTAAACTGGTATTCTTTTTTTTTTTTTTTTAAAGTAAAAGAAACCATTAACATCTAGTGATTTGCTTATATTGTTCTCATTATTATAACAGAATCTTACCTTTAAATCAACAATATATGATTCTGAGAGGGGAAAGCAACTTTAAGAACTGTATACAAAGCAGACAACATAAATCATGACAAAACATTAATTTACCAGGATTTAAAGGCAATTATATTTTTAATGCATTCTGTTCTCAGTGGTACTTCAAGAGAAGTACACACAATACCGGATTAAAAAAAATGCACTCATTAGGATTCAAAAAATGAATTTAAATCTTTTAATGTCAAGTACTGCTAATCATTTCTAAATTGAATTACTGAGTACCATTCTTGTTAACATATTTCTGAATATGATCGCTTTCGCAAAGGACAATAAAAACAAAGGCCAGCTAACGTGTGTATTGGCATGCAATCAGAAAGTTGTCACTGCATATATTGTTTAACTTCTTGGAGGAGGTAAAGCACATAAATATGTGCACTTATCACTTCATTCCTCAGAAACTATCATGAACCCAGATCTTTTCTTTGTATGCAACCATTTTCAGTTCTAGCTCTTGACTGTTGTGCATTTTTCATATGAAAACAGAAACACAAGCAACAACAGATTTTACTTTTATCTCCTCTTCTTATAGTCCGTTATGTAACTCACTGAGATTTTACCACATCCTGAGAAAGATGTTTTTTTCCAATACAAGCATGCATTGTCCTGTTTTTTTTTTTTTTTTTTTTTTTTTTTTCCCCCCTGGGATCCAATTCATCATTGAAAATCATGATGTAGTTCTGGTAGTAGGTGTTGATCCCTTTTAAATGTTGGTAACAAGACCCAAATGTTTGAGTGGTCCATGGAAGCAGGCTGAGTGTGTGAAATGATAAAGGGAGAGCAAGAAATGCTTGCAGTCAGGAAAAGGAAGGTTTGGTCCTGCATTGCCAGCCATGGGTTAGCAACTGGCAATTACTAGTAAATTCAGCAGGCTCTGAAGGCTTCACAGAAGCCTGATGACACAAAACTAAAGAGATTGCATTTGTTCTAGCTAAATGAGTTCAATGGCCCAATAGTCTGTCTGAATAACACTGGCACCCCAATTTTATGTTTTAAACTTTTAAGGATGTTTTTCACTAAGGTGCTGCTCTCCTTTAGACATTTAAAACACTCACGGTTGTGCAGACTAAGAAAATAAGAAAGGCAGGGGGTTTCCCAGAAGAACAGTATGCCATGACCATGGGGCTCCAACATCTCCTCTGCACAAATCGTCTTGGTAGCTCCAGATTGAGGGAGAAGCAGGAAGCTGTTCACACCTGCTTTAAAATCTACTCTGGTGTGAGATGAATCATCCTTTGGTTCCCTCCCTCTTTCCACTGAAAACAGAGACAGTGAAAAAGACTTCCTTAAAACATTTACATCTTTCAGATGGTAAAAATTATGTGACATGATGCCTACCCCAAGGATTAAGTGTATTATTACCCCTCTCCTTGATATTAGTAGATTCATTTCTGTGACGTAGATGCTACGAATATTTTCATTGTCTTTTCATATATCTACCAAATGGGTGATATTTCCCAGATCTATTTCATAGTTCATGCCATAAATATCCCTCAAAGCTCTTCGGCTTCTGCCTACATGTCAGATTAAATTGGGGTGAAGAGGCAATTAGTGCCATGAGATCTGAGTTCAGAATTTTATGCTGTAGTGAGCTCAACTGTGGATTCAATTGTAGAAAACAGGCTAAGTGTTTTGAGTATTATTATCACCTAATTACACTTACCTAATTACACTTTAATTAGGATGAGTAGCCAAGGGTTCAGTATTCCCAATAAGTGGAGGCTCCTGTCCGAAGGAACTGAAGGCTCGTTGGAAGGTATCACACAAGAAAATTACTGATTTCAGTCTACTTTTTTTTTTTTTTAATATCTCTTTCCACAATATTTTGTGTATAGATAGAATAAAAGTTACTCAATTTTAAGTGTACCATAAATTCTGTAAGTATGGACTGCATTTTTTTTTTCCCCACAAAATGATTTTACCATGGGACATGGAATTATGTTCACAGAATGTCATTTCATAGAATTTTTACGATGATTAGCACAAAAATGAGGAAACATGGATTACACTACCTCTGGATGTATTCCAGAGAAGACTGTAGTAAAGTCTATGGCTTTGACCAATTCAATGTTTTCAATTTGTTTTGTTAGCCATTTCCAGTCTTCTCCATTTGTAATCTTGGTAGTTTGTGAGAAAGATGTGAAACAGTTAGTCCATCAACACATGTAATAATGAAAGGTAAGAAATGCTGATGCTAGTGAACAGGAAACCTGATGATAGTGAACCTTGTTGGAAACCTAGAATCATAGAATCATAGAATATCCCAAGTTGGAAGGGACCCATAAGGATCATCAAGTCCAACTCCTGGCACCACACAGGTCTACCCAAAATTTTAGACCATGTGACTAAGTGCACAGTCCAATCGCTTCTTAAATTCAGACAGGCTTGGTGCAGTGACTACTTCACTGGGGAACCTGTTCCAGTTTGCAACCACCCTCTCGGTGAAGAACCTCTTCCTGATGTCTAGCCTAAACCTCCCCTGCCTCAGCTTGACACCTCGCTACCTCCAAGCGGGCTTGTAATTTGAGAAGTGGCATTGTGACTTTTTACATTTATTGTCTTTCTGTTTCTTTCTAATAAGATTTATTAGTTTATTTTGTTAAGAAGTTGTCTTTTTTTTCCTTCTAATTACAGCATAAGTATTTATCCTGCTACACTTATTTTAAGTACTGATATTACAAAGAATAAAAGTATATTCAAAAGTTATAGCTTTATCTACTGCTACTGAGACAGGTAACATCTTTTATGATATTTGAAGGTCTCTGCTTAGTATATACTTATGCAATGATTTCTCTGGGACTGCTTACATGCTTAGGCTAAGATATGTATATGCATTGCATATTTCAGATTTGTCCCTCAGTTAACAACTATTTTAATCATATGCAAGTCAGGATGAACTTCTTTCTAACTTTGTATATATAGCCCAGATTGCACAGTTTCATGGGAATAAAAGATAATAAATCATATTCTTCAGATAAGCAGATATGATGACTCAAAAGACACAAAGTTTACACATCTGTTGAATAAAGCACTTCCATGTTTATATAATAACTTTCCAAAGAGGAAACGTGCTTTAATCATTCATGTTTTTTGTTTCTTTGCCTGATGTTCCCAGAAGCAAGTTCTTCTGGGCATCACATTAAAGGTTTGAGAAATCCTAGTCATTGATGCAGTAGTATCATTTCCAGCCGTACTTTGCCTTTCTTTGCTCAGATAGCGAACAAATCAAACTGTGATGTCTAAATTCTCACGAGAAAGAGTGTAGTGAGAGCCAAATGTGATTCCAATAAGAGACAAAGTAGAAGCTACTAACATAAACATAATCTGGTTACAGCCCTGCAACTGTGACTTTGAAGACTTTCCTGGATACTCTCTTTTGGATCATTCTGTCACCATGCTGATGTACTTAAACCAAGATCCTGCTATTAGATCAAAACAAAGTTACATGAAATTCTACCAAAGAGTTTTTCATAAAGCATAATTACAAGACATTGTAAGAAGCATGGCTCAGTCAATTGTATTGAATTGTTTGCATAGATCTAAATGTTAGAGGCTTCAGAAAGAATTAATAAGTTTCCCTTTGTTAGACTGGGACGGAAGGAATAAACATACTGTTCTCCAGCAAACTGTGTTGAAGGATCTTTAACATACTTAATATCGAGTCATTAAAATGATAAAAACCCTTTGCAGGTTTGCTCACTCTAGGTTTTTTCATCTTTTTTTTTTTTTTCCAGATGCTCTCTCACTGTTATGCATTAGACATATTTTGAAAGGATCTGTGCCAGAACATGTTTGTGATGATATAAAGGCCGTAACCTTTTCAGTACCTCTTCATAGGAAGTTTGCCTTTAATTACTTCCATCTTCAGTTTCTGAACATTCAGTTTTCAGTTATAAGGGGAGTGATTTCTGTTAGTGCATTTTAATATGTTTCCCTTTATCCATATCCTAACATCATAAAAGATGTTGGCATCTTAACAGAATTTTGGCACCTCTGTTTGTTAGAATCTTACTTTATAGCAGAACCTAAATTTATTAACTAGGAAAAGAATTTAGGGTGAAGATAGAAAAGACATGATAGACACTTTAATACTGACTACTGCTCATTTACATTGCAAAAGAGCTCATGTAAGTTCTTACACAAAAACACTACATACTGGATAAACACAAGATCTTGTTACGTAATTGGCATGCTCTTTTTGTCCCAGTTGTGCAATGTTTATTCTTCTTTGGACTTGGAGGCCCACTTGACTAGCATCTTTGTTTCCTAGAAGTTCCCCTAGACAAATACTATCACCACTTTCATGTTACATGATACATCTCCTCTCACAGATATGTTAGATTTAATTATATCACTACAGCTTTAACTTTTGTTGCTGAACTGTTTTTCCTTTGAGCTGCAAATCAAACCACATGTGCTACTTAGAGCTCAGTTCAAAATTAAGGCTGTTCTCCTTTCTGCTAGAGATTAGTGTCAGGTAAGGGCTAAGTGCAGAAATTTGGGGTGTCTGCTAGACATAGTGCTCTCTGCACATTGGTTGATGGCAAGGGACCATGAGCAACTGCTTTAGCAGAGAGAGGAATGAAGAAAAGAAAATCCTGTGGTCATTGGCCACTCATTTACATATGTTTTTTTTCATTAAATCAGTTTCAGCCTGGCCTCTGCCTTATTAAAAACAGCTTTCTCCTCTGTTTCCCAGTGAAAACAACAGAAGAGAAAGAAACCTCATTCATAGAAAAAACAGCCTATAAACGTCTCTCAGAAATTACTATCTGTTAACCCCTGATGTCAAAGTGCTACTCTATAGTGGTCATTCCAGTAGTTTGGGACGTTAATTATGAAATGGAATTCATTAAAACATACTGAATATCTTACACATGTTGATGGCATTGTATTACTCCAGACCTTGTTACTTTGTCTTTCATGGACTGAATGCTGCCTAGTTACCAAGTAAGCCTCATGACTGGAAAACTAAGTTGTAAATTAGAAGAACTGTTTTAAAGAACAGACATAAAAATTCCAACCGTCTGCATGCTGACTGTATTCCTGACACTTTCTCCAAATTCCTTCTCTAGATCATCTTCCTCACATAAATTTTTATGGACTCGGTTACAAGGGATACATCTAAACGTCTGTAGAGATAGAGGACTAGTTAAATGGGGATGTGGGAGAGAACTGGTTGTGGGGAAACTGCAGAGCACTGAAAATCACAGGGCTCATCACAGTTTAACATATTTATGGAGAAAAATCCATGGATTCTACTCTCCAGCTTTTTTATTATCCTAGTATTTCTGTAAGGCAAAAATATTTATTCTTCAATTTAAAAACAGTTGATGATAGCTAGTTGCTCAGTGCTTTGAGATTTAACAAACCAATTAAAAATTACATGATAAAAAATAAATAAAGAACTTTACAAATGTACTAAGTTCAGTTTGCAATGTATTCAAAAGCCTTGGGAGTGGTAAAAGAAAGGTGACCTATGTATGATGCCCAGCCATTTAAGAGACCAATGGTCTCACAGGCAAACTTAAATTAGGCCATCAGACAGTGTTTCTTGTTTGTACAGGAACAGATGACCTTAGATTCACTGAATTAAAAGGCATGCAATTTTCACTCATTTTTTCCACACAGGAAGCAAACTCAGTGTCTTTCTTTGCTTTTGTGTTTGGATCAGTAAATTTTACTGTGGCAGAGTGGATTTCAAACAACAATGATTAAATTACAAATAACAGCACAGTTGCTAACACCTAAGGGTTTGCCAATGTGTATTCCAATTCTTTGCACATTTATGAGAATTTCCTGGGCTCGGGAATTAATAATGCTGCTTTAACAGTTTTCAAAAAACAGTCTGGCTCTGCACAGGTTGCCTTTTACTGCTTCCATGTCCTAGGTACTCATTCCCACCTGTAAGACCCTCCTTTACAAGACTGAGAATTTTAGCTTATACACTGGTCACTACATGACAAACTGGTATTTTTGGGTACCAGACAATTTTCCAGAGAAGAAGGTGAAAAGGTACATGGCTAACATGCGCACAGGGAATACCTCATTGTCTTGAGAGCACTACGGGGTGAATCTGGCAGAGCGGTGTTGCAAAAACATCCAATATGCCTAGGAGGAATAGTCCTAAGAGAATGGCTGTGCTTAATTGATCTTGTGCTGATTCATACCCTTGACTAGTGCAAACCAGACAAGAAAAACTGAGAGCTGTGACCACCCTGTGAAACAGAATCACTTCCTCTCCTGGTTTCAAGCTTGTGTTCTTCTTTCTAATTCTCTTCTAGTTTGTAGCATTTCCAGCAGAAATGTCAACAATTATGGGAAACTGTGGAGTGATACTGTGATATTTAGTATTGAGAAATCATGAAGACAGTACCAGAGTAATTTCCATTTGTGACCTGAGATTAGATTTACATGCGTACACTTCAAACAAAGAACAGCCTTCACAGAACTCAGTGGGAAGATATGTTCCTGAGGTAATAGCTTTGCAAAAGGTACATCTAGGATTTTAAGAAATGAATGACTGAGTGATTAGAGATCTCTGTTATCTCAGAGTCTTAAGAAACCAAAGGTTTGTAATTCAATTTTTAGATCGATTTTTTTTAAGATAGCAAGAAAAAAGAACTGAAGTAAATGAGAACTAGAAATTATAATGGAAAAGAGAGGAATGGAAGATACTTCTCTGACAAGAGCTTTGAGAAATATACTGATGAGCGGATAAGGTGAATAGACTAAGATCTTTTCTGTCACGTATCTCTTTGTGGAAAGAACAATATTATAGAAAAAAAGAAGTTTGAAATCTTTAACCTCAGGTGATATTAGTGAACAGTTCATTTCATATCTTTTAAGTCCATGTAAATTAGATAGAACTGTTTGCACTAGAAAGATTTGCTGAAGATCAATGGGAAAATCATTGTTATTTGCTAAGATGGAAAACAGAGCTCACAACTGAACTTTCTAATTCTGAACTTTTCCTTAAGATCTTACAAAGGAAAAAAATAGTCTAAGATACCAAATAGAGATGTGCCAGTGTACTAATGGCAAATGGTTTTCCGTTTGTGTAGCTCACACAACTGCTCTTAAAACAAACAGTTTTGATGAGAAGCCAGTCTTTGATTGCACCAAGTGAGGTTTCTTTGTTTGGTTCAGTCTTGTGAAATTTAGTTACTAGAGCAGACAGGCAAATTTGAGCTATTTATATATTTTACCTGTATAACTGTTGTACTAAATTCACTTAATGCCATTATGCACAAACAACTTAAGAAATATATAGCTTTCACCAGAAGTTTGCAACACAGTGTTTCTGTTGTTAATTTGTTTGGACGCACACAGCCAAGGGGAATTTTAACTTACTTCGAAATTATATATAGAAACTGAGAAAAACATGTCTTAAAGTAGCACAATTCTCTTTTAAAATGTAACCTTTTTGTTTGTTTGTTTGTTTGTTTTATTATAGCATGCATGTCTTTGTTGTGAAAGTCCAGGAATTACAATAGTGGAAGAAGTAAATGCATGAAAATCAGGAGCATTAATCACAGTAATAGAAAGGAGGCAGACTTCAATACAAGAATAATGTATTATTCTCATGACAGTATATTCTTTCATTATCATTTTGATTATCACAGAACTGACTTCTCTCATAAGTGGCGGTGACTCCAATGCCTGCAATTCATGCTGAAATAAATATTACATTCATCCTCTCTGAACTGAACCTAACCCAAAGTCAACATAGTTATGCTTCTGTATTTACAGAGTTGAGGGTCAGTTGATATTTCCATTATACCCTTTATTTTTAAAGGTCTTAACTTGGATTTTGCTTTTCATTGTGTTTATTTTAAGCTTTCTATACTAAATATATAAACTGCATGAAAACCGCATGTGTATGCAAAATAAAATATGTATGCCAAAGAGAAATCTTTATCCAACTTTAAAATATACAGTTTTCCAGTGCCTCTAAAGCCAAAACCTCCTCCCATGAGAAACAGTCCAAAATAGACTTTGTCCAACGACAACAGGCTGTAGCCCACAGATTCCAGGGAAACAGGTAATTTTGTCTGAACTTTAGGAAAGTAATAGTGACTGGGGTTTAAAATAAAATATACATGTCTATGCTTGTATGCATGACACACCCACAAATTCAGATACACAGATGATATCAGTCTAGGTTACTATTATGCCAAAGCCAGAGCATCCAGAGTTCTTTACACACAACATTGAAAGCACACAACATTGAAAGCACTGGAGTTATCTAAATAAAAAACTCCACTTATACACCATAATCTTCCTTCATTCCCACATACCACCTCATTCCTTAACTGAAGCCCAGGCATATCAGTACAAGGATGGACGTTGCAGTTGAAGCTGGTACGTAACTAGCAATCCAAATATTATAAGGCACTATATTATTGATTAGATTTGAAATATAGCACACTGGATGCCATCTGAATATAAGAATTGCCTTGCTACTGTCACTGTAGAGCTAATACAAAATTACTGAATATCAACAATGCCTCAGAATACTTAAATCAAAACTGTCCTGCAAGGTAGGGTCCATCCTGGTAAAGGATATATAAATTGGTATTGATACACTTCTATACCATGACAATCAACTTAATCTTTGTTTTCTTGGCTTCAGTTGATTCAACTGATACAGTTAGAGAAAAGATTACTATATCATTTTAGAAGACAGATGGTATATGCAATCAAACTGAGTTGAAAAAAACATTACCTATAAAATAATAATTGAGAAAAAAGGTGTTTACATTCTTATTTCACTGCCCTATATTCAAGTGTTCTGAATCCATGATCATATTTTCCGAGTAAAGTTTTTTCAAATCATCTCAGGAACAAGACAATGTGGTTTTCATAATATAATCTCTCCCTTTTTCATATATTTCCTAAAATTTTCCTTTGTTTTTCCTGGCAAAAAACTTCAATTTGCTGACACTAGTATAATTTACTCAATTACTTGATTTAAAACAGGACTTGCTACATTTCCTTTTGCAAGTATCACCTCACTTTAATAACAGTCAGCAATGCTCTCCTCACCAATACTACTTAAAAGGATGACATCCATAACAGGTTTCTAAATAGGGTGAAAATGCTTGGTCCTACATGTTCAGTAAAAGCTTCATCTGATACAAGCTGTGAAAAAGTCCTTTCCCCTTGTATATTATTAAAGCCAGGAGAGGAACACAGATGCAAAAGCTGCCTGATCTGTGGAGGCAGTGGATGAGCAAGCCAGCCACCCCCAGAGCTGGTGGATACAGGCTGGGAGAGCTGGGCTTGGTGTCATATATAGGTCTATGTACAGTAAGATACCATTTATGTGAGTTCCCATAAAGGTTATGAGCTAGCTAGGGTACCATACCATGCTGACCCTGGCTATGCAAGCCTAACTTGTCACAGGGATTTGACTGCTCTCTAAAAGGCTCAGTTCTGATTCAGTAGGAACTTTGCCTGGTATGGGGACTGGGGAGGTCCTCTCCCTGCTTGCTTCAATGAAGTCATGGATCTTGAGCAGTGAGATCTAGGAGTGATGCCCCAGGGGCTCATTGCTTCCCTGACTTCAGAGAAGCGGTAACAACTCTTGCTGCCTGAGATGCTGCACAGAAACCTGGGAGAAGTAAGCAAACGACGGGGTGAAAGCCTGTTTGCTGAAATGCTAGCAGATCAAGTCCACAGTCTGAGTGAGCAGATGTTAGCTAATCTCAGCATTTGCTGCAGTAGTGTGAATTTCCTATTGACAGCACTGGCCTAGAGATCTGTAATGATGATTAAAAATACCTACTGAATCACTGTCATTTTGATTGTCATGCTATTGGTGGTTGTATATGCAGGAATACACCATGGGTTATTTTTAAGTCTAAAGCCTGAATTATTATCTTGGTCAGAACAACATGATGATTTTCTAATCCCTTAATTTGGTTCTGGAAGGAGACTGGGGTTCATGTTCCCCCCTATGGCTATTCTTTTCTTTGAATTACATGAGGGAAATGAAGGAAAGACAATTCCAGTGAAGCTCTGAGCTCTTGAATGAAAAGTGCTGGAAGTACAGCAATGTAAATAGGAAGGCATCAGCTGAAGAAAAAATAAAATAAAATAAAAAACCCACAACTATTACCACAAAAAAACAAACAAGCAACAACAACAACAACAACAAAAAACAAAAAACCAAACCAAACCAAACCAAAAAAAAACAACACCATAAAATAAAAGAAGAATATTTAGAAGGGTAGGGACAGGAAATTACTTGTGAGAAATTTGTAACACTGAGTGATTTCTCTTTTAAATGTATGATGCCAGTTTAGTGTTTAAAGCTGCTCAATGGCTGGGACAGAAACTTCTTGTGAAATATATTAGGTGTTTAGAGTCACTTAGTGGTTAGTAAAAAAGGCTTCCTAATGAAACAATGTATTAATTGCTCAGGGCCACTCAAAGCAAACAGATATAAAATATTTAAATGTCTGGAGATGTTCAGCAGCTTGATAACCAACTTTTAATAAAGTCTATTCAGTGTTTAGAGTTGATCAGCAGCTAGGAAAACAGCCCGTACTCAGCGGTAGAATGCAAGGCTAATAAAATACAGAGCTGCTCAATGGATGCAACAAGGTTTTTAAAGCTACACTAAAATTAGAGAGATTAAATTATGCAATAACAGTAGAGACACTGGGTAGTTCCATAGAATTAATGGCTGGTTGGTATGAGTTGATGGCCTGTAGCTACACTTCAGGTCATTAACCCCAGCTGGTCATTAGTCTCCAGAAAATGCCCAGCACTGAAGTCATTATTACTGTTTGAAGCAGGTAAAAAAAAAGGAAAAAATAACACACACAACAAACAGCCAAACATAACAAAGAATTCCTCAGCAGCTTTATATGTATTATCATAGAATATATTGGGTTGGAAGGGACCTTAAAGAACATCTGGTTCCAACCATGGGCAGGGACACCTCCCACTAGATCAGGTTGCCCAAAGCCCCATCCAGCCTGGCCTTGAACACCTCCAGGGATGGGGCATCCACAGCCTCTCTGGGCAACTTGTGTCAGTGCCTCACCACCCTCTGAATGAAGAATTTCCTCCTAAAATCTAATCTAAATCTACCCTCTTTTAGTTTAAAACCATTCCCCCTTGTCCTATCATTATCCACCTGAGTAAAGAGACCTTCTCCATCTTTTTTATAGAGTTCTTCTCCATCTTTTTTATAAGACCTCTTTAAGTACTGAAAGGCTACAATGAGGTCTCCCATGTGTCTTCTCTCCTTCAGGCTGAACATCCCCAGCTCTCTCAGCCTGTCTTCATAGGAGAGACACTCCAGCCCTCTAGTCATCTTTGTGGCTCTCCTCTGGAACCACTCTAACATCTCCACATCCTTCTTGTGCTGGCGGCCCCAGACCTGGATGCAGCACTCCAAGTGGGGCCTCACAAGGGCAGAGCAGAGGGGGACAATCACCTCCCTTCCCTGCTGGCTACTTCTCGTTTGATGCAACCCAGGATACAATTGGCTGTATTATGGTATGTGGATGTATGTAGTGTGTATATATATTTTAGGGAGAGATTTCTGCATTCATATGTACATGGATTTTCTGCAAAGCAATTGCAATGTTTTCTAGTCAGTAAGATTATGGAGAAATCTTCCCTTTCAACTCAGTACATGAATCAAAGTTTTTTGTTCACTGCACTTCCCAGTTGCTACTGTCTGCCACCTAGAAAGGCAAGAAGGAGCACTTCAAGGAGCATATGAGGCATGCTCAGCATGGCCTCATGTGGGTTAAAAGCAAGCTGCATTTGGTGGCTTTCCCAACAACCTGTGTCCTTCACATACTAACCTACTTTTCTTTTTATGAATAGCAGAGTGGCAGTGTTACATACTGTTATACTTCACATTTTTATAGAAACACATACCCAGAAGGATACTAGAGAACTTTTCAGCAACTCTACAGAGATTTCTGGGCTTGCTGTTGAAAAGCAGTTTCCCTTGGGATAACAGCAACCCTTTCTGGGACAGCAATATTACACAGTAGTGTTTTAACAGGATGAAATTAAGATAAATTGAAACAACAGCAGAAATGTAGGCAGGTAGAACATAAATACCTGCTGGAGTTTGGCCAGATTAACTTCCCTGAGTCATTCTACAACTCTTTCTGACTCAGTCCAGCCATAAACATATCTACTTTGTCATGGGTTTAACATTTGCTTTAATTTTCTCAGTTTAATCATTTAGGAGGTAGCTCTCATGTTTCATGTTCCAGAACTAAAAACTATATTTGCAGACTGCCACTAATACGTAGACAAAGATTTTACATTTCAGGACTGGGATACAGCTTTGCAAATCAGGAGGAGACACCATGATTTTTTAAATGCTTTGAATTACGTGCTGGACTATACTCTGGAAGCATGTTGTGAATGTTTTGCTGTGATTGGGAGCATCTGTTCTTGGTTGCCCAAGACATCCTGCAGATGAAGGGATTGAAGGTCTTCTTCTAGGTCTCATCATCAGATATCAAAAAGGTACCTGATCCTGCCAAGGAGAGATTCCTTCTTGCATCTTCAGCTGATCGGTTTATTAAGCTCTTTTCTTTCTTTCTCAGGGTGATCAAAGTGGATTCACAACTACAAGATTTGTTGCCTGAAGCTAGATTGTTGTATGACTCTTAACTCTTCAGGTTAACATATCAAAGAAGTCCGAGGAACTAAATATAGGTTTCTGTGCTCATTTTCCAAACTCCTAAATTTGACGGTTGTGACAGTTATCTGTGCTTCTCTATTTTTCTGCTGAATACCAGTATCATCTAATGAGATAGATCTATGCAGATACCATTCAGACATTTTGTCAAGTGCTTTCAGGCAGTCTGTCCTATGACAGCAAATGCTTTCCTATTTCCCAGTACTAATTCTTACCCTTTCACCACCTCTCTTCCATCTGCCTAGAGTGTGCATGTCAGGGTATGACAAATGACCAGCATCATGAATCCTTTACTGGATTGACCATGATGTTGATATTGGTTTATTCTTTCTCTTTTGTTTATTTATTTGTATTCACTTGGAGCTGTTTCTATATATTTTTAACATTTTATCTTTTTTTTTTTCCTTCCTGGTCTACAGCTTGACATTTCATGTGAATTCAGATTGCATTTTATGTCTGTAATTCTTTATTCTTTCTCTGATGTTCTTAAAAGTGGTTTTGTCCAGCTCCAGGTCTGCATGTCTTTGACTGTCCTGTGATGAACTGTTTACAGTCTTGGGGTCTCCAGTGCTCAGCAGTACCCCTTATCTTTGGTCTCAGTATCTTAACAGCTACTTAGACATAAGTATCTCTTATACTTTGCCCGTGTGCCTCTGTGCTGCATCATGTATCCCCAGTTCTCAAGGCATCTGCTGTCCTACTAGGCCTGTACTCCTCTGAAGTGCACAGTTATGTTAAAGACATAAATACCTAATTTAACACAGCATACCTACTTGATATTACTTGTTAGTAATGGTCATTAGAAGAAATATTTTTTACAGTTAACACATGTTTTGTAAAAACAGAACTCTAGGTAGTTCAAGAGAAGTTCAGACAAACCGCTCCTGACAAACCTCAGTCCTAAGTCGTTACAAATTCAGTGAAAACCTGTGGCTCGTTACTAGCTATGCCAATGTCAGCACTGTATTACTAACCTGCAAGGCTATGGTAGGAGGATTTCTTTCCTCAGGAATGCAGTCTGCACTTCCTTCTCTGCTTCTATCCCTCTCTCCATCAATGCATGGTGGATGAGAAAGAAAGAAAGGTGAATCCATCTTTCCCTCCCTTTTTCACCTATAGATGAACTATGCACAAATAGTACCTTGCACCAAACCTTCGCAAAACCCTTGAGCTGTTGACCTTCTGCATCTTGCAGAGTCTTGTAACGCTCAATAATTTTGTCCTAAATTGCACACAAGATCGCAATGACACAAAACATTAACGTTAACTGCTGATGAACCTATTTCATTACTTTTAATAACATTATAACTGTTTGTCTGCTCAATGCGGTGATAACTTAGTGAAGGAGAATTAATTCCACATATTATCCACATAAGCAATAATGAAGGAAATCAGTTTCCTCTAGACATTCAGAGAAGTTTAATTAAATTTGGGTATGGGCCGATTGATTTCAGGTTGGTCACTTGCTTTCTGGCTGACAGTGGGACCTTAGTTCTCAAAGACAGATGCAAAATAATGTAAATGCAAGAGTGAAAATACCCATGGCTGAAGCAAGTCTTTGGGACTTAAGAATAGAAACACAACAGAAGTATTTTGAGATTAATAGTGCAGAAGACTTTTTTTTAAAGGTTGTTTTTATTCATTTTGTACTCATGTACCCATAGCTTTGAATAGCTATAAAAACGCATATATCTGGCAAACTTTGAGGTAGCAATATTGGTCAAGTGAGAAAGAAAATTGTGTAATGCTGTCTGTCATTGCTGGTATATTGTTATATTATGAATGATGAGAAAAGCAGTATACAGACTGATAAGTGGTAGAGAGAACCTCAGATTCTTGAGATGCTTTGTGCTGTATGTACTCCATTACAATAAAATGATTAGAACTTTTGAATACTTAAACAAATGTAATCTATCTCATCACATCCACTACATTTATCGGGAACAAATTCAGTGGGCACTGATAGGCTAAGTGAACTGAGTATGGCATGTTATGTCGCATATTTGCTTCTCAAGGAACCGGTTCTATCTGAACACCCAGTAATAAAAATAAAGTGTTGCTAGTATCTTAATGAATCAACCCATGTAATTGGCTTATTTAAAAAATAAATACATTAATGAAAAATTACTTCTGAGTCAGTTAGTTCCCATAAATCAAATGAAGCAGCTAACCTACTAAATGTAAGTCATAATGAATTGATAGGAAGGTAAAACTTGGGATAAAAAAATTATGATATTTTCACTGTAAAACACATGGAAATTGAAATTCAAGTGATACAGTACTATTAACCTGTGACAAAATAAATTAGAGAAGGATCCAGGATTCCACTCATATTTTTTTTTTCTGAATCACTAACTCACAAATTAGAGGAGTTTTGGACAAAGCTCTTGGAGATGAAAAGAAACAGAAAAGGCACACAACACTATGCTCACAGCTACAAAATAAAGCTGTGGGATCAATCCTGCTCCAACCTGAAAGAACAAGGGTTAGGCAGCTGACTTAAACAGGTATAGGATCAAGCTGTGAATCATTTGTGTGACCTTCACTTTGTCGCAACTTATTTCGCAGTGCAGGGCAAACCCAGAATTTGTCTGAGAGTATTTTTGTTCCTCTAAGACAAAGGACAACTTGCAGCCTAAATGCTGAATATTGCCAAGGGGCTCCTGTAGGCTCCAGGAGCCTGGCAAAGACAGGAGTGGAGGAGTGAACTTGTGGAGGAATGAGCAGATTTGTTAAAGCAGTACTAAGCTGTTACTGTTTATTAAATTCAATTTGTCAAAGGTATAGTATAAATTGCTCTATCAGTTCTTTGTAAATGGCATCATTCAGTATCAGAAAGGGTAAAGAAAGGGTAAAGCAATGTATTTAACTTCCAATAAACATCTAAAATATGTCATCCTAGAGAGCTGGGAGTGACACATTCACCAACAAAGAAAAGCAAACACTGTATTCTGTGACCTTGCCCCTTTTCCTCCCTCTCCCCACATTTCCAGGGAAAATATGAAGTCTGGCCAGACAAGTCGATGAATCCTTGGCAACATATATGGGCAAGAAAGAGCTGAAATTTCTATACCAAGTCACCATATCAAACTACTGGGAGTAACACTGTCAATATTAAATTGCTATGTTGCAAGACAGCAGGTAGCAGAGGAAGCTCCTAGCAGGGAGAGATGGATCAGAGATTCAGTAGCTTGCATCCCACTGGAAAGGATTACCAATGAAATCCCAAAGGAATATGAACAATTTGATAAAACTTGGACAGAGATTTTAGTAGCACACACAGAGGCTTTTTCTTTGAAATCCTCCCCTCCAATGCTAAACATGTCAGGTGAAAGTCTATGTTGTGCCTCTAGGAGATACAGCACAGACCTCTAAGCCAAGAGTCAAGAGGGAAAATAATGACTTTACATTTCCTCTGTATCCTCATAATTCTGGGCTGTTCCTGCACAGCTGGCCTGAAATTCTGCTGTTATGTGTTGCAGCCATGCATCCAGCACATCCATTCCATTCCAGCCTGGCTCTGTCCCTTCCTTGCTCCAGATTGAGCCAGAGCTTGGAAGACAGATTACACAAATGTGTTATCTGCAAGCAAATTCATCTTGAAACAGACATATGCCCTGAAAAACCTTAGTCTAAATGTTTAGAGTTTGGCAAAGCAATAAACATCTGAAGAGTCTAAAAACAGGAGTCACAAAACCTTTATGATATCTTAATGTGATTTTTATGTATATATATACATATATATAAAACTTAATTATTAACTATTAATATATGTAATAAAACTCAATAAAACAAAACAAAACCCAACCAACCAACCAACCAACCAACCAAACAAAAAAACAGAAAAACAAATTTCAGATTCTTGAGATAATTTATATACCTATCCACTTTCACAGTTGTCCCCATATCAACAATGGTCCACAGCAGAACTCTAGATCTGTGAATTTTATTTAGGAAGGCTTCAAAACTGTATTACAATGTTTTGTCTTATAACTGTCTCAGATAAAAGTAGTGCTATTATATTTATAAATTGGTAAGGCAGTAATACCTCTCTGTACATAATTTTTTTATTATTTTTTTAAAATTTATTTTTTACAAGGAAACAATTTTCTGTCCTACAACCTTATTCAAAAATTAACATTTCAAGTATTGCCACTGTCTTTCACATTTTCCATGTGGCTTGACTCCCATCCCTATAGCATTTTTTTCTGATTAGTCTGCTGTCCTGTTTAATCAATAGAGCTACAAAGCCAGCTCTCTCTCACTCTATGGTTATCTTTCATTGTACAGTACATAATGCCGCTAGTCCTGCTGATAACAAAGAGCACACAGAGGGAATGTGGCACTGCATGTTTGTTATCTTTCACTGAACTAAACATACCTCTTTCTCTCTTGGCTCTTATCAATGCAAAAATGCTGAAAACAAGTTCCTCCTAGTGTTACCACTGCGCATGCTGCACAGTTGGAGTGGAGATTTTTTGCCTATCTTAAGGCTGCCGTTTGCCAGCACTACAAAAGCCAGCCAATTTGATACATCACCTTGTCAGCCTTTAAGAAGGCAGTGCAAAGCAGCTCCATCAGCAGCCAGCCTTACACAGCTAACCAGAATACTCCGGATGCTCTGAGAGCGTAAGGCAGGGAGATTGACCCAAAAGCTGTTCGTGGTTGACCTTAGACCCACAAAAAAGAAAGTAATCCAGTTCTATTCTTTTTCATTTCCTACAAAACATGAAAGCTGATAAGCTTTGGTCTCTCTCATGGCAATAAGAAAACAGTTAAATTGAACCTTCACTTCAGTTAGAGAACAATCTAGCGGTTTCCGTTCTTGCAGGTCTGCCACTCACAAAGGGTGAAAACTTCTTTCTCATAAAAAAAGACCTTCTTTTTGCGTTCCTTGACACAAAACACCCTGATAGATGCTGGTCTGGTCACTCTAATCTTGAGAATTTTTACTTATATTTTACTGGTGCTTGCAACATATATGGCGGAAACTTATGCTCCACAGTGGCCACATACTCAGACAAAATTTGCAAGAGACTTGCTATTTTTCCCTTTGCTCTCAATTGTTATGTTCTGTTTGATCCTTAAAAAAGCTTAAGCAGCTGATTATTGATTTCCACAGTATTTTCCTATCTACTTTTATTTCTATGGGCTATCAGGGTCCATAAAAGAGCAAAATGTGAAACCTCCTTAAAAAGAAAACAAATAAATGTTTGCTTCTTTCATAAGGGCATAAGTGTACTGGTTTATGTGTATGCAGCATGTGTGCAACAAAATACTTGTTAACTGAGAATGGTTTGAAGAAAACACACCCGCATATGTATAAATGTATATATCCATTTTTAGAAATGTATATGCAAGTTCATATTGCATGTTTTGATACATGACTTTTATCAGAAGTGTGAGAACTTTGCAAATATATAAGAAATATAAAAATATTTTTCTACAGTATTGCATTTGATAACAATCAATCTCCAAAGCACAGTTATGCTTGTCTTGGAATCTCTTCAGAATTTGTAATTTCTAACAGTTATTGCAGTGTTCTGAACTTTTCGGTAAGAGATGATCCTACAGCTGAGATTTATGCCTTACTTGATAACATGACCTTTGATAATGGGTGTCGGCAATGGAATTCAAAGCGTACACAGTATTTATGATGTGTTCATAACTGTATTACTTCTAGCTCTAGGCAAACACTACATATCTTCATTCCGATTTTTAAATAAATTTACTTCAGGTGTGTTGATATAATGCTTGAGTTTGCTTTCTACAGATATTCATCAATGAGTAGGACTAGTGTGAAAAACTTGAGATAAGCAAATTTACTGTCAAATACTCAAATATCTTCTTGAAGCTGGTATTAGATTTTGTGCTGGATTCTACATTTTGGGGTTCCTACTCTGTTAAAAAAATCATACAAAACCCAACATATTACTTGATACACTTCAACAGCCGACACAAATAACATCTGAACATTCATAGTGAACTGCCCATTCTGTGAAGTGAAATATTTCTAAGGAATAATGTTGTATGATTACCTTTGCTAAAATCATCCACCCGAAAGTTTTCTTTTTAAAAAATTAATTTAATATTAATTAAATTTCCCTGCAATTTAAACTCTGCTCTAAAGAACTAGATAATTTAACTCTCTGAAAGATATATTCTGTAATAGAGATAGCACAGGTGTCAGAGATTTATAGTTGAAATTGTCCCAATTGCAAAACTATGTACAGTTCTTTGCAACAGTGCCAAAATTAAGCCATTAAATATGAAATTTTGTATACTGGATGTCTATATTTGAGTGATATGAAGTGTCTGTCTATGTCTGTTTCTGAATAAATAAGTGAATATATGAACATTTGTAAATGAACATGAAATCAGAGATTCTTTATAATTTAATAGGGTATATAAACTCTGTCAAACTGGAATTTTACTAAAAGTTATAAGAATAAAAATGATTGGCAGCCCATTTATCAGAGTCCCTTTTGGAGGTGTGCACTTAGCTAGATAGATGTACAGACTCTGAATGCTTTCATTAACACTTGTCCCATTCATCTCTTTTGCAAGCAAATACATCTATAAAAATATTTATATTGAATTAAATTAAATTAAATTAAATTAAATTAAATTTATGAAGTAAAAATAGATATGTATAAATACTTTGGAAACAAATTCTTAGCTACAGAACATAGTTTCAGTTCTCTAATCTCTAAGTGAAAGTAAGGTGTTTTAACCAAGCAGCCTAAGTCTAGATTTGAGTACAGAATATATTAGCTGTGGTGAATCCCAGAGTTTATTACACAGATCATCACCAATGAGTACCAATAAAACCTTTATATCACATATGCGGTTAAGCTATGTAACAAATTTAACATAAAAAGTGTTTTAGAAATGGTTCAGGAACTTTTATGATTTTTTATTGATACTGTTATTGCACTTCCTTCTACATTAAAGCCAAATTAACTTGCTATTATGAGACAACTACATAGGCCTCAGAATGATTACTGATACTGTTCTGAATCTCTAAATGATCTTAAGCAACTTGTCTATAAATCTCCATGTCCCACTCTTGAGGTGTAATATATGCCAGCGTACCCAAGCTAGAAGCATTTGCTGGTTCTGCTGGAAAGAGCTGCTTATCGGCTCTTTTTCCCTGAAGGAAAACATGCTTCTGCTTTCCTATGAATAAGGAGAACATCAAACATTTCCCTGTTTCAGAAATGAGTATTGCCCATATTCTTTCTTCACACAGTGTAATTTGTATGTGTGTGTGGGGGGAGGGAATTGCACATTTTGTGGCGAGCAATAAATTTATTTATTTATTTAATTAGTTATTTAAAGAAAGTTAAAAAATAGCAGATGCTTGAGAGCTGCTCAGAGGTTAAGAATGCTAGAATGAATTCTGACAGAGATAGATTAGTAGGCAAAATGCAGGTGAGGCAGTCAAAGGTGCATGATAAACGTAATTTATCACATGGATCAGCAATTTACCACATGAATATCAACTCCACTTTTGCGAGAGTCTCTTATCTAATATGGTAAAACTGTCCCTTGTATTGTCATAACAAATGTGACTAGTTAATATCAGGTCTCATGACCAAGTAATTATAACATTTCCCCTTAATTAGTAAGCAGAAGGAAACAAAGCCAATTTAAGGAGTCTTAAACTGGAGACAGAGATGTAAAGTGGAAGAAAGATTTCATCTGGAGTCTGCTTTCCATGTAAGTGATCTGGAGAGTAAGAATGGACCCGTAAATGGACTTACAAGCATTGTGGTGTGTGGCACTGCACTATTGGTAAGTTAAGGGAATGGAATCCGTGAAGCTCCAGATAATGACGATAAAATGTGTGTATCTCTGAGTGTGTGTGCGCACATGGAAGTCATGGGAGCAACTGTCACCAGTGGGGAGTGATCTGTCCCACTCCTCGTGTCATACCTGAATCGGTAGGTCCAAAGAAAATCCCTGGCACCCCAACCTTACCACAAAATCAGCCCTGCATTCTATCACACGGCAGAACAAAGTTGGTGTTAGCTTAGAGAAAATGTTTTTTAAGTTTCCTCTACTGTAATGTCTGAGGAGATAACGAAGAGCTGAATCTTCCATGTCTGAAAGTGACACTATGGAACAACAAAAAAGATGAAACTGAAGAAAATGCAAGGGGACAAGGAACTCTTATGGAGAAGTGGAGGGAGGGGAAAAGACTGTGATGACAGAGCACAAGAGATACAAGGGTTCATGGAGAGAAATAAGAAGGAAGAAGAGTGCCAAGAAGGGAATTGTTAAAAAAAAAAAAAAAAAAGGAAGGAGAAAAAGGCACATTAGAATAATAATACCAACATAGTCTGGCTTTGGGGTTAACATTTGTAAAACTCACTCTTTGAGGAAAATGTGTTTTCAAAGGTAATAGAGAATTATTTCACAATCTCAAGAATTATTTATATTTTCCCTATAGGCAATAAATACCTGTGGTTCATGACAATGCAGCTAGTGCTTTTGTTTACATTTATATGCAAATAATGTTATTTATAATAGTACTTAATACTAATATTGCCAGCCTAGTTCAAGCTTATTGTCTAATTTTCCTTCAGCTCCACATTTTACATTAAAAGTATGTTAATACACTTCACCCTAAACTGTGGCATATTAATAATATGTCATGCTCCCAGAGCAATACCTATCTATGGATTTCAAAAGACCTTACAAACTATGAAGCAGATGCGTTTCTCAATCTCTTATAAATCATAAGCCATTGAATGAAAAAAATAAAAAATCCCTTTCAGGGATTTCTCTGTGTCAAGAAACAAATTAGTAAAAGAACAAGCTAGAGTTGTATTCAAGAGCTATATCTTCTCGGCTGTGGTTGGTATTGTTCACTGCAAATCTTATGGTGAAAATATTTTCTTTATCGAAGCCATGATTGCAGAATGGAAGAAACAATCCAATCTCTTAGACCTTATTCACACTTTTTCCAGCATACTTTTGCTCTTTGGAGATAGGCATACTAACAAAAACATATGAAATAAATGGAAAACACACACAGGGGGAAGACAGACTCCTTTACCTGTAAATGGTCAGCAGTAAAAGCAGACTTCTGCCTGCAAAGTCTACCATTGTTACCAAAGGACATCCCTGAAGTCATGAAATTATCCTTTCTTACAAAGACAGGCTGAGAGAATTGGGGTTGTTAAGCCTGGTAAAGAGAAGGCTCTGGGGAGACCTTGAAACAACTTTCTGATACCAAAAGGGGACATACCAGAAAGCTGAGGAGGGACTTTTTATCAGCTTTTAATGGCTCTAAACTAAAAGAGCTTTAGATTTGATATTTGGAATACTGTAGATTTGATACAAGGAAGAAATTCTTTATTCTGAGGGTGCTGAGGCACAGATGCAGGTTGCCCAGAGAGGCTGTAGATGCCCTATCCCTGGAGGTGTACAAGTGGAACACGGCTTTGAGCAACCTAGTCTAGTGGGAGGTGTCCCTACCCATGACAGGGGGGTGGTGGAATTGGATGATCTTTAAGGTCCTTCCCAACCCAAGTCATTCAATGATTCTATGATAAATAACTGTTGTTCCAGGGGTGGTCGAAAACTCGGCTTCAATGAACATTGAAGTGCTTTACAGAAAGCTGAACATTTCAAAGGAGGGATATTCTTTCATAAAATATCTTTTGTGCTCTGCACCTGGGTCACTGTAGTGGGAATGTTATATACCAATTCAAATCCCCCTGTGTGACAAGGGACAAAGAACTGGAATATGCCACCTTTCCTCAAGAACATACTGTCCGGCTTTTGAATGAAAAGAAATAATATTCTCCATCTGAGATTTGTATGAAATGCCTTGTTTAATGCCTAATTTGAGAGGGGGTCCATAGGAACAGGCCCAAGAAAAGAGTCACAGCTGCTTTCTGACAGAAGCATGTCTGATATTTGTAGAAGAAGGTTCTTGTTTGCAGACACTGTCATCCAAGAAACACGTAATTTGTGTTTTGGGTGGTGTTTGGGAGAGAGGTCCTGTCCAAATGAATGTTTTACTCATGGATCCTGATCAGTAGGAAGTTGTGGTTTCCAGAGGTGCTATGAGACCACATCCTAGCTTGCCTTTATAAGAACTCTCACAGGGGCATGCCTTTATTCTGCATTTTATAGGGACTTAGTCATAAGTCCCCAGATAACTACCAGTATCAAAACCAGGCACACTTGGCAATATACAATACATGAAAACAGAAATATTCCAGAGACCTGGAGTACATTAAGGTAAAAAAATGGAGTCAGTAATAGATTTCAGGTATATCCAGATTTAGGTGGTAGCTGAGGGAGGGTTTTAAAGATGAGAGTTTGGAGCATAAAGGACTAAATTACTTCTTTGTCTTATAAATCTGACTCCTGACCACTTGTCTCCCCATCCCTGAATTATATAAAATTGCCCAGCCTTGGGGCTGTAGCTTCTGATGGCAAAGTACCAATGACTGTTGTAATGCACCAGTTCTTTCATGCATCTTGCCCTAGGTGCCTAACCTTAAGTAGTAATTTTTGACAATTTTGGCTCAAGATCTGAAGAATGTACTGGTCCTTTCTGACACACAGGTGCTTTAGGTCTAAATTCCCAGAATATTACCATCAAAGCCTCATTTTATATTGTTTCTACTGACTATGTAACCATTTATGCTAGGCAGCCCAAAGTTTCATTTTGTTGGTTATGAGGATTGATGAGGAGGATGAAAATGAAGAAGGGGATTGTCTTTGGGCTGGCTAATAAGATATTTGCCTGTTAATAAGGGTAACAATTCAAAGGTTTGAAAGACAGTTGTACTTAAAGGCTCTTAGGCTCAGACTTTGAGAGACTTATATTCCTTTAATTTATATATGTGAATCCATACAACTGGGCTTGTGCATTCCTTACTTTGGCATATTATTGCTTTCCAAGTATTTTTCATTAAGCTGGTTGCCAAAAACTCCTGAGTTGCAGATTGCTGGAAGCTGGGAGAATAATCTAGGCGTGCATCTCTATGTGCTTGCCCTCATCTTACACTTTTTACGAAGCACTTAGGTAGCTGGGTACTCTTGGAGACAGAATGCTAAGTTAGCCTGACCTTGTCTCTGACCAGGTACAGCTGTTCTCACATTCCTTAAAAATGCTGACATTTAGCATTTGAAAGTCATTTTCATAAGGCAGCATTACATTATTTCCTTGTATAAAATGTTAGATCAATATTAAAGTCATTCTGTGCATGATGTAATGGAAACGTCTGTTATGTTGCAGAATGTTACAAAGGAAAGCCTGCAGCATGTGGTACTGGAAAATTGAGGGAAACTGCCTATATGCTCACATGGACAGTTCATGAGCCCATACCCTTTAAAAGATCGGTGTCTTGGGAATATGTCTTCAGATAATTTGGTGTGTGTTACCAGAAAATCAGAAACAGAGTTAGTGTAAGGAGGAGTGAGACAACAGGCTTGGGGATCTGGAGGCAGGCAGCCTGGGTGAGAGCAGTTCTCCTGCACTTCCCACATGCTGTTGACTTGTTTATTATCTGCATGAAGACCACCGGCTATTGGATAAATATGGCAAATACTAACATCTTAAGGTTCTCACTAAGTCATAATAAAAATGTTTACATTTTATTTTAGAGGTGGCAGTGGTCTTGAAGTTCAGCAGTGCCCATTGACAATATTTGGTGAACTATTTTATGTTTCTTTCAATATGGAATGCCATATATTAAGAGAATTTATATTTTAGAAATTGATGGAAATACCTTTTTTTGACTTCACTTATTAAAAAAAAAAAATCAGTATGTAATGCATCATGAAAAAGGTCACCTAATTATAGCAGTTTTTCATTAACTCACCTGATTCCTGCCTGTACATGCACAAGCCATTCATCAGGTGATATTGCCTATTAATATACCTCAGCTTTAACTTTTGTATGCACAGGTTCAGTAATAATGTTCTGCATCTACCTTTATATATATTGCAAATGTATTTTATTAGGAGATTCAAACCCAACACATAGAATAAAGCCACCCACAGACTGTTCCTTAGGTCTTCCAGACATTTATACAGGTGTTGAACTTTATATATTTGAAAGAGCTGTTGACATTTTTCCCACCTATTCTTTAATGAGAAATGCCCTTTAAAAAATAAATAAATTGTGCACAGAAATCTGCAGTGGTTTAAAAATCCAAATAAATACAATGACTGAAAAAGAACATTATTATATTTACTTCTAGCTTTTTCTTTCTGCTTTCTTCTCACCTCTCATTTTACTATTCCAGACCAGGCAAGAACTGTGGTTTTACTCTTCACTGACCAGTGGTTTTAGAGGAGAGATGCTGAAATGCCAGAGTGGGACAGTGGCACCCTTCACCCTGGCATAATTGACCTGGAGTGCAGCTTCAGGATAAGAAGGGACATTGAGCTCTGCATGAGCAATCTGTTGCCCCATGTGCAGTAACAACCCTGTTGTCTCAGAGTCTCCAAACCCATCCACAAGATTGGGCCATCTTCTTCTTAGGGTGATTGTGACAACAGGGTTGGAGGCTTCCCAGAGCATCAGCAATTTCCCAATGTGCTCAGAGTGTGATCATGATTTGACTTCCCCAGACACACAGGAAACCTGAATAGTATTCATGTCTCCGTGTAATGCTTCTTCCAAAAGCCTGAGGACGATATGAGCAGTGAGAAGTTCTGACTGTGCAAGCTGATAGGGGCTGAAGATGTTGGCGAGCACCACCACTAATCACACCAGGATATAACTGAAGCTGGCGACCAAGAAAGATGGTAGCCTTGGGAGGCTCCTATCTGATGCCACCAGAGAGCTGGTGCCTGCACGATGCATTCCTGCTGGAATTAAGTGACTCTTCATCAGGTGCTAAAGCCCTCACTGCAGTGACTGAGGGTACATTTGACTGCAGACAGCGAACACTCAGAAACAGTCTGGGTACACACAGCGTTATGGCCTTCTCTACCCTCTCCAGCCTTTGTGAAGCCTAAAAAAAATTCTTATACAACTATGTCGAACTGACAGGTCTGGTCTATTTGTCAGAACTGGGAAACTCTGGTTTTTGAGTGAAAAAAAGCTTGGGAGGCCAGATGAACACACACTCTCTGTGCTAATGTCTCTGCTTCATGGCCACAAACAATTTTGCCTTCCCTGAGTGCAGCAAGCATAGATTTTATCCATGAAACTGACTCATTTTCTCCCTTTAGGGTAGTGATCTATCCTCTTGTGTCTGTCCCAACTTTCTCTTTGCCGTCTGCAAAATCTGTGGTCTAGCACAGAAGAAAAGGTTTAATTTCCAAGTCCTGGGTAACCTATGCCTTAGAAAACCTACCAACTCCTCAAGGAAAGTTTCCCTTTCGTGGGCACAGTGCTGTTTTTTTGCTGTTTTTCTCTCCCTTGCAAAGTCCCTTTTTCTAGCCTTTTTCACCCTGCAGACATACATCTTTTATCAGCAGTATTATTTTCCCACTGCTTATCATAGACCCACTACTTATCATGGAGAGTATGCCTCTCTTTGGCAGGAGCCAGCTGAGATGGGGCACAATAGTAGCTGTATAGCAGCAATATCAGAGCCTTGTGCCCTGGCCCTAAAATCTCCCAGAGTGGCCTGACTTTTCACATCCCTTTTGCTGGATTTGTATATAAACCTTGATTCACTGGAGGTCTCTGGACATTTATTCTTGGTTGCAAGGGAACCAGAACTGCACTCAAATGCACTCCCATAGACAATCAGTGTGGCCACTGCAGGGAGACAACAGAGACGCCACTGAGGAACTCAGCTCAAGTGTAAAACCTTTGCAATGTCAGACACGTCCTTTAGTTTTGTCAGGGTGTGGATATGAAACCCACTTTATTTTAATTTCACTGAAGAGCTTAAATTTGTAAAATGGTTTCTAATCTCTTAATGTGTGAAAAGTAGATCTGCAATGTTCAGATTTGGATTTCTTATTCCTGTTTAACTTTGGCTGGAAATACATAAAATGTATGGTGGCACTCCTTACAATGTCAGCAGTTGTTTGCAGAGGTTGCAAAGGGAATTAAAAATTATCTATATCATTTTCAGGGAGAAATAATAGTAAAAAATAATAAAAAAGACTTGCTTTAGGGCCTGCAGGACTTCCTTCAGGTGTTAAGTGTATGTGCCGGAAAGCTTGGCTCTTTTTTTCTATCTCAGTCTAATAAAAGACGTTACATCTCCTCAAATCTTTGACTCTCTTCTATCCTTAGATCATAATTACAAGAAATTACTTTCTACAGAGGGGAAAATGAAGGACTTCAAATTGCCTTAAAAAAGAAAAATGATTTCAGGAAAGGCTATTTTTAACATACTAGGCATGGATTTTTTCCACTTGAGATAATTAATCTGTAAAATTCCCCCCAAAATAAATGTCCAAAATTAAACCCCCTTCCCACCAAAAATAGGAAGCTTGTAACAGATGGAAAAAGTCACAAGACTAAATGATTGGTGCATCATATTAAATGTCTTTTTCATAAAACAGCAAGCAGCTTATCTACTTGATGGCAGTTGTTACTACATCAAAGTACTCTAAGCAGAATACAATAATAGTGAAAAAGGAAAAATACTTTTCCTCCTTTTGAATAGAAAGTTGCCAAAAAGGAAAAAAAAAAGAAAAAAGAAAGAAAGAAAAAAAAAGAAGACTCTCCCCATGAAGACAGATCCTGATGAGATCTATGATCTTTTTTTGTGTGTGTGTGCTGGAGAGGGGAGGGTAGAGAGAGAATAGAATAGAGGAAACAGAAAAAGCAGCCCCAGGATAACAAGCTTTGTGTGAAGCAGAAAATCATACCCTTTGAGGGTCATTTTCTTTGAGTTGCTGCCTCAGGGAGATAGGAGGCAGAGATTAAACACTGGAGGGAAAGTCCACATTTGCTTGCGAGACATCACTCTGCCCTGAAATGCTCTGGAAGCAGAGAGTAATCTGTCTTCCTGGGGGTGTGCGGATCCCAGCAAACACTCACAGATCAAATCGTGTCCTTTTCCTTAAACTCACAGACCTGAGATTGCAAGGGAGTGCTGTGTAAAAAAGTCTTTTAAGTGACGGGATTCAGGGAAAACGCGAATAGCAGCATGCTCAGGTTGTGCGATCGTGTCTGCCTACGAGGAATACGGCAAGCAGGCTTCTAAAAAGAGCCCCATGCTTCAAGCTGTCCTTTTTCAGGGTGGTTGTGAGGTCTCGGCAGCTGATGGAAACGCAGCCTTTTACCCTAGGAACTGGTTTTCCAAAGGAATGGGAATATTTTTCCACTAGGGGGAGCCTGAATTCTTCAGTCCCGCACTTGCACTCGATTCCTCAACGTGTATTAGAGGACTTTTTTTTTTTTTTAATCTGTGTTAGTCCAAGGAAAACTCAGCTAGGCAGAAATCTGAAAGCATTTGAAATATGTGGTATAGGAAGGTCATGAGATGTGTCATGAGATGCTTATTTTGATTTTTTTTGTTGTTGTTCGTTTCACGTTGATCCTTGTTTATTATGCATTAAACTAGGCAATGAGACCATCGCATCCATCAGTATGCTCCCTAATGCAGATGATACCAGTATATTGCTTTTTTATAACCAGTTTATGCTTAAATTACTGCTTGCTCTTGCTTAAATTACTGCTTTCTCCTAAAAAAGCCAACAACAAAAAACTAGAAAATGCAGAAGTAATGGCAATAGATGAGGGAATGAAGGAAACTGATTCAAAGTGTGCACACAGGAACTGAAACAAAATGTTGCAGATCCCTTGGTTAAGCCACCCCTATGTTGTTTAAATGCAATTGTATATCCTTTATGTGGGATTGAAAAAAAAATAGATAAAAGGCAATTGCATGGGACAGCAGGTTTAAAAAAATAAGGCTGCAGCTCACTCTTATACTGAAGTTGGTAGGTCAGACCAAGCACTTTGGCTGACTCTGAATGGATTAGCTGGCAGTTGCTGAAAACCCTGCCCAACAGTTTCATTTCCATGGCCTTTCTGGAAGAGGCACTTTCTTTACTTAGCACAAGAGTTCTTCTCCCTAGTGTGTTCTGAGTCAGGAGTGGCAGGACTGGCTGGACAATGATGATTGTGTAGCATAGTAGCCTTTTAGGTTTCAACCTTTTCTTCTTCATTGGGTCAAAGATAAACCTCTTAGATGCTTTGAAAAGCCTGACCTCTGTCTCTGGAAATAACTGAAGTGTCCAGCCTGGATCAAAGAATCCTTTCCTTCAAAAACATTGTCAAAACTGAGATTTTTTTTAAAAAGCTTTTGGCTCTGATGAAAGCTGAATGATGAAATCGGTGTGCATTTGATGGGAAGTGTTCCAGCCAGCTCTAATAAGGAGCACTACTCAGTATTTTAATGACAACCTTCAATAGCAAAACTCTATTTTGGCTCCTTTATGTTCCTACCACTGTACTACCTGGGCAATCTCCCAGTCTTTAATGTATTTTTCCTCACAGTATACCTGGGAAAACCTATTGTCCCTACTTTACAGATGAGAAATGGAAGCACAGGAAGGTGAGGCAACTTACTGAAGATTGTACAGTCAAGTTTGCAATGGAGAAAAAAGATCATTCCCCTTGTCCAAAATCATAAGCTGGTGTCACAAGTTGGAGTACCTAATGCTATTATTCTCTGGTATGACCCTGATCTCCTCTGTCCAATGCTTTAGGGTAGGCATAACCTGACAGTCCTTTTGTCCTGTATGCAAGAAATACAGTAGAGAGACCATTTGTAGGGGAGCTCTACTGGATATTCTATTAGTTGTTGGGCTGCCCAGATAGAGTTTATATTTATTTACAGAAAAATTTATAAAGAAAACCTTTTATTCTTATGTTTCTATCTTCCTGCTCCCTACTTCCACCCTGTGTATTTTGGACTCACGTGCTGCAGATGCTGTCTGTAAAATCCCACTTCAATTTCCTGTGAAGCTTTTAGCATGTGGGAAAGTCTCTTCAAAAAGGTTAAAAATGAAAGAGGAAAAGAGACAGACAGACAATATTTGGTCGACTAGTGAAAAACATCACAGTCTCTTTCAGGAAGCAGAGGAACCAGCAGAATCTATAACTATACATAACTAGAAAAGAAGATCATATTTGCTTATGTTGTTTGAACTCCATGAATGCCTAATTTGGTACCCCTTCCTGAGACAGCAGCCTTCTATACATGAGGGTGCTGATATATTTCACTAGTCTTCAGTCTAAAAACTGACAGAATTTCAAAGGAAGAAAACTAAATACAATTTTCTAGTGAGAAACATGGCTCATAATTCAGAAGATATTGAGGATACAGGAAAAAAATCGCAATAGGTAAGTATGAAGCTTCAGGTATGGTTTTGTTCTTGAAAATTATCTGTGATAATGATTGTGTGATGTTATGTATGTTCCCACGTCCTTTGTTTATATGAGCTCCTCTGTAGTTTTGTAAGTTGAAGTAACATCTCCCATTTTATTATTTATTCTACTGTCTGCAGGTGACACAGAATGATCAGTATACAGTTTTGCAGTTTGCTTTTGCTTTCTCTATCCTATCTTATGACTGAGTATACACAACTGGAAATTATCTGTTTGCATGAAAAATCTACCAAGGGATAGTTTTGGCTCAGAAGAGAATGATTCTTACAATCTATTGACAACTAACTGTGCTATCGCCCTATAATTGTAAATAGTCTCAGCATTGCAGTTCAAAACTGCCTTTGTACAAAGTCATAGACAGAGAGGAGAAGGAAGACTCTCAGGTAGCTATTAGCTGTGTTTCACATTAAACAAAGAGAAGAAACAAAGGCAAGAGCACTGGAGTGGTACACCTGTGCTGGGTTTTGTAGGAGGTATTGCCTCTGGTACTCACTGAAATCCTCAGATCCATCTGATTGGGTTTTACCTATTCTGTTGTCCAAATATCTGTGGATTACCATGGTCATATCTGAGCCTGATAGGATGGAGTACAATCTGCTAGGCTATGATTTAAGGGGCAGTATTGAATGGTCCAAAAGTAGGACCAGCTGTGAGCGGTTTATGGTCTATGGAGATCAGCGTACCCAGCCTTGAATTGACTAGAGACCTTCTGAGGTCCCTTCCAGCCTGAGTTTTCCTATGACCGTATGATACAGCGATCCTAGGGTCATAAAGGAAGAAAATCCTTTAAGGTCTTCCACCCTTTTCATTCTTTTTCAGGGCTCTGACGTTTGCTTGCTTTGCGCAGGCTTTGGGAGTGCAGGTCATGCTGTGTTGCTGATGTAAAGGTGATGCACACTGGAGTTGTCCATATACTGTGGAAATCTACTTAATCTCTTATTATCTCTTCCTGGAGGTTCAGATGGAATTTGAATAGTTTAGAGAAAAGGATTTGACTGAGGATTTTTGGAAATGGAGCTGCAGCTTCTGCAAAGAAGTCCTTGAGACACAGAGCAGCACTTTTCTTCATCTGTGTGGAGAAACAGTGTCTTTCATGTTAGTACTAAGTTGGTGTGAGGCTACAGGCTTACATGAGTACATGCTGGTTTAAGCTGATGAAATCATATGACAGGAAAGTGTTAAATGCAAACACAATTCTTATATCTAGTTTTATTATAAGAAATCTTTGCCTCTTCCATTTTCTTAAATCTTGGGAGTATTTTATTTTAATTTAAGCATCTGATAGTAGTAAGGAAACTGAAACTAATTCATGGCCTAAGAACATCCTTCATCACTTCTTTCTTTTTGTCAGAAAAACAATTCTCCTCCACTGGAAGCATACGGCAGGAATTTCCCTGCAGGCCTAACTTTCCACTGCCTTGGAACATCAAAATGCTGAACTTGCAGTCTGTAGAGAGAAGTCTCTTTCCAGAGAATATGAAAGTCATCTTGAAGGTGTTTTTTTTTTTTTTTCAATCTCTATATGTAATATAATATGCACCTTTCTCCTCCCTTCTCATCCCTAACGCAATTACCTCTAAAAAGGTTCTGATCCACTTCCTTGTTGTGTGCATTGCAGCTGCAGTGTGTGCATGGCTCAGCTGGGGGTAACTGTAGCCAAATAATGTTTATAAATATTCCTGTTAATAAAGCTTACTGCCCTTTGGCATTTTATTGATGTGTCTGCACAACTTTGGGGAGTGAGATTTTATTCATGAGTATATCTGAAAGCAGAAGTATCAGGAAAACCAAGCAACTTGTTACGGAAATGTTTGTTCAAAAATGTTCTCTCCGGATAATCTTTTAAAAGCTTTTTCTGTTTTGTTGGTAAAATGTTCATTGAAGATGGTTTGAATTTTTGCAACCCTTTTTAGAGCAGGAGAAAGGGCTTCTCCTTGTTAATGGAATGCAGGTCACCCAGTTCTGGAACAGAAGTTGTCCTGCATGATTCACATTACAAGTAGTAAAAAATGAGTGCTCATTTACTAGTTTGTGAATAAACCTCGGGCTAAAATGTAGTCTTACATTCATTAAACAATACAAAAAAAAATCCCAGCATATCTACAGATAATTTACTGCTAAATTTTTCAGATAAGTAATTTGTGAAAATTAATTTGATTAGCTTTGATCTTTGTGTTAAGTACCATCATTAAATCCTTATTGTTTTATTTTGTTGCAGATTTTTGAAGATAGTCATTTACATTATCTATTATGTGTTGTTTAACCAGATCAATTATCTGTTATCATTGATGCACTGTCTAACCAAATCACTTTAATTCTATGAATGATGGATTAGTTAGCTGTGAGTTTCTCTAGTAAAGAATATAAAAATTGCTGAGTTGGACCATAAACACTTAATATAAATTGTGATAGGTTTTCCATCTGCAGAATCATTTTAACTGAATTCTTCTATTATAAATGCTTGTATCTCTGTGTAAGTATATAAGTATGTAAGTTCTAAGTACAGAAACTCAGTATGGCAGTCAGAAACTCAAATGGCAGCCAGAATTACAGAATTGAATTTAAACATTGAAAGAGTCAGATCCAGATTTATTCTTAAAATTATTTTTTTAATCGATTGCTCAGTGGTTTTTAATAAAAAAAAGTCTCCTTCTTATGAAAGTTCAATATTGTAATGAAATATAAGATGTCCTAAATTGCAGCATTAAGGGTTGAAGGTAAAATGTTTTTTTGCTGAAAACAAGACCACCAAATTTCCCAAAGGAAAGTCATGAGAAAACTAGGAAAAAAAAAAAAGACTGTTTTCTCTGAGAAATAAAGTTTTTTTTTTCCTATTAAACTTTCTTAATGGCTGCAGATTCATTTCAAGTCCTCTTTTTGCAGGTACTCTTGCTGTTTTTATTGTTATCCCTTCTACAACTCTGAAGTGCTGAGTTCTTCTAAAAAGCTTTTGAAAATTTACCATAGATCTCCTGGTATCTTTTCTACTTGGCACAAAGAACTTCAGGATAGCAGTTGTGAAACAACAACAAAAAACGTTGTTCAGCAGGATGAGGAAGCTCTTGTTTCTAGTGTTAAAAGGGGGAGAAATTCACACTTCTCTACCTAAACATTCTGTTAGGGTGATGCACTACCTCATATGTTATATTTCACAGTTTACCTAAAGTCATGGGAAAAAGGTAATTGTATGACTGTCTAAGTATATCTTCCTGCTTTCTAAAATTTACCAACACTGTAATTCAAGCTTAAAGTTGCAATAATGCCGGGGTTCACTGTGAAAACTTCAAATGACTCCCTAACTGTGGCACTTGCTGCTAATAGGGGAGGATGGGAAGGACTCCAAATTCAGAAAGTCATTTCTCATATTTTCTGGCAGTCTTTCTTGGGGTAGAATTTAGTAATTCCGAGGATCCAAGCATTACTGCTCTGGTAGTGTTTCTGAGTGAGTTTGCAGAAGGGGTGAAGAAAGATTTCCACCATGAGAATGTAGGCAAGGAGAAAGCCCTGCCCTCTCTCACGTAACTATCATGGCTCTTTATTTTCTGCCAAAGATCCATGCTTCCCTCCCTCTCTGTTGAAATGCAGGGCAGTGTCTCTGGCAGTGTCTTGAGAAGGAGGGGCAGGGGCAGGGGCAGAAGGAGCATCAGTATCTCCCTGCCAAGTCAGAGGGATGGCTAAGGCTCCGTGCTCTGGGTCCCAGGCAGGAGGGATGCAAACCGCATTCTGTCTTGCACAAGGGTGGGTGAAGGATTGCTCAGTCTGGTCCCACCTTAGGAGCCCAAAGGGTCACGAACCTGGCATGACTTTTGCAGAAAAAAACAAGCCGTGAAAAAGGCTACCTAGCATTTGGCCCACAGAACAGAAAATAGCATTATTGCTGGAGCAGGAGGAAGTATAAAATCCTAGAACACACTCATAAACATGACACATTTTTATTAAAAGTTTGATTTTCCAGTAAATCTTTCTTGACTCAAGTCTCTGTCATCATATGACAGTGTAAATGTTGTCAAAGCCAGAAGTGTCATTTGAAAAGAATAAAACAGGTAGAGCAGATAAATCACCTTTAATACTCCCCAATGAATCATCAACTGTATTTCATATAATGTGCAATATATTCTTCAGACTTGCTGCACATCTCACTCAAAACCAGAGGTCACTATGCTGCACATCATGCCTGCTGGGGCAAAGTTACTGCAAAGTTCCTAGCTGCAACCATGAACTTTCTGCCAGTAAAAGTCAAAGAACTTCTGAAAACAGCAAAATATCATCGTGCCCAGTCTGCAGCTGGGGAAACTAAGACACAAACTGAAGAAGAAACTTGTGCTAGATAATTCAGAAAGTTGGGGACAGCAACCTGAATAATACCACAAGCCCCTTACTTTTATTCTTCCCCTTGTGTTAACACTGCCTGAGATACTAATTGACCAGAAAAGTGATATGACTTAGCACTTGGCTACTGAGATGGGAATGTTTTTCTGCTGTGTGGTTTTCTTAAGATACAAGAATGATTGATTGAAATTAAGAAGGATTATATATTAACTCAGCTGGATGACTCATTGCATGAGAATGGAGATCTTACACAGGTTTATCTGTTTATTATATTAATTCACATTTCTGCCATGCCACATGTCCTGTGGGCTCCCTGTTTCCCTCATCCTACTTGGTAAATTCTACTGGGAAGGTGAATTGTGAAAATGATGGAGGCAGGAGTCAAACTTGTGCACTAGATTGTACCAGACCTAAATCTGAAATGTTTTCATTCAGCAAAGAGAATTTTTCAGTTTGGAAAATATCCCTTCTAAAGTAAAGTGAAGGGAGGTAGTGGTGAGGCAGCAGAGCTGTTCAGCTCTAAGATGAACCAGGTCAAGTGTTTAAGGATCTAGATTCAGTAGGTGCAGTAGAATATTGGTAATAAATGTTGGTAATAAATAGTAATAAATGGTTAGAAATTTCTGCAGAAGGAAAGAAAACTGAAACAAAGTTCTGCAATGATGTCTTGGATTATGTGGGAGTTAGCGCTGCAGTTTGCTCTGCTTGATGAATCCTGTGAAAGGACTGGTTCCCATGTTTGGCAGACAAGTGTCCATCTTTTATCTGGGTTCTTTGTTTTACTGTCAAATTGTCTTCTGTGGAGATATGCTGGGAGGGAGAATTTACTAGCAAGGACATAGCACTGCACTGGGTTATGACTGAGTTCAGCCCCAGCTAGGATCTCTGCATGGGAGAGCTGAGAAGCAGAGCCAGCTGAATGCCTTGAACACTGCATCAGGGGGCTCTGCAAGATGCTGTTGCATGATGAATGTGAGGTCAAGCATGGGTTAAAATTCTTAAATCATACTGATTCCTGGAAAGACAGTGACAAAACTCCTATTGACTTCATGAGAAACAGATTCAGACCACAGGTCAGGGTCACAAAAAGGCCTGTGACAGAGCTGGAACAGAAACTCTCTGACTTCTATTATTACCATAATAAAAAAATCCATCTTTCTTCCCTTTATGAACTGAAGCTCCTCCCATTCCAACACTTTTTTTTTTTTTTTTCCTGAAGCATTTGGGACAGTTTATTTACGGTCCCAATTTACCTTGGTAGTTTGAATACTTGCCCATTTCCCAGGAAAATTTTCTACCTTCAAGTGACCCACATTATAAACTGCAGCTATAACAAAGGCCTTCCAGTGCGTGGGGGAAGGTTCATTTCTGTAGAAAAAACTGAGTGAAATCATAGTTTTTATTACACTTCATTTTCAGCCCTTACCTTTAAGTGGCCTCTGCCTCCTCAGTTCTATAAACTGGACCATTATTGCCCTAAATCCTTAAACTGTCCTTTTAACCAGAGTTGCTTTACTATCCAGCCTGTACAGCATTCTCATCAAATCCAGTTTGTAAACATTCCTGGGGCACTCAGAGGACAAATGACTATATGTTTGGAAATACATTATAAAATATTTTATTTCCTGTAGCTTAATGGAAACTTAGGATGGTGTCCTAAGAAGAATTTATTTGACATTCTGAGAAGTCTTTTCGCCACAGAGGGCAATGTGTTGAGCATCAGCCTAGAGTGTATTCTGGGTTGCATGGGACTTTATTTACTCAGCACTGCAGAATATACGAGCAAGCTGGGGTAGATAGGAAACAAATGCATTCTTCATGTGTGCATATTGGATGTGTCCACTGGTGTGAATCTGTGGTTTGATGCAACTGTGCTTTTACAGGGTAGTTCTGATAGTGAGCTAAATAATGGTAAAATGGGCATTGGAGGACTGTAGCTGTTTAGCTTTGGAAAAGCCATGAGGTTCTCATTTCAGAAGAGTGATTCTGGAATGTGCAGAAAATGTTCCCCTCCATGTTGGGGTTGCAGGGGGAGAATTAAATCAGGAGGCTGTAAAGACAATAACTTTTTGCTTTCTCCTATGAGACACCATCTTTCATGGGTGCTACAGATTTTTCTATAGACAGCAATAAACTTCCACTCTGGCACACATCTGAAACCAGCAGAACTGCATCTTCCCTGTGTAGTCATTTTATTCCTTGTCAGGAATTTTGTTTTTAATGACTCATCATTAGAAAAAAATGTTTATTTCTTGATAGAAAGCATTTTGTGGAAGAATATCAATGCCATGAGCCAACGCTAAGACACAGAAAACCTTTAGTAGAAATTCAATTGCCAGGGAGATTCCTTGTTGCTTCATCTGCTGCACTGCTAAGACAAAAAAGATCCATTAAGAAAAGTATTATCCTGGATACTCATTCTTACTTCTTTAAGACACTTTTCCTAGAAGACAGAATTATCTCAAAGGGCAAATATATAAAAATAAGAATATTTTTGAACTTAACATTTTAATGTTTGACAATGAACAACAGTTTAATATGCATTTACATAACCACTTTTCAGTTACATGTAAAACACAGTAGCAAAAAATGTTATCTGTAAAGTATTAAGTGAAAGTATTCCCAAATTAAACTCAAATATTTACCTACACGCAGCTAATGGTATGGCATCAGTGAAGAATACTGTTGTCCAACTTCCTGACTCTGAGTGATATGTGATCACTTTGTTGTTGTTTGTCCACGTTTATTACTACTCTGCCTTTCTGCATATGATTTCCTTGTGTGATCATAATCTTAGGGTGCCTAAGAGTGTGACCGTTCTCTCCACTAAGTACATTCAGTTTTCAGATGTTTCTAGGTGAAAACTTGAGCTATTTTTCTTACTCTTAAATGATCCTAAATATCCTGAACCTGGTCTTTTTGGCTTGTGTTAACAGCTGAAATTACTGTATTGTCACAAATATAGGGCTTGACCTCTCAAGGCTGTGCTTGATTTGCACCTATGGGGCTGTAACTGTTTTTAAAATTGAAATTATACAGTAATTAATTTGTTGTTTCTTAAACAACAACAAAACCCACAAAACTTTTGTTAGAATGTTTTCAACACTGTGTGTGTCTTTTCTTGTTTCTACCTCAAACATGAGGCTGTCCTTTGTTAAGAGTATGTGCTTGTGCTGTCACATAAAGTCAAACTTACAGGTCCCTGGCTGCTCTGGAAAAATAACAGTAATTCAGCTAGGGATTGAGCATCCCCTGAAACAGGAGAGCTCAGATGTCTCCTGTTATCAGTTTATCAAGCTCAGAGGAATCTATTGTCCTCACTAATTTATCCAGGTTTGTATTGCTGTAGGTGTACTTTCAGTGACAATGTTAACCCCTTCTGAAGGTTTTCCTCCATATTTCTAGTATACTTGTGTAGATAGAAACGTTAGAATTTATATTTTCCATGCTTTTTTTTTTTTTATCAAAAATTTACCAGGGACATCTATCAGTGGTCATAATAGCTTAGGACAATATAGTTCCTTTTACTGTGGAAACATTTATGTTGTGTTGGGGCTTTAATGTACTTCAAAAAAATGTGCATGGTAATAGTGAGCTAAAGAAAAGCCGTACAACCTCTAAGCTTGTGTACAGCAATCAAAGCAAACCTGAGTAGGGGTCGTAGAGGGCTCTCTCCAGCTTGCCTTGTCTTCCTTCAGTCTGTTGCTGCCACTACAGCAATTCTGGTCAGAGAAATATATGGGCAGAGAAGTGTTTGCAGTCTTGGTGGGTAAGCTTTCATGTGTTTAGGGCCCATGTGTTTAAGGCCCAGGGTATGACTTAGTGAAAGCCTGAGAAGGTACAAGGAACTGGGCAGGAGCATGTGGCAGAAGAAGGGAAAAGGCAAAACTGGTTTATTATAATTTATTATTGACCTCTTTCCTGTGGGCTACTTGGGACTGTTACCAGCCACATTTGGGGCAGACAGACCTCCCACAGCTACCAGGTGTCCCAGGAGACTCTGCTGTCCCTTTGCCATCCACTGAGGTTTGCGGTTCATGCACAGTTTAGTCAAGAAAGTCATATAATTCCCTACCACACCAAGGGATGACAACAGTGGTGCTCAGCACCAGCTCAGCTAATTCTTATCAACCCACACATGCTGGTGACTCCTGAGTGGCATCTGGGAAAAACTAAACAAGATCATGATGCAGTTTTCCTTACTATTAAATTATTACATGTTCTTGGCACAGTTTAATCCTGGGCCAACTAGCCCTGTCCCAGAAAATGCATGGTTACTGTTCTTAGTCAGCACAGGATACACAACAGCTACATACTGGCATTCCCAGTGTGTGGTTAGGATGAGCCCAGAATGTTTCTGAGGGCAATGAATATGAGCTCTACCATGGCAGTCATTCTTATGACTACAGTGGAGGATGTGACCAGTTTTAATTGCAGATGCAGCCACTCTTTCCCATGCAGGAGAAAACAACGTGTCCATGAATATGTCCTGGCTGGCACAGATGAAATGAACTCACTGCTCTGGGTAAGTGCCAGAGCTATCACACATATGCAGGTGACGCCTCTGCTTATGTCCATTGCTCCTGGCGCTGTGGCAAGAAATGTGTGGCAGCACATAGCATTTTGCCTCTGCGATGAGTGATATGGCTTGCTAATAACGCTTTTTCCTTCCATAATTTTAAGCAGATTTTCTTTTCTTTATTTTTAATTTAAAGTTAAAAGATTTTTCATGGTGATGACGGACACATGACTAAGCAGTTTAGATCTCTCTGCTAGAAATCCCCTACCTTCTTCAATTGCTTAGAACTATGACAAGATCACACGAACCCATTTCTGTTTTTATGCCTGTTTATGCCATTAAAATTAATATAACAGGTCTTGGGAGACTACTTAAATATAAATACTGAAAAGCATGGGTATTTAATAGGTAAATTTCACTTTTAGAAAAAATATTATATGGTTGTTTTGCATGTTTCTCCATTTTTTTTTACATTTGCTGCTGATCATATATTTGCTTTTGACTGAAAACTGGAAACACTGTTCTGAGGTATTTTTGCAAAGAAATTTCCTTTGGGTGTTTCTGGTACAAAGTTAATGGAATTGAATTTTTTCCCAACTCTAATATATACTTGCTGCTACAATACTGACTTGCAATTCAATATACATTAGTCCAAGTTATTCTCCATTACTTAGTTGCACAATTCCTTTAGAGGAAAAATATTGTTTTTAATTGGTTAATTTATTCCCCCTTCATAGATGGTATTGATTAATTAACTTTATTAAAAACAACAAAAAAAAAGTATTTGAATCCCTGCTTTCTGTGTTTTTTTTTTTTTTTTCCTTCCTTTTGTTGTTTTTAAGTCAGTGCTAGTAGCAGAAAAGTTCATGAGGCACCTTGTGGACTCAGACCTCAGTATTACAGAAATGTTCATTCTTTCCTTACTTTTGATTATGCAGTACCAAGTGAGAAAGACCACACTGCTTGTATACAAACAGAGATGTGAAAGATCTATAAATGTATACAGCAGAAAGTGAACAAAGAAACTGGGCTTGTTCTGGAGGAATGCAGTCCAGACTCTGTCACCCATTTTCTGTTTTAATATGCAAATATATTCTGCTATTTGAGAAATTCTTTTTTCCTTTTATTGGTACTGCTTATGAAGTGAAATAATGCAGAGTAGCTAAAATCACCAAAATGATCCAAAGATGCTTAAGGCCAAGTCCTGCACTGCACTGTGCAGTCAATTATTCATGGCTTCCTATAAAAATTATATCCAGTCATCCGATCCTTTCGCTAAGGTAATAGGGATGGGCCTTAAAATTCTCTTGGTATGTTGACAAGGAAAATAGTCATTTGTTTTTTGACAGATTTAGTTGCAAATTGCCCACTTCAGAATTCTAGGGCTCCTGGTGCCCTACAAGACCTGGATAGGTAACGTATATACATGATTCATGAGGATATAGTGATGGGGAACCCCTGCTTATCACTGAGCACACTGGATATTTACCTTTTAAAATTCTGATTTGTGGGACACACTCAGGTCTCTGCTGAGGTGAATGAAGCAGAGTCTGTGCTCTGTATGCAAGCCATTTCTTGTGTAATAGCACTGTAGATGTCACAACAGCAGCACAGCACATTTACATGGCTTAATATACTTTTTGTCTAATTTCATATAATCCATAAGCCTTCACCAGTCCTACAAACTTCTCCATTTTATCATGAGGAGGTTTAAGCACTCTGCCTCACTTCTCACATGGATATCACATCCTTGGAAAATATTCAGTGTGACCTTAAAGACTCTGGGAGGCAAACATAACAGATGATGAAGACAAAAACCTTAAGACGAAAAAACCTTAAGATGAAAAAACCTTAGGTGGAATGTAGGCTACATGTCTATGTAGCAACTATCCATTCAGATTTTTTCTGTATAGATACGTTTATCCTGAAATAAGGATAGACATGTGCCTCTGAAGATATCCAGAAGAAGCCTTGCCTTTACAGAGCTAAGTCATTCCATGTCCCTCTTAGTGTTCACATCCAGGGAGGCTCTGCTTACAAGAGATTCTTCAGCATCTTAAGATGATATTTACAGGACAGGAGGCTCCAAAAAAAAAAAGCAGATAACATGACTATATTCTATATTTTAAAAGACTAAAGGAAATGTGTCTCTTTCTGTAATGACCAAATAGCTAAATGACTGTTGTTAGAAATGTGAGTTCAGGTTTTATTCCCTTCTGTTACTTGAACATACAAACCCACATCTCAAAATATCTGTCAGTAGAAAAAGCCTGAACAAAGTAATTGTGTTGGCACTCAATATCTCTCCTGTTGAAATGAGGCAGAAAACAGCTGAAGGCTCAATTTAGAGAAAGAGTATGGATTAGGGCACTCACCTAGAATAAGCGAGACCTAGAATCTGTTTCTTGTAATAAGCATTGTCTGTAAAATTCTTGGATAAATTATACACAGCGCTAGATGTGGTAGCTGGACCCCTCTGAAAAAGAGAAAAGAGCTGACTGCCCAGGTCTTGGGCAGGTCCAGGCTGTTTCACAAAGCAGGGCCATCTCCTGCCACCATCTGCATCGACTTCTCTTTCACAAAGGACACTAGTTAAAAGAAGGGACGTGGGCAACTCCCTTTGGGAAAGAGTTCACATCATGAATCTCAGAAATTTTCTCCTGAAAGTTTGAGGTCTGGAATGGAAGACTATGTGCTTTGTTTCAGGCTGATCATGTAGTGAATGGGCCTTAGCATGCTGGCTCTTTGGGTCAGTTCCTGATTCTCCCACATCTAACATTTTGTTTTGACTCCGTAACAGTGGCTCAGGAAGCAGGTTAAATTTTGATATGCATACACACTTGTATGCACATGGACATACAAACTGCCTAACATTTAAGCAGCTTGCAGTCAATGCAGCTAGGATTCTTAATGAAAGTCTGGCATGAGACATTTCTGGAAAGTACAGAGATGCATAAGCATTTATTTCTGCTTCTGCCTGTGAAAGACACTGAGAGTAGTGACTGCTGCTTAGTGGTGGGTGCTGAGGAAGGGAACTGCATGGAGGCAATGAGGTAAAACATCAGATGGATCACTGGCTGATTCAGGATGCCATTTTAGCTTAATCATATGGGACAAAGTAGAAACACATAATTATTTGTTCTTTATTTATTTTTACCTGGGAGATGAATAAAGCAGATTGATAAAGACAAAAATTCTCTGTTTTAGAGAAAGGTGCTGTAATAGTGGCTGGGCTGGAGTTAAAGGGGATATGCTTTTGTATAATCTAAGGTAGTTCTGTCAATTAAATCCTCACATTATAGCAAGTGTTCCTTGTGCCTTTCGAGGCAAATACATTAAAAATGATCTGAGGGGATCTTCTTCTATTCCCTGTAACAAAATAATGCATCCATAAGAGTCTGATCGCTTCAAAGTCGTTTTATACCGTTAATGTTATTCTTTAAACACTTTGGAAAAAAAAGCCTCTGTTTCCATCATATGTTCCTTTGACATACAAAAAAGAAAGGATTATAGAGTACACAGGCAGTTTGGTCCTCCCTCCGCCCCTGTTTGGGGTCCACCAAACAAGAACCTATTGTAAGAACCTGCATAAGATTCTTTCAATTTCCACTTTCATAGGCACTCAGTGGAACACAGACATCTATTCTAGCAGGCATCAGCAAATGTTATTTTTCTCTGTCAGGCATAGGTCAGTCCTTTCACTGTTTTTATTAACTTTTTTTTTTTTTTTCCCAGTAGTGTTAGGGGCTTTATTATTATTATTATTTTTGAAAACTACTTCAAATAAATGTGGATATTATGTGTCTTATTTGATATCTGCCAGCCCTTCCAAAATAATATCAGCTCTGAATTGTACTCTGTAGTTGCCATCTTAATGACCATCAATAGAGCTGTTAAGTAAGATTAGACTTAACATGAAGTCATGAAAACTTTAGATTCAGAAACAATATGATCCTCTTACATATTTATTAGTTTAGGCTAGAGATGTTTGAATAAAGAAAAGCAGCAGACAATAATTTTTCAGGTAATATAAGAAGTCAGGACAATATTAAATTACTGTACATTCCCATTGTTTCATTTATTTAAAGAACAGAACATAACATTCTTCTTCACATTTCCATGATATCAGAAACAACAAAGAAGCAGATTAACATCCATGTATAATAGGACTATTTTTCTATTAGAAGTTTCTATGACACTGAGTTTGTGATGTCTGTAGATGGTTAAAGCCATGTGGTTATGTGTGGCTGAATATTTGCTTTTATTTTTACTTTTTACAATATATAGATGTAAAAACGAAAATTGCCTCTCTCTGCTAATACAGATTTCTAGCAGAGACTGTGTTAGACTTCTTAAAAATATTTCCATGCAATATGTAAGGAAGTGATAAAGACTAGCATCTCTCCTCTGTGAAAGATAAAGATCATCATGTTTCCAACATAACATTTAAATTAACATGCTTACAGTGAAATCAGGGACCTGTTTGTATTCTTTCTGCGCCACTTACCTATAAGCTAGGTACTTAAGACTGTCTTCATCAAATACTAAGAAAAACATGTTCAACTATTTCCCATGGTTAAACAATCATGTATAGTTGTATATTAACTCAGCTCAGGTGCACTCAGCAAAACTATATTGGTTTATAGCAGCTGAAGATCAAGTCTTACTACTTTGAAATGTAGAGTTATCCACACAGCTCACATTACCAGTAGGTTTTAAAAATGCTTACATTTTTGCATTTGTTAAAAAGGAAAACAAGACTTTCAAAGCACTCAGCATTGCCCCAGTCTCACTGAAAATAATATTTTTATTGATGTAGTCAACTAAAACCAAAGTTAGGCGAACGCTGAGTGTTTTAGATATTCTCATTCCATACCTTTTCTGTGTGTAGCAAATGTATGAATTAAATGTATGGATACTTCATCTACATCTCCTGCATCCTTAAAAAAAAGAAAGGACCAGAAAATCAAATTTAACTTATTAACTAATTTGTATAAAATCAAATAAATTAAGATCAAAATCCCCAAACAAAGGGAAAACAGATGTTAGTGACTAGGTTCTTAAAGATCATTAGCACAATTTCTCACAGACTTTTTCACATGTGGTGGTTGAAGTATGAGATCATCCTTCCTTCCACAGAGTCCTGGTGAGTGTTCATTGAGCGTTTCCTGAGGAATGGGGAGCATTTGTATGTAGGTAGGAGAGATTTCTACCATGAACCCAGGCATAGAAGCTGCATGTGAAATATCTGGTTAGATTATTTAGTCTATGTCACTCCAGATGCAAAGTCATCTTTGGCCATGTTTACTCAACAGTATCTAAGAGCAGATGAGATCACTGTGTACATCATTGCTTGGTTTCTATGAGAGAGAAACCTAACTGACAAGCTAAAGGAGAGCAATGTTGATTGCCAGCATATTCCCCTATGTGGATGACAGAGATGGCAGAAATACTGAGCATATAAATGTGTAGAGCTTTTTAGGATGTTTCTGAGTTATTTTTAGTTAAATAAGATGAAATTCTGCCTGTTTTCAATAAGAATGGAAACTGTCCTGCTGGAAACCAGATTCTGCATTTGATTTCCTTTATTGTTTCATCTGCTAGCCTTAATTTACATGTGATTGCATGTGACAGCACTGGGGCTGAAGAAAAAAAGAATAAGAATATATAACCAGAAGAATGAAGATTCAGATGCAGTCTTCCTTGTTAAAAAATTCTGGACTTGTAGAAATTCTGGTTTCTTCCATTTACGATATGAAGCCTGTAGCCTTTTCTCATCATGAGGACAATTCTTGAGAAACTTTATCTAAGTGACCTGTGGTTTATCAAAACAAAAGTATAGCTTTTGGGTGGGGATTGTTCTCTAAAAAGGCATCCTCTAGCATTTTAGGGTAGTGTCATCTAACAGGACACATCCGTACCTTCCTTGTGCCTCTTAAAGCTTTCACTGATCTCAGGTAAGTCAATATTCCCCCTGGCCTCTTGGTAGCCTTAGACGTTTTGAAAATGACAGCATTTTTATATTGACTATCCCCTGCTGTTCCTTTCTCTTTTACAGTCCACACCAATGCCTTATTTGAAAAGGTGCTGATGTGGCAAAACATGGACTGCTAGGAAAAAAATAACTCATTGACTGTGCTCTCAACAGCCTAGGTCCAGATAGTTTAGAATATTTATTTACAATAATGTTTCCTTTTGTTTTTAACCAGGTTAATTCCTTGTGTTTGATTAATGCTTTTTAGGAATAGAATAAAGTGACCATATGCTCACTTTTCTTCTTAAACATCATTGTGGTATTCTCTTCCTCTTTTTTTTTTTTTTCCTAGGGCTGTTTTAATTTAGCTGAATTTGCTTTTCCCCCATAGACTGCTTTCTATGTGCTGACTGTAAAAAATATTTTGGAAAGCTGCCTGGTTTCTCTCTAGAGCCTGATGTAAAGTCTTCAAAGTAAGATTAAGAGTTGTTTGTTCATTTATTTATTTATAAACAGTGTCTTCAAGAGGGGGAGATGGATCTTTTATTACAGAGATCCTGAATTTCTAGTTGAAGTCTTCTAAAGTTGCAGCCTCATTGCATCTTTTATTCAGTAGAAACTGAATTTGCCCATTAGTTCTAGAGGGATCATCTGCTAGAGTGCAAGAATCAGCAAAGTTGCAGTCAGTTAATGTTTTCATTGCTGGCCTTATTAATTGATTATTGATTTTATATTTCATGAAGAAATGCAGAATAATCTGGAAAAGTGAAGGTGCTCTGTGTATTATCTCTCATCAAAAGAGTTGGAAGTGCTTTGGAAAAGTACTCTGGAACAAGTGTAAGAAATACTTCCTGATTAAGTATTGTTGCTGTGGTTTAGCCCCGGCAGGCAGCTAAGTACCACACAGCCACTTGCTTGCTCTCACTGGTTGGGATGGGGGAGAGAATCAGAAAGGTAAAAGTGCAAAAAGTCATGGGTTGAGATAAAGCCAAGTTTAACAGGTAAAGTAAACTCCTTCTTTGCCCCAGCTTTTATTGCTCAGCATGAGGCCATATGGTATGGACTATCTCTTTGGTCAGTTTGGATCAGCTGCCCTGGCCTGTGTCCCCTCCCAGCTCCTGGTGTTTCCCCAGCCTCCTTGCTGGCAGAGCAGCAGAAGAAGCAGAAAAGTCCTTGGCTCTGTGTAAGCACTGTTCTACAACAACTAAAAACATCAGTGTGTTATCACCACTATTTTCATCAAAAATCAAAACCACAAAAATCATATGAGCCTCTACAAAGAAAATTAACTCTATCCCAGCTAAAACCATGACAGTTGTATACTGTCTTCCATTCATCTAAACTCAAACTCATCAAATATATCCTAGAATAGAATAGAACAGAATGGTCCAGTTGGAAGGGACCTACAATGATCATTGAGTCCGACTGCTTGACCACTTCACCATTAACCAAAAGTTAAAGCATACTAATGAGGGCATTATTGAAATGTCTCTGACATAGAACACTGGCATGGAACATCAATCACCTCTCTAGGAAGCCTGTTCCAGTGCTTGACAATTCTTGTGATCTAGAATCTTTTCCTAACATCCAGTTTGAACCTCCCCAGGTGCAGCTTTGTGCCATTCCCTTGCATCCTATCACTGGTTACCAGGGAGAAGAGATTGGTGGCTTTCTCACAATTTCTCCCCCTCAGGAAGTTGTAGGCAGCAATGAGGTCATCTCTCAGCCTCCTTCTCTCCAGATTAGGTAAACAAAGTGTCATCAGCCTCTCCTCACATGACATGCCTTCCAGCCGTTTTATCAGCTTGTTGTCCTCCTCTGGATGCATTCAAGTATCTTAACATCCTTTTCTATATTGTGGAGCCCAGAACTGCACCAGTATTCAAGGTGAGGCTGCACTAACACTAAATATAGCATTATAGGGAGAATCACGTGATTTCAGTCCTGTTACAGTTAATAAGTTTTCCTGATAGCTACAGGAAAGAACTGAGGTTTGAATCTGTGTTAATCTGAGGTAGAATTAAGTTTTATTTTTGCTTCATATCTCCAAAATGTAGTTGATGAAGATTTGCAAGACCGTCATGGTTATCAGTTGTTTAGCTTTTCCATTTAGAAGTCTTAGAATTCTCAGTGTAAGTGATACTGTGATGTCTTTCTGAGGCAGGGAAAAAGTATTCCTCAGGGCAGTTCCCCAGGGAAGCCACTCATGTTTGGGGGCATGACTGGGTAGGATTCAGTTTGAGACACTGATATTACTGCATCTGCACATAAGCAGTCAGAAAGAAAAGGTTGATCTCCTCATTCCCAATTATGGCTTAATTAAAACACCAAGGCTTTTGTGATGTGGATTACCTTCTTCCTTTTTCATGGAATCCAAAGTACGTGCTTTTACGAATACAATCATGTTTAAAAGATTAAAACAGAAAAAATAGCTTAAAGTTACTGATATTCTTCACCTTCATGTCAAGTAAGATGAAAGGACTATATGGTACAGGAATAGCTCATCATAATTAAATGGTTTATATATTTTAAATATTGATAGTCTTTTAGAATTGTCAGAGGAAATCACAGAATCACAGAATCGTTGATGGTGGAAAAGACCTCCAAGATCATCTAGTCCAACCATCCCCCCAACCACCAATATTACCCAGTAAACCATGTCCCTAAACACCACGTCCAACCTTTCCTTAAACACCCCTGGGGATGGTGACGCCACCACCTCCCTAGGCAATCCATTCCAATGCCCGACCACTCTTTCTGAGAAGAAATGTCTCCTAATTTCCAACTTGAACTGCCCCTGGTGCAACTTGAGAACATTACCTCTTGTCCTAAATCAGATACACTTCTAATACACGGGCCTAATCCAGTGGCTGCAGAAAACAATGGGCAGACTGGCAACATGCTTTTCACTAGAGAGAAAGTTCTTCCTAAAGAACATATAAACTCAAATAAGAAAAAGTTTATAAATGCTTCTGAGCAAGAAACAAGCAAGAAACATAAAATATAACATATCAATATTGAAGCTAGGAATGGTGAAAGCTCATTGTTTTTATTTGTAAAAGTAAGGTGGGAAACAAATAACCACTGAGACTGTATGTTGCAGTTTTGAGCTCTAAATTAGGTCTGGAAATGAATTGATTTCTGAAACTGTTTTAAAGAGAGATGATATTTTGTTGAATGTTTATTTTTTAAAGAAGGAAACTATCATATTCAAAATTTATATCAATAGAAATGCAATTAAAAAATCAAAATATCCCCACATTTCCTTTATGCAGTTTTACAAGTCATCCATCTTCCCAATTTTTTTGTCATTCAAGATGTGATTGATTGACCATTCAAGATGTGTTGATTGAACAAGAACAAATGTAAATAGCCGAACTCAAAGGGTACCATTTTGAAATTATTGAAAAGAAAATTCATGTTGGCTCCCCAAACCCATTTTTGACCGATAAACATAGATATCTTTTTGAGTTTTTATACTGTTTTACTAAAAATTTTGTGTACCTTGCAGAGTCTTAGCAGTGGAAACAATATTTTCAGTCCTGTTTAAAACAACACTATATGGGCTGTTTGTTTGCTAATATACATATTACTTTAATCCTAGTGGACAAAATGAAACTGTTCCATTTGTTTTATTTAGACTGTGATATTCATCAAACAAGGTGATAAAGGCAAGGTTATAAAAGTTGAACAGAAGTAAATGTTTTACACTAAGTGTTATTGAGTCTGAAAGAAGTAATGGTATCTTTATTTATTGCAATGTCTGTGTGAGAATGAAAGATTTTACAATTATTTTGACCATCACACTTAATTGAAATGAGAATGTGCAAATTTTCTGTTAGAGTAAAACAGATGGAAGTACTATAATACAGTTGCAATTTTGTCTGTGTTAATTCCTCTTTATAAGCCTGAATCTCCACCTCATTACCTAACATTAATGAATACACGCCACACAAGGTTCAGCTAAGGGAAACAATAAAGAAATAAATGCACAAACTAAAGCAGCAATGAAATTATCACCTGAAGAAAAAAACTTACATGATTCACCATGTCAGTAAAAGTACAGGAATAATTGGTTATATGGATCACTGCTCCTGCTGTGATGTATCAGAAATCACTGGATCAATCTCATGCACACATATCCCTGGAGTGAGCGTGACTAGGAGAACAATTGCTTTCCTGCAAAACCCTGAGAACATTTGTCTCCATCCACTGGCAGTTTCATAAATAATGTCATGTCTTAAAAACACGTGGATTAAAAAATTTCTTTTTAGACTGCATTCAGCTACCTCTATTACTGTATCAAATGTCTTCAATTCTGTTAATTTTAGCAATGCAGGCCATAGTTATGGTGGGTACTAAAAAATGCAAAGAGGGTTAGAAACATTTTAAGTGGTTGGGACTGACCTTGGAGATGTATCCACTTTTTCTTTTAATTTCATTGCTGCCAGTAATCTCCTGATTTAGGCATTCCAGGTGCCAGGTTAAGTACTGAGGTTATATGGGTAAGTCTGGACTTGGCCTTAACTGAGATGCTAAATGTAAATGTTGTAAATATAAGCTGACATCCCAACTGAGGCTAGAATGTGTTTGAATTTGTATGTGGGAATATGCTGCTCTAGCTTGTACAGAAAATGAGCTGAGAAGGACACTTTTAAGTGGTGTTCATTTCAAGTGCATGGTATAGACTAATATGCCTACACTTACCAGGACCATTACCTTGTACCTTACAAAGCCAATGGCGATCTCTTTGGTTTTAAATAGTTACAAGATTTGCATCGATAATGCTTAACCATAAAATTTGCTCTTACAAACATTGGGTCTGTTAGAAACTAGAGTTAAAAAGATGGTTCCACATGCCTGCAAGTAGAAAATAACTCAGAAAAAGCAGAAGGGTCAGTTTTCACTAAAAGTCAGAAAAGTGTGCACTCCATTTCACAACTCTCCCATGAACTGGAAGAAGCAGTTTTTGTTTATAGGTAATGTGAGAAAGTAGGCTGAGTGCTTTTTTTACAATAGCCATTTAATCAAAGTAGCAGAAGGTAGTAAAAGCATTGAGACTCATGATTTATTGAAAGATCAGTGATTGATTCATTAGCAAGTTATGTACCACTTGTGTGAGCTTGTGTTAGAGTTTATTTACCAAAAGTGTAAAACAGCCTTACACATATTAGCTAGGGTTGTGCTTTACACTGTCATTTAGTTTTTCTTTATCTATGTCCCTGAAGGAACCCCGCTGCAGGGATTGTGTAATATAAAGAAGATCAGTCAGCCGAACACAATTTAATTTTAACTCTGTTACTTCCAAGCTCAATAAAAAACTATAGATTCAAAAGGTCATGGAAGGGTTGTTCAAAATGTAAATTACATATCCACTGGTTATTTTAGCATAATTTTAAAAATAGAAGTAATAGGCTTGTCATGAGAGGTAGAGAGAAGCCTAAAGGACTACGGGCATGACAAAGAGCAAAGTCTAAACTTTAGAAGAGCAAACTTCCATCTGTTTAAAGAATTAATAGATGAGATCCATTGGGAAACTGTCCTTAGGGACAGAGGAACTGATCAGAGCTGGAAACTCTTTACAGACACTTTCCTTAGAGCACAAGAGCTCTCCATCCCCATGTGTAAGAAATCAAACAGGGAAGGCAGGAAACTGGCATAACTAAGCAAGGACCTGCTGGACGAGTTTGAGAAATGGCCCCATGTGAACAAAATGAGGTTCAGCAAGGCCAAGTGCAAGGTGCTGAACCTGGATTGGGACAATCCCAGACATGAGTACAGACTGGGTGAAGAACTTACTGGGAACAGCCCTGCAGGGAAGGACTTGGGGGTTCTGGTGGACAAAAGCTTGACATGAGCCAGCAGTGCATGCTTGCAGCCCAGAAGGCCAATTGTATCCTGGACTGCATCAACAGAGGTGTAACCAGCAGGGAAAGGAGGTGATTGTCCCCCTCTGCTCTGCCCTTGCAAGGCCCCACTTGGAGTACTGCATCCAGGTCTAGGGATCCCAGCTCAGGAAGGATGTGGTCCTCTTAGAGTGGGTCCAGAAGAGGGCTATGAAGATTAGTGGGCTTGAGCACCTCTCTTATGAAGACAGGCTAAGAGAGCTGGGGATGTTGAGCCTGAAGTATAGAAGGCTCCAGGTAGATGTCACTTGCCTTTCAGTACTTAAACAGGACTTATAAAAAAGAGAGTGACAGGCAGATAATGATAGGTCAAGGAGGAAAGGTTTTAAACTAAAAGAGGGTAGGTTTAGATTAGATGTCAGGAGAAAATTCTTCATTCAGAGGGTGGTGAGACACTGGAACAGGCTGTCTAGAGAGGCTGTGGATGCCCCATTCCTGGAACTGTTCAAGGCCAGGTTGGATGAGGCCCTGGGCAACCTAGTGGGTGGCATCCCTGCCCATGGCGTGGGTAGAGGTGGAAATAGGTGAGCTTTAAGGTCCCTTCCAACTCAAACAATCCTATGATTCTAGAGGATTTTCTGAGTTTTGATTTGTAGTTTGTTTTGTTATGTGTAAAACACTGTAACATAAGGATTGTGTATCATCCAAATGATAGTAACGACTGGCAATAAAAGACATTACAGTATGTTAAAACTGGCAATTAGTTAAACAGGGTATTTTTTTTTTGTTGTTTTAATGACCATGTAATAAACACTGGAGCAGTGAAAAAGGTTCATGGGATAGAAGATAAGAGCTAAAATTAAGGATCAGTTAAGTCTGTCAAAACTTTATGCAGCATGCTTCTCTGCTGCTGCATCTATTTATTTTGCAATTCAGAAAGAAAGGAGGTCTCCTTCTCTCCCTCCCAGGCTACACCTGAAAATACAGATTGCTATATTGCTCTGTATTTAAAAGCTACACAGAAAACCAGAGGGTTGACTTTTACAATATATTTATTCCTTTAATTTTAACACAGAAATCATTTTTCTCTCCCTAACAGGACAAAGTTACCCCTTTATTTTTTTTGCCACATTCACTCAGATATGTGTCAGCTATTTCATATAAATGTTAGGAGCCATTTTAAATTCCTTGTTATCAGGCACGGATATCTGAGACAGTAGTTCCGTGAACTTACGACGTGGGCACACCAGCATGCCCAGTGCAAGCATGGTTTTAGAGAGGAGTGGTTGCCTTTTAGTTCCACAATCTTTGTATTTTTTTCCTGATTTACATTCAGCTCTTGTACACACTTTCTGCAGAAGCACTACATAATTTAGTGTAGGGAAGAAAGCACCAGACTAGCTCTACATACGGTAAAATTCTTGTTGGTGTATGTTATTTTTTCTCTGCCTAGACAAGGATAGGGGAGGCAGAGGGGATGAAATAGAAACATGATTATATCTCACCATTTGTTTGATTTTTTTTCTCATCATGAATAAGTTATTTCCTTGTGACCCCTGCAAAATGGCATTACTATTAGATGGTAAGTGAACAGACCTCTCTAAAAATATAACACTTTAACAAATTGTTTAGCAATGTCTGCATGCAGCCATCAGAAAAAAAAAAAAAGAAAAAAAAAGAAAAAAACTGATGGGGATGACAGAATTTCAATACAGAATGTGAAAGTATTAAAATAATATGTGGATTGACTGGAAAAGAAAAGCCTGATTAAATTTTCCTGATAGCTTCTGAGGCAGAAAAAGAACCAGACATCTCTGTGTCTATATTTATTACTGGAACCTCTGTTCATTCTTCCTGGCCACTGTAATAGAGGGGGTATATTGTCTCCTCTTGGGAACTGAGAGGCTCAGCCTGGACGATATTGTCGCTGTTCTGCTATTGAGTCTGATTTTCTGTTTTTAAGACAGAATTGGAAAAGTGTTCTCAACGTTTGCTCAAAACTAAAAATAAACCTGCTAACTCTCTTACCCCTCTTTGCAGGGATTAGAAGCACTGAAATACTGTAAAAGAGGAAGTTTTTAACATTCTGAAGTTTGGGCCAAATGGTGTTAAGGGAGATGAAGCAGTGTCTAAACTTCATTTCTGGAACAACAACAACAACAACAGAGTGGAGTCATTCAGATAAGCATCCACATTATCTTTTTTTTTTTTTTTTTCATTTTAAACAACATGCTTTTTAAGATTCACTCATCACTAATTCACATCAAACAACTTAAGAGTCATCTCAATCTTGGTCTAATAATATTTGATACTTTTTTCTTTCATTCTCATGGTTTCACCAAAATTTTGTCACAAGACAAAACTGGGTGAATAGAGGTAGTAGACATAAAATATTATATTTCAGCTTTAAAAACTTTTTTATTGAAGGTGATGGTAAAGGAATTTGAAACAAACAAACAAAAAAACCAGTAAATTATCTATATAACCACTACACTATCTGCTAAATGGAGACATTTTCTTGTTTTCTTTTGAATAAAACTTAAATTGAAATCTTTAACCTGATTTAGCCACAGAGTGCAGGACTCCATTTTCTTACCTTCTTGCCCATATGATGTGGATAGTTGAATTTGAGGCTGGCACTCTTCATCTGGGGCATATAAGGTAGTCTACTATATAGTAGATTACTAGTATATTAGTTATTTGTCTTAAAGCGTAAACAAGGTTTTATATGAGAAAATGAACTTACAGTGGCTAGCTGAGACATAGAGAGCTGAGACACCCATTATAAACATATATGTTTGATGAAACGAATCTTTCTGATGATACCTATTTGCCTTGGACACGATGCACACAAACTTCAAATCTCTCAGCATTCTGTCAGCAGCTGAAAAGGAAGCCATTTTATCGTCAGCATAGTGGAGACTAAAGCCACATCTGTGTTAACATTATAGCAGTTAGGGGATAAGATTTTTAGTGACAGTTTTATACTGAGAAAACCAGCAATATAAGTAATTATGTTCACAACTTCAACTTTTATGTGCATAGACAGCATAAAATACCTTTGCATAATATCACTTTTTCTAGTATAGGACACACCTCTTCTAAGAGGAATTTCCATTTCATTGAGAAGCCCCATCTAATGGAGACAAGCACTAAAAGAGAGATGATAATGCTTTCTCCAAAATGTGGTTTGTTATGATTATTTTGTCCTGGATTTGACCATCTTAAAGTATTTTGTTTAATGATGTTTACTTCTTTGTGGCAAGAAGACAAAACAAAATGAGACACTGACTGGCCTGGGAAGCAGTGTGAATGAAGTAGTCACTCAGGGAACAGTGTACTTCTAGAAGACTTTTGTAGAAAAATATTCAATTTATTAATTACCTCTTTAAAGAAAGCAGGTAAGACTCAAGAAAAAAAGCAAAACAGCCCTATGTTTCTAGAAAAAAAAATAATCACAGAGCTTTCTGATTTTCTCTCCTAATACTGAGTTAGACTCATGTTTTTAAATGTCACTGAAATTTCATTATAGTAGGATTGAATTTCTGGGTGGCAGGATTTAAAAGTTTTTAAATGTAGAAACCCACCAAATCCTTCAGAAAGTGTAGTGACAGCTCTGATCTTTTCCATTAGGTATTCATTATTACTATAAGATGTTAAACGTGCTGGGACTGTTCTCTAACACTGAGACCAGTTCCTTGGAATGGCACCATGTCCACATCTTTAAACTCTCTTAATCTCCAAATCAAACGGCTGCATGAAAACTGACTATCTGAACTGCCAACTTGTGCCTTTAGCTGTTTGTACAGTGCTTGTTGACTTGACCCAACACTATGTTAGAGAACGTGTTTAAATGGTATAGTCATTTGGCATTTGGGTACCAGTATCCATCATGGAGCTCATTACTTTTTACCTAACACTTTTCAAATATATTATACTGCCATGATAAAGATTCCACACGAGGTGATGTTTCTGGAGTTGAAGATCTTGTGAACAACAATAGTGTTAACTCTTTCCTACCTGTACACACAGTAACTGTAACAGCTTTGGACAGCCAAATACCTAAACGGATAATATGCACATTTTCTTCCTCATAGTCCCAAATATGCAGAATTTCTGTTTTATTTTATTTTATTTTATTTTATTTTATTTTATTTTATTTTATTTTATTTTATTTTATTTTATTTTATTTTATTTTATTTTATTTTATTTTATTTTATTTTATTTTATTTTATTTTATTTTATTTTATTTTATTTTATTTCCCTCTAAACATTGGATGTGAGAGAAGCTACCTATAGGTAATTGGGTATAAATCCTAGCATGTGCTATGAAATGTAATACAATGAAATGTACTATGTCGCAAAATAGTGGGACACAGGAAGAAAGTTAGCTGAACAAAAGTGTAAAAGAAATTACAGATAAATGGAATATTATCTCCCTTCTAGCATTTTGCCAATGTACTAAGGCAATGTCACTGCTTTTGTGCACCATGCCATGGGATTTTTAGCAATTAAAATGATAAGAATTTTCAGTTTCATGTCTGGCAAATGAACAAAACCAAACAACTTTCATACATATGAAATAGTAGTTATACTTTTCTTGACATAGAAGGAGGACTTCAATATAATGTCTTGTCCTTTCTCCTATAACCCCCCTGTATTTTCTCTGGAAGACTGAATGATTTCTTTCTCCGTGTATTTTTTGAATTCTGGATGATGTTGGTATCGATTTTCCTCACTTTTGTAATATCTTTGTGAACAAAAGTCCAGTAATTTCTGTAATAGTTTTTGTTTAAGTTCCTGCTACTTTAAGGAAAATATTAGGTTGCTGATATTTTTAGGTGGAAACATCTTGTTATCATGGATTGAATGTAGCATAGGAAAAACAGAGCTTGTTTCTGGATATCTCTGTGGATGCCTGGCATTTGAGCACTGGAAAAAATAATTTAGGGGCAGAAGAACAGGAAATATATATTGCCATATAAATTGTAGAGACATCAAAACACAGGGAAATGGAAGAAGTGATGAACAAACAGGTTTCTTATAGAAAATAGATAAGGAGAGGAGAAGGTGAGTGGCTTAACTTGACCATCCAAGGTTAAAACGGAAGGTTTGAGGTCGAAGGAAATGGTTATTTGAATGACAAGACATAATTTAGAGGAGAAGCATCACTGACAACCGTGGAGAACATTCAAAGGTGCAGAGAAAGGAGAAGGGTGAAAAATCAAAGTCAAAGTTAGTACAGACATACACATTTCTTATGCTACTAAATAGAGATTGACAGAGCTTTAGAATTCACTCTGTGCATTACACCTGTCAAATGTGCATGAAAATGCCAAGCCACAGACAGGACAATTAATTCCCTTAGTGGGATTTCAGAAAGTACGTACGAGCTTCTTGGGAATATGGGAACGGAAGTGAATAGCACAATATTTAACACCCGCAGTCCCCAAAGTTCAAGTTAGTGCTTAAAATCTTCCCTTCCCTGAGAAATTAAGGGCAGGTGCGAGTCTGCATTTGGCTCCCCTCACAGCAGTATCTATCAGGGAAAGGTCAATGACATGTGTAACTACCTGCTGGCCACTTATACCTCCATCCAACGAGGCTCTGCTTTTCCTCTATGCTCACAGCTCGGAGGGGTACAGTTGATTGGCTTTCCTTCTGTTCAGTTCCTCTTCTTTGATTTACAGCAGTCTTCTACACCCTTTTCACAGGTCCTTTTCTAACTTCTCTGATAAGGGATTTCTCTGTGTCCAATTAGTAAGGCTAGTGTATCAGGCTGGAACTAGATAATTAAAAGAATGAAAAAGAAACACAGTGACCTTGGTTCACAAACCTCCATGGGCAATTTATAAAACTTTAAAGGATTCAAGAAAACGTATTAATATTATTATTTTATCTCTTGTTCATCAGTAACAGGGTGATTGTTCTTCCATAACTTCAACACCTCTCTAGAATCAAGAAAAAGCTGAATTTTCTTCTTTTTTAAACTGCCCTTTTGACAATTATAGATTTCTAAGATAAAAATGCACTTTTCAAGATTGAAAATGATGGGTTGACTTTACTGTATTTTATTTAAAAGTATATCATTGATTTATTTTATTTTATTTTTGTAAATCCAGAGAAATGGAAACCACAAAAAGCAGGAAATCCCACGTTTCATTTTATCTTGTCCCTTCGCACAGATTTCATTTAGAAGGAGCAAGAGAGAGATGTGCTTCCTGGGGTAAAAGAAGCATTGTGATATGGCACATATTTGTCTTCTCCATCTATGCAATTTAAATAAACACTAATTATTGTGCCTTTAATGAAGGATGGGCATTTGATTATACACAGTGACAACAAGTAATGGGGGAAATATATTTTTTAGTCTGGGAATCCCTCTTATCTAGATGTAACCATCTAAAGGAGAGATGTGTTTTAGTTATTTAGGTTTCTGTGATAGTCAGAAAAGGAAGATAGGCAGAGCCATGCTGAGCTATTTTATCTGAGGACTAGTAGCAAAAAAAAAAAAAAAAAAAAAAAAAAAAGATGTCAAGGAAAGACTCTCCAGAAGTGTCCTTCTCTCTGCCTGGCTGCTTGTCTCTCTGACAATTATTAATGTAACCCAGATGGCTAGCTTAGATTAGATGCTTAATTTTTAGTTGTCTAAAGTTAGGGAGGACAAAATCCACTGTGGAAGACTAGGCTGATATACCACTGCATTTGCACACAAGTATAAAGAGATGTTTTGGTAAATTGTTCTTTAGACATGAATCTGTGTTTTACGACTTTTTTTTTCTTTCTTTTTCTTTTTTTTTTTTTTTTTTCAAAAAGCACTTCCCTAATCTCTTGTTTTCAGACATGTAGGTCAACAGATGGCAAAGAAGGAACGATAATACTTATTACTGAAGACACAGCCTTGGCTTTCCAGTAGTATTGAATTATTTAGGCTCTGCTTTTGAGTCTATTTGATTCCAGGTATCATGTTGTGTTCTATTTGCTAGGTAAATTTATCTTTCACTCCTCTGTATGTGAGTCTCTCCTCTGTGCACGTGAATTTTCACGTGTGTATGTTCATTTCATGAAAACTGCTCAAAAAACTAAATCTAGCTACATGGGCAGAAAACAGATAAGAACAAATTTAATAATTCTCTTCTTAAAAGACAACAAAAAGACCATCTCTGGGTTTTTGCTCACAAACTGTCTGCTATATGAAAGCACTCCCATTTCAGCTGCAGAGGAATAGAATTTATCCACTTCCAGATAAGGCACCTAACTCACAAAATTAAAAACTGTTATGCTCTTAATTCTTTATAAAGGCCCCTGAAAATTGATAGGGTGCAAAGATCTCTTTCCAGAAATCAGCATTAAAATATTCCTGGCTCTACTCAGATGTCCCCATGTGTATATACCCAGAGGCTGAGGCCAAAAGATTTTTCAAAAATGTCTTTCTCTAAATATTTCAGTGAATAACCCCATCACCATTAAACTGCTGAGTTTCTCTGCCCAGAAATAAGAAGCATTTTCACTCATGTGTCTCAGCTCTGGGGTTTTGTTTTCTCCATGTCTGACATGCTTTTCCCCCCACATTTTCTTACTTCTAAGACATATTGCAAAGTCTGGTCAGCAGGGTTTCGTTATGGTTTGCAGGCATAGTATGCATCCCAGATTTTTAGCATCAAGCATTACTGCTAAACAAAAGTAACAGCCAATTTCTTACAAACAATAGAGAATCAACATTTTACAGGTAGACATTGTTTAAGGCTCCACTTAAAACATAATGGCACACACACAATTGTGCCCTTAACGACACTGTTGATCCTAAATCTTCCCTACAGGCTTTCAAATTTTCTTCCCTGTAGTTTAGCTCTTTTTCTTCTACTGTGTTACGCTCTCTCTGTGCAGTCTTTGCTGTTTCTGAAATAAACCTCCCAATTTACAATCTATTATTGACATTCATTTATTAAACCCCTTCACAATCAAGTCATTCCAATGTCTTGAGAATGAATTAGCTAGGATTTAACTCTTTGTTCACTTATCTGCTATTTACTCTACAGTCTCCAGAGATTTTCTTCATAGAACACAGTATTCTATAATGCTAATTGCTGCCAGTGGATGATACTTAAATGCCAAGCTATTTTCAGTTGATCTACAGCTATTTCACTAATGAACTTGTACCATAAGCAGAATCTAGCTAGAGCTCCAGTAGAAATGTATATATTTGAATTTCTCACAAATGCTTCTGTTGAATTGGCAAAAGGGTGCACTTACTCATAAAATGCATGAATAAATTTCAGCTGGCCAATCAACATCTGTTATAGAGATAGATGTAAGCCAAAAATTCTTGTTCTAACACTCAGTATTTGGCCCAGAAAACATGATTATTTAAACTCTTCATGGCTGGGTCCCAAACACAGTCTCATAGCTAGCTAACCCAGCTACCAGAAAGCTAGGCCATATTCTATATCCTGCTAGAAGAAGAAGGATACTCATTAAAGGCCTTGTTTCCTTTTAGTTTTTTCTGTTCTATTGCTTTTTATAAACCTGAATTCTCATTTGCAGTATAGTAGCACTTTGAAGAGTTAATAAATGGAACTGCGTCTGCTACAAATTCTGTTTAACTGAGTATGCAAGTAGTCAGACACTTTGCTGACATTTAGGTATAGTTCTTTGTAGAATCTATGCATATGAAAAGTTTGACAATAAAAAATTCTGACAACACTAAGGTTTCAATGAATACAAAATTTTCAGGGGAGATATCAATTTTAACATTCATGTTCAAAATATTAACATTTCAGAAGAAAAGTTCAAAGATGATAAAATGTCTTTTTTAGTACTTTTCCTTTTGTGACAATTTTAAAACTTTCTAATTTCATGACAAAAGCCTTTATCAAAATACTAGCATTTTCTGAGGATATAGATTCAATGTTCAGAGCTGTTCTCCTGTAAACTTTTTCATTTCCTGAGTCTCTCATATTGGTACAATACGTTTGATGCTGAGCTGCTTTTCCTGAACAAACCAAGAGCAAAAAAAACCATTTCCTTTGGGAGACACTGTTCTAACTGCAGAACTCTGTCCTGCAGACTGCATTAAATTATCTTTGAAGGTTATCAGCAATATTCTGCTGAATATCAAAAGGTGTCACTGTTGAGTAGTAAAAGACTTCCTTGAGTGATTTGCCCTTGTGAGGTTTTAATTTTAGCGCTTTTTTTTTTTTTTTTTTTTTTTTTTGTTTCTCACAGCTATGGAAAATGGTTTCCAACTCAACTGTCTATTTTGGGTGAAATAACTCTGATTACTACTGAAAGCACCCAGAGAACACAATAAACAAGTTATCCCTGTTATAGTGCTCAAGAGGTAAAAAAAACCCTCTTGGTTATTACTTTATTCTAACTTCAACATTAATGTCACTTTTTAAAGGGTCAATGTGCAGCTTGTGAACAGAAGTACAGATGGAGATATTATTATTGAGACAAACATCCACATAAATCTGACCTTCTAAGAGCTCTGAAATCATCTCTTTTTAGGAAAGAGAGCATCCGAAGAAGGACTCAAGGAGACAGAGACTGCAATACAACCTCAGTAGTACTAGAAACTTTGGCCAGGCTGTGGGTTAGGTCCTGAACATCTGCCATTTTGTTGGAACGTTGCCACCATTGGCTCTTGTGGAAAGATTTCCTTTCTATCTCTTGAGTCTCACCAAATACTACCCAGTCATTATATATTTTGAGATATCAGTTCTAATTTTTCATCATAAGGAAACTTCTCATGTATTAATCATTGTGCCAGTCTTTAGGTCCAACAAGATTTTTTTCCCCCCTCATGTTCTCGTCTTAGACAATTTTCTGCACAGAAGCAGATAGATGATGGAAGAAAGTGGAATTTGATATATCAAATGTATTCTTCTCCCCTTACCTTACTTGAAAAAAAAAATGTCTGTGCTTAGTTTTCACATAGGAGAAATTCACTATGACAGTAACTTTGGGATTTCAGGGCCAAAACAATTCTTAAGCTTGGATGGAATGACCAAGGCTGCAGTCCTCAATAAATCTGAAATAATTTTTCTTTGATTGCTGATTTTGGTACAAATTCCAGTGTAGCTGTTGAACACTTACCTGTACTGCTCTGTGTTTACTTTAGGCTCTTTTTGTAAAGGTTTCACATTCCAGCTAGCATCTCTTTTATCTGCTGTGGTATAAAAATAACGTTTGTCATTGTAAAATTCAAATCCATGTTCCTTTTTGAAGGGTTTCATTGAGGACTCTCTTAGCCTGTGGTTATTCTATACCAAGTAGTGCATGTAGGCTTAAACAAGATAAAATCAATATTATTATTTTATTAAAATAATCTTCTGACTATTTCAACCATTGATGTAAGAAAATTTTATCTTGATGGAGTACCTTCAAAGGGAAGGAAATCTTCCTCATGGGAAAAAAGTGAAAGTTTTTTGCCTTTTAATATAGTTATGAGGAAGGACAGAGGTCAAAAGTTTTTCCTTATGTGTATACAGCTACGGAGCCACAAGTCTCTCACCAAAATTGAAGCTTAGAACAGAAAGTCTGTGATGAAAGTAAAAAGTTTGCTTTCAAATGTTTGTTATCTTTTGACATGGTACTTTGTGTCCAACTGAAGAGCTAAATAGGCCTAGAAATACTGAAAGAAAGTTCAGCTACAGGTAAAGGCATACATACCTCCCTGTGAGGAAAAGCTCAGTCCTATTGATCTAGCAAGGTCTGGTCAAACCAAAAGATGAATACTCTTAGAGCTAGAATGGTTAACTCTATGTGAGGGAGCATTTTCACCCCTTTGTGGCCCCTGGTATGGCAAGGGATTTCATGACATGCTGACCCTGGAACCTGGAAAAACACTGGCTGAGGGAGCAGAAGTGCAAATGGGCAGTGTTTCATGGCATTGCTGCTCAGTTTTATGAAGACTATGTCCATAAAATAGCCTTCCAAAAAAGTGGCTTAGTTCTGACAAAGTTCAGCCACTAAACTTTTTGTGCATGTAAGAGGTGAATAATAGGGGATTTTCAGCATATTTTCTCCCTTCCATCCCCATTGCTTGTTAAAAAATGTCTCTGTTCTCAATGAGGAGTGATGCCTTATGACCTCAACCCCTGAAGGTGTGAGGGGGGCTCCCTGGATAACACTACCACCAGTTTTGTGCTGTAATTTTACAATGAGTTACCTGGATGACATGGTAGTTGAACAAGCTCCTGTGTCTGTGTGGATTTGGTTCCTTGGTCCTTTTCCGGGGGGGGGGGGGGGGGGGGCGGAGATAGGGCATTCAGCTACAACTTGCATGGCACAGCTTCCCTTTTGAGCCTGTACACTGATTTTTCATGTCTGTTTCTCAACGCAGGCAGCCTCATCTCTCTGTCCTGCAAGCCAGGGAGACTGATGCTTTAACCAGCTTCTGTGAGCTGGTTTTCTGTGGCTGGGGTCAACTGGTGTTTCCTTGCGATGAAGGAAGAGAACTTCCTCAGAGTTCATTTAGGTTTCCTTAAGAAATGGATGCTTTCTAACTCTGCAAAATCCGGAAAGTTCTGTAGAGACAGACAAAATAAGGACTATGCAGATGCAAGGACTACTTGCTATCTCTCTACATATATCTCTGCTTAACCCTGAGTTTTCCTCTTATCCCAGGCCTTAGGAAGCTTAAAGGGCCACACCGCTGAAGTGAGATTGTCTGACTCTGGCCCATTTTTGTCAATAGAATAGGAGTAATGCATTGAATTCTGCTTTATCTCATTGGAGTCTGCATTAATAATAAATCAAGCATCATTAACATATGTTCAGTAATGTTTGGGAGTATTTAAATTTCATTTTACATCAGGTGACAGCTCCTCTGAAATTACTACTCTGAAGGAGACTGTTACACCATGCAGTAGTCTATCTGTCAAAGAGAAGACTCTGAAAAACAAGCAATCATGTAAGCCAAGATATCATAAGTATAAATAAAATACAGAATTCCTGAACACAGGTTATACTGAAATGCTCTCAGTTAAAACCAGAAAAAAACAGTAGGTATGGATTTAATTATCTATTTTGAGGAATCCATTTCTGAAAGATCTTTTCCTGGGGGGGACAGAAAAGACCTTAACAGATCGCGCATCTGAAAACAGGTTAAGCAATAAGTAGAATTAAAACAATTGGCTACATTCCTGCGTATGGATTAATGTCTGTGTATTTCAAAGTGTTCTGGTCCCCAGATCTTCCAGGTGAAGTTAGAAAATGAAGAGTGTGGTGTTGTATTTTTTTTTTTCGGGGGGGGGGGGGGGGAGGGAGGTTAGACAACACAAGAATGGTCAATGTAAAGAAATAGTTTGCAAGGAAAAGTCTGAAGAATTCAATCAGTTTGACTTAATAAGGTATGTCCAAGAGTAAACTTGCTTAAAATGTTTAATGACTTTTAGAGACATATGAAAAAACAAACAAATAACCACCAACAAGAAAAACAGAAAACCAAGAAAACCTGAGACAAAAGCACATAATATGTGGGAAAAATCATAATAAATATCTAAAAGCTGATGCCAAACACAAGAAAAAAATCCCTAAAAATATTTATAACTTTGGTATCAATTAAACAGTGGAAAATGCTGCTGCAGGAAATATTAGATTTTTCATGGCCTTGTCTCAAAGATGGAAGTCTTTTACAGCAAGTGTGCTACAGACAAGAGGAACTCAGTAAAGGCAAAAACAAAGGTAACTGGGTGAAATTTAATGACTGGGGTTCTACAAGATATCCAGTTGTTTTAAAACTTTTACATATACACAAATGTATAAAAAATATTGAAGCATGATTTCGGAGCTACTCAATTGATTTCAATGGCCTTAATGAATGAAGGTTAGTCAAATAAACTTTATACTGTAATAACAGGCCCTTGATTTATGATTATGTATGGTACTATGGAAAAAAAAAAAAGCAAGGATTTTTTAAAAGTAATTAGGAAAGATAGGATCCTACAGTTAATTAAAATTTGATATGAGGTAGGGCCTTAATTTTCAAAGGTGTTAGGTAATCCTCCTTCTGCTACTCTCAAAAGTGTGCAAGCTTCCAACAGCTCTGTGAATGTAGACCAGGGGGAGGGAAGCACCTATGCTTCTTGGAAAAATCTTAAATGTATATTATAGAACTATTCTCTTGTATGGACTACTTTAAAGGAATGCATATCAGCAATCTTGTGGTGTAGTACCTTCTTCTTACTCCATGAGCCAAGGCCAAGAACTTCACACCACTGTAAATGGCGATCCCTGTCGCCATCGGGCAGAGGGAGGGGACCTGCGAGTTGAGGAGGAATGGAGACAGGTCCCTGCTCGACCTCGCAGGAGATGCCCTCCCCTTCCGGCGCCGCCTTCCCAGGTGCCCTTGAACAATAGGTTTGAGGCCCTGGAGCTGGAGAGACCGGCGGGTGAGGATGAGGTAGGAAGCCTACCCAGGAGGATGCCTGAGGTGAGGAAGTTGACTCCACGCCTCAGGACTGCCTCCACCAAGAAAGAAAGGGTGATTGTTGTGGGCGACTCCCTCCTCAGGGGAACGGAGGGCCCTATTTGTCGGCCTGACCCCACACGTAGGGAAGTCTGCTGCCTCCCTGGGGCCAGGGTCAGAGACATTACCAGGAAGCTTCCAAACCTGGTTCGCCCCTCTGACTATTACCCGCTTTTGATAGTCCAGGCTGGCAGTGACGATGTTGAAAAGAGAAGCCTCAAGGCTATCAAACAGGACTATAGAGGGCTGGGACGATTGGTGGAGGGAGCGGGAGTGCAGGTGGTGTTTTCGTCCATCCCTACGGGGGAAGGGAGAGGCACGGAGAGGACATGGAAAGCTCGCGTGGTTAATAGGTGGCTCAGAGGCTGGTGCCAGCACAAAAATTTTGGGTTTTTTCACCATGGGGAGCTTTACTCGGCACCCGGCCTGATGGCCCCAGACGGGTCCCTATCTCCAAGGGGAAAACGGATCCTAGGCCAGGAGCTGGCGGGACTCATAGAGAGAGCTTTAAACTAGGTAAGAAGGGGGACGGGGCTCAAACAAGGCTTGTTGGAGCTGTGCCGGGGGAAACAATGGCTAGGCCGGGGAAGAAGGCGATGGCCCAGCTGAAGTGCATCTACACTAATGCACGCAGCATGGGTAACAAACAGGAGGAGCTGGAAGCCATTGTGCAGCAGGCAGGCTACGACTTGGTTGCCATCACGGAGACGTGGTGGGACCGCTCCCACGACTGGAGTGCTGCAATGCCTGGCTATCGGCTCTTCAGGAGGGACAGGCAGCACAGAAGGGGTGGTGGTGTGGCTCTCTACATTAGAGAATCTTTTGATGTTGATGTTGTGGAACTCCAGGCTGAGAATGATAAGGTTGAATCCCTGTGGGTTAGGATCCGCGGGAAGGCCGGCAAGGCTAACTTCCTGGTCGGGGTCTGTTATAGACCGCCGAACCAGGATGAGGAGACGGATGAGGAGTTTTATAGGCAACTGACAGAAGTTGCAAAATCGTCGGCGCTTGTCCTCGTGGGGGACTTCAACTTCCCGGACATATCCTGGAAACACAACACGGCACAGAGAAAGCAGTCTAGGAGGTTTCTGGAGAGCGTGGGAGATAGCTTCCTGACGCAGCTGGTCAGCGAACCTACCAGGGGTGGTGCCCCGCTAGACCTTCTCTTCACAAACAGAGAAGGACTGGTGGGAGATATGGTGGTCGGAAGCTGTCTTGGGCAGAGTGACCACGAAATGGTAGAGTTCTCTATTCTTGGAGAGGCCAGGAAGGGGACCAGTAAAACTGCTGTCTTGGACTTCCGGAGGGCTGACTTTGAGCTGCTCAGGACGCTGGTTGGCCGAGTCCCTTGGGAGGCGGTTCTGAAGGGCAGAGGAGTCCAGGAAGGCTGGGCGCTCCTCAAGAAGGAAATCGTGATGGCACAGGAGCGGTCCGTCCCCACGTGTCCAAAGACGAGCCGGCGTGGAAGAAGACCGGCCTGGCTCAACAGAGAGTTGTGGCTTGTGCTTAGCAGAAAAAAGAGGGTTTATAATCTTTGGAAAAAAGGGCGGGCCACTGAGGAGGACTACAAGGATGTAGCGAGGCTGTGCAGGGAGAAAATTAGAAAGGCCAAAGCTCATCTGGAGCTCAACCTGGCTACTGCCGTTAAAGACAACAAAAAATCCTTTTACAAATATATCAACGCGAAACGGAGGACTAAGGAGAATCTCCATCCTTTACTGGATGCGAGGGGAAACCTAGTTACTAAGGATGAGGAAAAGGCTGAGGTGCTTAATGCCGCCTTTGCCTCAGTCTTTAGCGGCAATACCGGTTGTTCTCTGGATACCCAGTGCCTTGAGCTGGTGGAAGGGGATGGGGAACAGGACGTGGCCTTCGCTATCCATGAGGAAATGGTTGGCGACCTGCTACGGAGCTTGGATGTGCGCAAGTTGATGGGGCCGGATGGGATGCACCCGAGGGTACTGAAAGAACTGGCGGAGGAGCTGGCCGAGCCGCTTTCCATCATTTATCGGCAGTCCTGGCTATCGGGGGAGGTCCCAGTTGACTGGCGGCTGGCCAATGTGACGCCCATCTATAAGAAGGGCCGCAGGGCAGACTCGGGGAACTATAGGCCTGTCAGTTTGACCTCAGTGCCAGGAAAGCTCATGGAGCAGATTATCTTGAGTGTCATCATGCGGCACGTGCAGGGCAAGCAGGCGATCAGGCCCAGTCAGCATGGGTTTATGAAAGGCAGGTCCTGCTTGACGAACCTGATCTCCTTCTATGACCAAGTGACGCGCTTGGTGGATGAGGGAAAGGCTGTGGATGTGGTTTACCTTGACCTCAGTAAGGCTTTTGACACAGTTCCCCACAACATTCTCCTCAAGAAACTGGCTGCTCGTGGCTTGGACTGGCGTACGCTTCGCTGGGTTAGAAACTGGCTGGATAGCCGGGCCCAGAGAGTTGTGGTGAATGGAGTCAAATCTGGTTGGAGGCCGGTCACTAGTGGTGTCCCCCAGGGCTCGGTACTGGGGCCGGTCCTCTTTAATATCTTTATCGATGATCTGGATGAGGGCATCCAGTGCACCCTCAGTAAGTTTGCAGATGACACCAAGCTAAGTGCGTGTGTCGATCTGCTCGAGGGCAGGAAGGCTCTGCAGGAGGATCTGGATAGGCTGGAGCGATGGGCTGAGTTCAGATGTATGAAGTTCAACAAGGCCAAGTGCCGGGTCCTGCACCTGGGGCGCAACAACCCCAAGCAGAGCTACAGGCTGGGAGATGAGTGGCTGGAAAGCTGCCTGGCCGAGAGGGACCTGGGAGTATTGGTTGATAGTCGGCTGAATATGAGCCAGCAGTGTGCCCAGGTGGCCAAGAAGGCCAACAGCATCCTGGCCTGCATAAGAAGCAGTGTGGCCAGCAGGTCTAGGGAAGTGATTGTGCCCCTGTACTCGGCTCTGGTGAGGCCGCACCTCGAGTACTGTGTTCAGTTTTGGGCCCCTCGCTACAAGAAGGACATGGACGTGCTCGAGCGAGTCCAGAGAAGGGCGACCAAGCTGGTGAGGGGTCTGGAGTACAAGTCTTACGAGGAGCGGCTGAGGGAGCTGGGCTTGTTCAGCCTGGAGAAGAGGAGGCTCAGGGGCGACCTCATCGCTCTCTATAGGTACCTTAAAGGAGGCTGTAAAGAGGTGGGGGTTGGTCTGTTCTCCTACGTGCCTGGTGACAGGACGAGGGGGAATGGGCGAAAGTTGCGACAGGGGAGTTTTAGGTTGGATGTTAGGAAGTAATTCTTTACCGAAAGGGTTATTAAGCATTGGAATAGGCTGCCCAGGGAGGTGGTGGAGTCACCATCCCTGGAGGTCTTTAAAAGACGTTTAGATGTAGAGCTTAGCGATATGGTTTAGTGGAGTACTTAGTGTTAGGTCAGAGGTTGGACTCGATGATCTTGAGGTCTCTTCCAACCTAGAAATCTGTGATACTGTGATACTGTGATAACTTAGAACTCCAGGGAATTCAGCAGGTCCACCATAGCTTGCAAGCAGGAGATCCAGCAATTCCTGGAATACTCTCATTTCTCCTTTTGCAGGAGAGGCAGGATGGCTCTGGATGCACAGCCATGCCCAAAATGACACAGACGATGAAGTTACACTGCATTGGCACCCATTCTTTTACAGTCTGATATTCTCTGCTTACAAATAACATGAAAGTCAGGAAGCAGTATTTGTCTACCTCTGTTATAATTGGTCCCAAATTCTCTCAACCAAGCAAAGGAACAAAGAACACATGGAATTGTTTCTGAAAGTATCAATATATTTTTTAGTAGTGAAAGCTAATCAGGGATGCAGTATGGATATATATCACAGAAAGTATCAAGATAATAGAAACTTGGCTGTTGTGTTCAGAACAGGTTGTAATATGGGGGAGATCCACAGATCCTCAGAAATGATAATCTTTCATCAAAATAACATACAAACATCAGTCAAACATAGAAGAAAGTTTTTTTTTTGTTTGTTTTTTTACGTAGAACAGAATAAATGACTTTTTAAACATGCAACATGTATCTTAACATTGATGTTGGCATAAATGCCACTCCTAGACACAGAAAAAAAAAAAAAAAGTTTTCTAGTTTTCTCCCTTGAGTGAAGAAAAATGGGGTTCTTCTCATATGAGAATATCTATTATGTACATCCCTTCATTCTGATTCCAGAGACCAATAGAAGGTCTTTGTTCTCTGCTTTTTACTCCTTTTTTTTTTCCAGTCTAGTATTTTTTTTTTCATTTATTTTTTTTTCTTCTAATTAGGAGAGAGATTCTTCTCTTTCCTTCCACTATGTCTTTGAAAGAACTAAGCAAAGGCCTGTTTATTTCTGTTATGCTAATCCCTTTTACATACGGTTGTGCACAGTGCCTAAAATGATGAGAACATCTGCATGTGGTCTCTGAATATATTTATTCTGACAAGCTCTCAAGAGACAAACTACGGAAATTACCATATCTTACTTTCTTATCTGTCATGAGTTTCCAGTTCCAACCCTCTTTTGCACCCAGCATCAGCTCTTCACTTCCAATGGCACAAATTCAATCAGTTATAGCTATTTTCAGTTCTGTTCTGTTTTTCAATGAACAGAAAGTTCTGATCTTGCTTTCCTAGGTCTCATGTTTGCAGGAAGGGTACCGTACATCACTTTAGTCTAGGAGTGGTCCCATTGGCACCTTGTGTGAAGAGCTGAGAACCTCTTCTTGTCTGGCTGTGTTACTTTGAACACAGAATTGTGAAATAAATATGGTTTTCTCTGAAAGTATTTTTCCTTGCATTTAGTTTGGTGGGAAGAAAGAAGAAAAGAGTTATTATTTTTTTCCAAAGCATGTTCTTGGGGGAAAAAAAAAATCAAAGCACAAAACCAGAAGATCCTATCTGTTCCTTGAGTGGGTCATGTCTTTTTGTACATTGGACAGAGGCTGCAATCAAATTACTGTGCCTTTCATGGCTGTTTAGGGTGAGCCAAAGTATCTCACATTTGCAGCAGGCTGCAAGCGTATGCACTTACCAGTATTAAATTGCTTTGATATGATTTATTAACCTGCAGGTAACATGTAAATCTCTCATTCCCCACAGTCCTCAAAAGCTAGGAATGTCAGCTCGTTAAAGTATTGTGTGCTCCCAAATGACTTTAAGAACTAGTGTAGAAACCTAGCTAGAGTAACCTTCATGATTATTCCCTCCTTAAAGACCCACTAAAATTTTGGACTTTACGTAATCTAAAAGACTCATAGGAAAACTGTGCAATTTCCAGAAGAAAAAAAGTAGCACTGAATAGCATTTATTTTTTAATACTTTTCTTTAGCATTACCTGACACAGACAGAGCTACGGTTCAAATGAAGGATGAACAGCCACACAACTGTATCACAGCATGCACATAATAATAAAGGCTCTGGGCCAGTGAGTCTTCAGTGAGGTTAAACTATGGATTTGTATTGTAATACAAAGTACTTGTGCTTGACAGATAACAATACAGGACTCTGATTTACAATAAAGGATGTATCTGAGAGTCATCCACTTTGGGCTAAACTACTTGATAATTATTGTGGTCTCCTTGTTTAGAACAATTCTCTTAAAAAGCTTCTCAACTCAATCTCTCACGAAGTTTTCCATTATCCTCCACTCTTGCTCTACAAATCAGTGCCAATCATTCAGTATGAGTGGGCAAATAAGTGGCCATGATGATGTTGTCTTTCTGTTTCTTCCTTTCTTAGAACATGGTGTAAAGAGATTGTGCATAAACGTGGTTTTTTTTTTTTTTTTTTTTTTTTTTTTTTTTGCCTACAAAGAATGTAATGTTGTCAGTCCATAACATACTTTCTATTTATCCACATTTTCCTTCTGCTGGAGGTTACATTGTAGAAACAGTGAAGAATGGCATGTATGTCCGTTTCAGCTATTTCAAACTGTTCTAAGATAAGGATACTCTACTATCTGCCACCTTACCATATCCAAAACAGCTTGTAGCAGATAGGGTTGGAAAAACCTTGATATTGCTAGTTGTAGTGAAACAGGGTAGCATCTCCCCTTAGAGCTCTTGGAGTCATTTATCAGGATTGAGAATATAAGCCTTTTGCTACAGAGAACAACCCATAATGTTGAGTGAGCAGATGATCATGTGCCCTGGAGCATACAAGAGAAAATAGTAAGACAAAAATACTATTAAAAACTGTTTCTTGGGATATACTGATGAAACCTGCTCTTCCTTCTCTTCTGAGATGTAAACAAACGTTGTGGTTGCTTTGCAGAAAAAGGAGGAAAGGAGGCATAAGATGTATATTCATAAGAGAAAACGGTAATTTATTTATTTATTAAGCCTAAATTTTGCATTGACACAAGAGGGAACAGTCTTAGGAAACCCAACGTAGCCATTTTAGGAGTCGGGACTCTGTGTGACCTGCTCTTCCTCTGTTGGTGAATTAAATGGTACTAGCCAGATATGAAGAAGGTCATGAATACAGAGAGGAAAATCAAAAGTGGTGAAGACTGGAAATCAACAGAATTTTGTTGAACCAGAAGAAGACTCACTGGGATATAAAACAGTATTTATAGTGTAATAAACTGTAAAGAATAACAAACATACTCTGGATTCCAAGCTTGTCTGAACTGGAACAGTAAATTGGTAGAAAGAAATTCAGACTTACAAGCAGAATCGCTTACACTCTGTGGATCACTGATTCGCTATAGCTGTGTTTCCTCCCAGAAATATTTTCTTGTTTTTTACTAGTTTTGAAAAACAAACAAACAAACCAACAGAACAAAAAACCACAAACAAACAAAAAATGACCCAACAACCAGCATTTGTTGTAGAAGCTACTACACGATGGACAGTTAATGCACCTACAGTACCTATTCATCTTGGTCTCTGCTTGAGAAACATTACCTCAGGATAACTGCTTCAGTGTCACCCATTCCTGTGCTACATGCAGTGTACAGCCCATGGTTCCCCATTGCCCTTCGATACAATCAAATGTGCAAAGAAATAGTCACTGCTCATAAGAAACTATTGAATTTCAAGGTGTATCTCTAGCTGCACAGCCACTTTTCTTTTTGCAAATAGGGCATAAAACACTAAGTTCCTTTATGTTATGGGGTAGTAAGATGTCATCTTTGACAAGAAACAATGTAAGAGTGGTTTTGAATTATAGAATAGAAAGAAAAACAAAGAAGAAAAATACTATATCTACAAAAGATTTTTTTTTAACCTGCTCTATGTTCTCTGGGGAAATAAAATTCCTTTGAGCTGAAACCTTGTAGGCTGTTTCAACTTGAAGGTGAATCGGTTCAGATGCTCAGAAGGTAGAGGAACCCCCAAATGGGTATTATAATGGAAAAGTTAGCAGGTCCTTAAATTCAGCAGTGCAAATGCATAGATACTTCTAAAGGAAGAATAGTATTTGAAAGATTTTTTGGGAAGCAGGTTTTGTTCTTTTGAAATTGAAGTAATAGTAAAGCATTTTTTTTTTTAATTCCAGCATTCACTGCAGGTTCCCATCTGACTATCAAACTATCTAATTAATTAGCTCTACCTGTTTGCTAATTAAACAGTTGGAGAAATGCTTTTGAAAGAGAAGCTAGTTCAAAAATGGAGATGGAAAAATTAATAGGTGAGTTGTAAAGTATCTGTGAAAAGCTGGGTAGTTAAGACTCAATCCTTTGGTATATTTCCCTTTATAATGTGCAGGTGTTATGTGACCTACAAGCATAGCCATACTCATTACAGTGATTACAAAATGGAGAAGTTCTGAGTCATTACACAGCAGACAGAAAAATTAAATTAAATCTTTAGAGTGATTGTAGCTTTTGTGACAAAGTGGATGAGATTATTCAAATCAGGGGATCAAAGTAAGTGTCACATCCAATTGCATGGCTGCCAATCAATACTTAGTCAAAGAAATTGAGATTTTTCCGTACTTAAATCCTGACCTAAAATTTTCTTGAACATTTCTTTTGTGTTTCTTTTTGTGGCTTTCTGAGCAGTGCAAAATAATCATGTCCATTTTAGCACATATTGTCCATACTATGATGGACAACTTTGCCCTGTTTGCTAGGATCTGTGGAGACGCTTCTGATTTTGTGGTGTTTTGATCTCTAGCTTTCACTGTCCTAACAGTGACAACAGAATGGAGAAACACATTCTAAATGACTTATTTTCCTTAACGGGGAATATTTTCAATACCTGAATTTCCTTTCTTTACAAGAATTTGCAGAATGCTGCATCAGTGTGCATTCAGTCCTGATGATTTTTATTTAGGTAAACAAGGGTGTAATCAGCTTAAGTCAGGTTTAAAGTTAACCCTTCTTTGAGGAGAGTGTTGGAAAAATTAATCCACAGCGGTCTGGTCCAGTCTAATTTTTCTTCTACTTATATGTATAGATTTTCTTTTTTGAGGATTTCCATGCTAGACAAATTTTTTGAAGATATTTCTTCAGTGTTGTCAGGTGTTTTCTCCAGTCTTTTCCATTTTGGACTCAAATAAAGTACCATCTTCCTCTTCACATCAATGTGTACAGTAAAGATTTTTTTCATTTTTCTTAATAAAAAGAGACAGTATTAAGCCATGGATTGAGAGCCTGGTCAACTTGGTGAGTACGACACAACTGAACTTGAACTATTTTTACTTTGATCAACATTGTATTGTTTTTGTCTTGCACTTGAATAGTTGTATAAAAGTTCATTTTATTCATTTTTATATTTGTTGCCATTTAAAGGCAGAAAACAAATATAAAAATGAGTAAAATGAACTACTATGCCTTAGTGATGAAATAAAAATCTGTATCTTTAAGTACTATTTAGAAGAATACAAGAAGTTGAACTGCCAACAAGATTTCTGAACTTTTTTTTTCTTCTTTTTTTTTTTTTCCCCATGGTAAGGGAAGCTATATTTGGTAGCAGTGTAGGTCTTCTGATATAGCCCCATCATTTTGTGGAAATGAAAAGCAGCCTGGCAAATGTCTTCTCATTACGGTCACTGAACTGAAACTGGTCACATATTTAATCATGATCAGTTCACATGGATACAAATTAAAGGAGAGATAGTGAAAAGATAGTGTTTTTTCATGAATATCCATTCTCATAATGAGTTAATGTGCAATATAAAGTACACATTTTCATGAAACTTCTAGTTTTTTTTGTTTGTTTGTTTTGTTTGTTTTCTCCATGCCTGTTTCTTTAACACAGCACAAACATCTTTTCACTAAAAGAAGCAGGATACAACTTTGAAAATGCAGGCTGTGCTCTGACGTCTCATCAATATTTTGGAGTTTCATTGAATTCCCAATTAAGACAGCACATGTCATTGTAAATTGATCTACATGACAGTTTGCCATTACTGTAAGAAACTTAGAGAGGAAAACTTCTGTTCTACTTGGTGGGTCTGAAACATCTTCAAAACTCTGAATTATGCTGGAAAAGGCAACACCTCATTATTTTTGAAATCCTTTCTAAAGTCACCTTCCAGATCCAGATCAAGTATGACACTAATTTGGGAGGAGCTGCTGACTCTGTTGTGGGTAGAGAGGCCTTGCAGAGAGATCTTGACAAATTAGAGCAATCACCAACAATATGAAGTTGAACAAGAGCAAGTGCCAGATTCTGCACTTCGGAAGGGGCAACCCTAGATATAATTCATACAGACTGGAGGATCAAAGTCTAGAGAGCAGCCCTGCAGAAAGGAATCACAGGGGTTTGGCTGACAGCAGGTTGAATACCAGTCAACAGTATGCCCTGGCTGCCAAAAGGGCCAGTCATACCCTGGGTGCATTCAGCACGGCATTGCTAGCCTGTCAAGGGAAGGGATTGTCCTGCTCTGCTCTGCGCTGGTACAGCCTCACCTTTAGTACTGTGTGCAGTTTTTGGCACCACAGTATAAGAAGCACATAAAACTATCAGAGAGTGTCCAAAGGAGGGCTACAAAGTTGTTGAAGGGTCGAGAAGGCAAGATGTATGAGAAATGGCTGAAGTTACTTGTTTTGTTCAGCCCAGAGCAGAGGAGGCTGAGGGGAGGCCTCCTGGCAGCCTGCAGCTTCCTGATGAAGGGAGTGGAGGGGCAGGCGCTGAGCTCTGCTCTCTGGGGACAGCGACAAGACCCAAGGGAACGGCATGGAGCTGGGACAGGGGAGGGTCAGGCTGGGGGTTGGGGAAAGGTTCTGCACCCAGAGGGTGCTCGGGCACTGGGACAGGCTCCCCAGGGCAGTGGTCATGGCACCCAGCCTTCTGGAGTTTGAGAAGCATTTGGATGATAGTCTTAGACCTATGGTCTGATTTTTGGGTGGTCCTGTGTTGTAGTGGGTTTATGTGGCAATGTTTTGATAGTGGGGGGCTGAAGGGGTGGGTGGCCTCTGTGAGAAGAATCTGGCAGCTGCCCCATGTTATATAGGGGCCAGCTTCAACTGGCTCCAAAGGCAGTTACCACTGCCCAGAGGCGAGCCAACGAGCAATGTTGTTTGTGCCTCTGGAGGAGCAGATTTAAAGAACGGGGAAAAAAACCTGCTGCACAACAGCATCTGGGAGAGCGAGAATCAGCCCTGCAGACCCCAAGATCAGTGCAGAAAGAGGGCAGGAGGTGCTCCAGGCACGCAGCACAAGTTCCCCTGCGGCCTGTGGAGAGGCCCCTGGTGGAGCAGGCTGTCCCCCTGCAGCCCATGGGTCCCACATGGAGCAGATCTCCACGCTGCAGCCCGTGGAGGAGCCCCCGGTGGAGCAGGTGGATGTGGCCTGGAGGAGGCTGCGGCCCATGGAGAGCCCCCGCAGGAGCAGGCCCCGGGCCGGAGCTGCAGCCCGTGGAGAGGAGCCCACGCAGGAGCAGGGGGTCTGGGGGGAGCTGCCGCCCGTGGGGGACCTGTGCTGGAGCAGTTTGCTCCTGGGGGATGGACCCCATGGTACGGAGCCATGTGGGAGCAGTTCTTGAAGGGCTGCTGCCTGTAGGAAGTGCATGCAGGATCAGTTTGGGAAGGACGGCATCCCGTGGGAGGGACCCCACGTGGAGCAGGGGCAGAGAGTGACCATGAGGGAGTGGTGGAAACCAAGCGTTAGGGACTGACTGCAGCCCCCATTCCCTACTCCCCTGTGCCACTCGGGGAGAGGAGGTAGAAGGGAGTGGATGAGGGGAAGGTGTTTTTTGTTTGTTTTCTTTGTTTCTCACTTCTCTGTCTTGTCAGGAATAGGTAATAAATTTTATTAATCTCCCTATGCTGAGTCTGTTTTGCCTGTGATGATAATTGTTGAGTGATCTCCCTGACCTTATTTCGACCCTTGAGCTCTTTTCATCATATTTTCTCCCCCTTTCCCTCTGAGGAAGTGGAGTGAGAGAGTGGTTGTGGTGGAGTTTGGCTGAGTAAAACCTGAGTAAAACCACCACATGTGTGGAGCCAGGAGTTGGACTCGATGATCCTTGTGTTTCCCTTTCAACTCAGGATATTCTGTGATTCTAGGATTCTGTGATTCTAAATACTGAATTCTCTAGCCATGTAGAAGCTAAACAGGGGAAGAGCTACAATGGTTATAGCTGGCCATTCATTGCATTTATTTGCTTCCTATTCCTTTCCCCTTTGCTTTGTTCATCTTGTTCTGTTGCAATATATTGGCTTGATAGAGAGTATGCCTTTTTAGGCCTGGTATCAGCTTTTGTTAACAGAGCTGTGCAGGTTTGGAAAACTGGGGCCTAGTACCCTTTCTCTAGACTATATGGGAATTCCTTGGTGTCTCTTATGTAAATAATGACTTGGCTAGATACTGCTTTGCTCATGAATTCTTTCCAGATTACAGCCCAACAGATCTATCTCTGCATTTCCTTATTAGTTTAGGGTTGTGCATAAGAGATTTTCAAGCGTACTAAGAGAGCTGCAGAGGACTGCAGGTCCCAAACTATTCCGTCAGAAGTCTTTTTGGAGTAGGGACTGTGCTCACCCCACAGAGGGTTTGAATCTCTCTCCCCGCAGCACAAGAAATGCTGGAAGGAGGAGGGAGATTCCTGTACACCACATGTGCACATTGCTTGGGATCTGCCCCCTGTTTGTTATAAACCACGTTTGGGGGTGCTTGCCCTTTTTGGGGGAGAGACCACACCGTGATATATTCAGTGTTTGTACTACCAGTGCCCATTTGTTCTCTTACAAATGATTTCGCCATTCCTTTACAGACTTTGTAATAAGGTAGGCAGAACATTAGAATGCAGTTAGAGTGAAGAATTATGTTAAACCCTTTCTTTCAACAGAAGCATTTCCATTGGCTCTAATTATTAATTCAAACACTAACACACGGGGCATGAGGGGGGGACACGACAGGATGAAAAGCAAAGCTATTCACAGATTTCACTTTAATATGCTATAGATTTCCATGGATTTTACTACTCCTCTGTATAGATTTTTTTTTCTACCTTGAACGCTTTCACAGGCTTCACTTCAAATATATTTATGGTGGCCCCTCTGCTGACCCCAAGCAGGTTAATCTGGTGATGCATATTATATAATGTGATTATAGAAGGTAAAACCAGGCTAATAAGGTACAGTGTGTGGAGTTCTTTAGTATCTTTGATGTGTATCTTTCAATTTTCAGTCTTGCCTGTAAAAAAGCAATAAAAACCTGCTCTGTTCCGGCAGTGCTTGTACTCCCTGTTCACATTGCCATGTTATTCTAGGCTGACGTGCACTGTACCTGTCTTGTTTCTTACAGCCACGTCCCTTTGGTCTTTTCAAAGTTATGAATACTTGAGACACTCCTACAAATTACTGTGCTGATTAAAAATCCTTGATCATATCATCTTTTAGCTTTTAAATGTGCTGTCAAACAATAGAATCAGCAATATGGGGCTGCTGCAGTTATTTCATATTAATGCTTCAAGTTCAAACAAAGTGTCAAGATGACTAAGTACAAGGGATTTTCAGAATGCTTTAATGTTGCCTCATTTCAAATCACTTCATAAGCAGCTTGGTAATGAGCTCAATAAATTCTGCTGGAAAAAAAATACGCTTGCTACCAAAAAAAATTGTAGGTTGCTATTTTATAATTAGCCCTCTGGGCTTGTGGGAAGGAGTCTTATTTCCTGTTTGAAATCCACTTTGTTAGTGCTGTGATGTGGAGATGGCTAAATGAGTATGAAATATTGTAATTAAGTACATCACAAGCTGTTTATCTTATCAGCAGTGTTTTTCTTTAAAGGCTGGCTTGTTGACCACTGGTGTATTATCACAATTTTTCTCTGCTATGCCAACTTTACAGACAGAAGTTTACCAAACACTGCAGGGGAGAAGGATGGAAGAAAGACCGCAAACTAACATAACTGAAACCTAGTAGCTCTCTTTGGATAGACCTTTCTATTTGCTCTGAGCTGTTTATTTACCAAACAAATCAAGTTTATGAAATCTTCTTTAAACCTGATGAAAGAGTGTGATCCATGGAGGTCTTGGGGCTGTGTGGTGGGTCTTTGCATGTCCTGCCTTTATTCATGACAGAGTCATAAAAGTAGTCTGACTACTGGAAAAATGATATGGTTTATTACTGATGGGAACTGAGTGACTGGGCTTCCCCTTGCTCTCTGCTATTATTCTAAAACCACCACATTATGATAATCTTCTGACCTCCTACTTTCTTATATTAGTTCAGTCAGGTAGGACAGATGCAGCCTGTAACACACTTATCTATAATATTAGTGTGCTTCTTGAAGAATCTGTTGAAAAGTTTGCCTGGAGGCCGTGTTCTGCCACTGTGATTTAGTGAAGTGGTTAAGGTTGCTCTTGTGATTTACATGAACTTTACACAGCTCAGTACTTGTAAGTATGGGAACCAGTTTGTCTGTGCATAGGTCCCTGAACAAGAGGCATTCCTTGTGTTTTGCTGTATTTTTTCATAGTTGTCTCCATTTCGCAGATATTTTGTTTACAATGGACAATATATTATGGTGCTGAGCATCTCATGCTTTTGCTGAATAGCCACTCAGCTATACCAGCTTATGAGACTTTATATATACATTATCATGGTCCTGTTCATGGGCTAAGTAATACTTTTGAAAGGCAACTTACTGTCTCTGCCCCCTGCTGAGTTGATCCATTTACTCCCGTTTAGCTAATTTAGGGTTGGATATCTTTGATAATGCTGCTCCGAGCTACCAGGACGTCCTTCTCCATGCAATAGAGAAGGGTGCTAGAATTGCTAGTCGGTCGAGGGAAGTGATTATCCCGCTCTACTCTGCGCTGGTGCGGCCTCACCTCGAGTACTGTGTGCAGTTCTGGGCACCACAGTACAAAAAGGACATGAAACTGTTGGAGAGTGTCCAGAGGAGGGCGACGAAGATGGTGAAGGGCCTAGAGGGGAAGACGTACGAGGAGCGGCTGAGGTCACTGGGCCTGTTCAGCCTGGAGAAGACGAGGCTGAGGGGGGACCTCATTGCGGTCTACAACTTACTCGCGAGGGGGAGTGGAGAGGCAGGTGACCTATTCTCCGTTATCACCAGTGATAGGACCCGCAGGAACAGTGTTAAGCTGAGGCAGGGGAAGTTTAGGCTAGACATCAGGAAGAGGTTCTTCACCGAGAGGGTGGTTGCACACTGGAACAGGCTCCCCAGTGAAGTAGTCACTGCACCAAGCCTGTCTGAATTTAAGAAGCGATTGGACTGTGCACTTAATCACATGGTCTAAACTTTTGGGCAGACCTGTGTGGTGCCAGGGGTTGGACTTGATGATCCTTATGGGTCCCTTCCAACTCGGTATATTCTATGATTCTATGATTCAATAGTTCACGTTGTCAAACAACTCCAGTGCGTTTGTGAGAGAGAGCTTCCTGCTAGTGGAACTGTGTTCCCACTTCCCCATGATATCACATTAATCTACTTGTCTACTCATTTTACTCTGAAAATTAATTTCAACAAATCTGCTAATTAAAGAAATCAGCCTAGTTGGAAGATTCCCATATTCACCCTTAGAGTACTTTTCATTCCTTTGGTAGCAAGTCAGTTTTAATTTGAAATTGCAAGCACAGTTTACAGTTCCCCAATATGGTATTTGTTCAGAACTTGACTTAATATTTGTTACTTTGTTCTAAAATCTACTTCTATTGACATTTCAGTTTAATATAGTATCCCCCCAAAATATAGGTTACTTTCCCAGTATGAAGATTAGTACTAAGAATTTATTTAGTATTTCTGCTGTGGCTTTATATTCCCTGGGGACTTTTTTTTTGCACCTTGATCATGTCTGTTGTTTTGCTGACAGGCTTTCTGTTTTAAATATATTTAAAGAAAATATTTATTGCTAGTTTTATGCCTCTAGCAAAAGTTTCCCATGATTTTTTTTTTCTTGGCTGTTGTGTGATGGTTTTATATTTAACTTGACAAATTTTTTGCTTTTTTTTTTCCTACTGTTTCCTTTGCATTTTTTATGTCAGATTTTTTATCCTCTTTTAAATATATATATATACGTTTTATAAGCAGTAGGCACTTACACTTATGAAGCATCAAACCTAGTGGCTTTAAGCGCCGCCTGCCCACATGAAGCATTTAACTATTTTAATTCCCTTTAAATTCTCTTAACGTTTATTTATTTTTAAAAATTCATCTTGTCTACATAGATATTACTGAAATGCATAGGTTCGTCTTCTTTTCTTACTTTTACAATGATACTGAATTAGTGTAAATAATGCTTACTCAGGATGCATGGCCGTTGATTTACATCTTGATCTAGATTCCACACAATGTTCAGGTTAAATCAAGAACTTCTCATCTCCTTCCCTAACAGTTTGGACTGCTTTAGTGACCCAGGCTTTTGCACTACTCATTTAATAGGTTAATGAAATAATTATACTTACAGTTAGTTTTTTTGTGTATCTCTGTGTGTACTCATGAACATAATTTCTATTAGTTTAATTTTATACAATATAATTGATAAACAAATCATTCTTTACTTGATTTTTTTAATGGACATTTTTCCCTGGTATATTCATTCATACTGTCTTGGAATGGACCATTGTTCCTTCCAAACCAGTCTCATACCTCTGGTAAATCTCCATCAAGTGATGCACAAGGAGAAAGTAAAATTTACCACTCTGCTGACCTCACAGTGATATACATTGTGGGAAAAACCCATCCTCATGGCAGGATGATCCACTAAGATCCAGATAAGCTCTTGGTATAACTTTTTATAATGACAAATGGTATAACTGCTCATATTATTACCCATTCCTTTTGAGACTCTAGCCACGGTATTTGGTGATGACTTTCTGTCAGTAAATTTCAGTGGCTGATACTGAAAAAGATGAAACAGTTTTTCTTCTATATTTTTTTGACAGCTTCCACATTTACTGGGCATTAGTTTAATTGATTGACAGCCTTTTCTTGATACACTGCAGGGTAACAAAATAGGTGAGGATGAACTGTACCTATAATCTTCCTGCATATCTTGCTTAGCTCTCTCTCTTTAATGGTCCTTAATAGGCTAAAGTATGCTGACTTTCTAAAGGCCCTGAATACACAGCCAGGTTCTAATTGCCCTGACCATCTTATAAACATCTTTCCTGTAATCTTTCTTTACAGCCTCTTCCCTCCTCCTTCTCCCTGTTTTATCCACAACAATACATTCATCTCTATTCTGAAGCATAATGTAGATATCTGTAAGGACCTGCACACCAACATGATGCAGTCTGTTGGCACCACAATGAACCAGAGCACTGCTGACAGGATGCAGGAGGAGATCATGGGTTTATGAAACCCATGTCAGCATGGGTTTATGAAAGGTAGGTCCTGCTTGACTAACCTGATCTCCTATGACCAAGTGACGCGCTTGGTGGATGAGGGGAAGGCTGTGGATGTGGTCTACCTTGACTTCAGTAAGGCTTTTGACACAGTTCCCCACAACATTCTCCTCAAGAAACTGGCTGCTCGGGGCTTGGACTGGCATACGCTTTGCTGGGTTAAAAACTGGCTGGATGGCCGGGCCCAAAGAGTTGTGGTAAATGGAGCCAAATCCAGTTGGAGGCCGGTTACTAGTGGAGTCCCCCAGGGCTCAGTGCTGGGGCCGGTCCTCTTTAATATCTTTATCGATGACCTGGATGAGGGCATCCAGTGCACCCTCAGTAAGTTTGCAGATGACACCAAGTTAGGTGCGTGTGTCGATCTGCTCGAGGGAAGGAAGGCTCTGCAGGAGGATCTGGATAGGCTGGAGCGATGGGCTGAGGTCAGCTGTATGAAGTTCAACAAGGCCAAGTGCCGGGTCCTGCATCTGGGGCACAACAACCCCAAGCAGAGCTACAGGCTGGGAGAAGAGTGGTTGGAAAGCTGCCTGGCAGAGAAGGACCTGGGAGTACTGGTTGATAGTCAGCTGAATATGAGCCAGCAGTGTGCTCAGGTGGCCAAGAAGGCCAACAGCATCCTGGCTTGCATAAGAAGCAGTGTGGCCAGCAGGTCTAGGGAAGTGATTGTGCCCCTGTACTCGGCTCTGGTGAGGCCGCACCTCGAGTACTGTGTTCTGTTTTGGGCCCCTCGCTACGAGAAGGACATGGAGGTGCTCGAGCGAGTCCAGAGAAGGGCAACGAAGCTGGTGAGGGGTCTGGAGAACAAGTCTTACGAGGAGCGGCTGAGGGAGCTGGGCTTGTTCAGCCTCGAGAGGAGGAGGCTCAGGGGAGACCTCATCGCATAGGTACCTTAAAGGAGGCTGTAGAGAGGTGGGGGTTGGTCTGTTCTCCCAGGTGCCTGGTGACAGGACGAGGGGGAATGGGCTAAAGTTGCGCCAGGGGAGGTTTAGGGTGGATATTAGGAAGAATTTCTTTACTGAAAGGGTTGTTAGGCATTGGAATGGGCTGCCCAGGGAGGTGGTTGAGTCACCATCCCTGGAGGTCTTTAAAAGACGTTTAGATGTAGCCCTTAGTGATATGGTTTAGTGTAGGACTTGTTAGGGTTAGGGCTGAGGTTGGACTAGATGATCTTGGAGGTCTCTTCCAACCTAGATGATTCTGTGATTCTGTGATCATGTTCCTGGCACTGAACACAACAAAAATCAGGATCATCACTGGCATGAATACCAACACTCTGTTGAGATTGCAGGAACTATCCTGGCTTCCTTAGCCACCTTTCAGCAGATGTGTATCAGCAAGCTGTAGTATGACAAATCTGGACCAGAGCATACTTAAAGAGAAAAATGATTACAGATTGGTCATGACAATTAGAACTTCTTGGTTCCCAAAGCAACAAGACAAATTATTGTCACCTCTATTCATACATCTCTCTCTACCTTCACATCTACATCCATAAACCCATAAAGCTGGATTTGGGTGCTTAAACATAGGTGTCTCGTGCTATTGAGGTTTAGGTTAGAAATTAGGAGACATTTCTTCTCAGAAGGAGTGGTAAGGCATTGGAACGGGTTGCCCAGGGAGATGGTGGAGTCACTGTCCCTGGGGAAGTTTAAGGAAAGGTTGGACATGGTCCTTAGGGACGTCGTTTAGTGGGTGATGTTGGTAGTAGGGCGATGGTTGGACCAGATGATCTTGGAGGTCTTTTCCAACCATAATGATTCTATGATTCTATGATTGGCAATACCCAAAACATTATAGGAGGCTTGTGAGACAGGAGACTTGTGTCCTGGAAACCAGGTATGATGTTCTCAACATGACTCTGGGATCCTATGCATAAGTAACTGAATCCCACTGAAAAATTGAACTGATAACATGGTTTTTGGTGATGTCTCTTCAGGTTATAATTTATGTGTCTAAAAATGAATTTTCCACATTCTAAATGAGACAATTTTCATTCCCTTTATTGCTATTTGAAAAAAACAAGCATGTCCATAAGCAAGTTTTTATTTTGTTTAATGAATTAAATGAATTGCTCTTGGTGGTTGCCTGTCCCTGTTCACTGAATGTAGGAGTCGAGAGGGACTATTTTAGTCTTAGCTATTTTTGGACATCTCTAGATTTAGTTGCCTAAACACAGGTTTCTAATGCCATTTCAAATGAGATAATAATAATAATATGATACTTTTACAGAGTTGGCAGAAATGACCTACAGAGTACTCTTGACCTTCTGTAGTAGCATCTGGAAGCTGAATGAGGTATTCCATGGTATGTGAAATGGCAATAGATTGCTTTTTAGGTGACTGAATCCAATGTTAGAGAGAGGTTCAGCTCCATGTTAAGGCACCTACATTTAGGTATTTATGTGGTGGGTTCTGCATGCCATTACAGGTATCTGAACCATCTTGATAGTCAATGGAAAGCCTCTCAGTTTGGTCACTGAAACCTAGAGAGCAATTCTAGCACTGAGGTAGACATCTCCTATGAAATTTGTTAGCATAAGTAAGTCTCCAATAACATTTTAATGTAACAGATCCCCCTCACAGTCCCTGCTGTGACTTTTATTACCAGTGAATGGAGAAGCTGTAAGCACATACCCTGAGGTAATACAGTGAGATGAAGCAGCAAGTTCTGCTATGAGGAGAATTTTCAACTTTGAAAGTGTAGCCACAACTTGGATTTGATTTATTTGCATAGTCTGGATGGTACACAAGAACTAGAATTTATGAGAAATTTTCTATATTTTTTGATAATGAAATTATCCAAATGTGGGCATATCGTTATTTGATACCATGTATATATAAATGTATAACTAATTTCAGAGAGTTATTTGAAATTCTCATAAGTATATACTTGTTAGCCAGTTGGTTACTGTGATATTACAGACTAGTATCCCTAATGAGAACATATTACTCTATTTCCACCCACACACCCGACCCCTGGGGACATGTATATATTTAGAATCCCTCTGAAAATGAAAAGTTTTATATTATGAATATGAATTAGCTTATGCCTATATACTTTTAGATTCATCCCACCTTTACATTTGCCCAGTTTTATTGCTGAATTGATGACAGTTTATTTGCCTAAAAACTTACACAGGTTATTCTTTTCCTATTTTAGGGATAGTAACATAGAAATTAAGTTACTCTGCTGTTGCCTAGTATGGTACTTGTCCCATGTCTGCCCTGTGAAACCATGCAAAGCAGGATCTTTATGCACTGTATGCATATGTTTTTATTTTCAATTTCTTTGTTGTCTACAAGGAATTTTAGAGATGGTTCAAGAGGTTTAGGAAACTGAGCTCTAACTGTAGATGTAGTCAAATCCAACTCTTAATGGAAGTATGAGGTCCGTGAGGGCTTTAACTGCAGATAGTGACATTTAGGACAAGTGAAAGCAGTAAGGGGAGTTTATCGTTGAAATAGATTACCTAAGGCAGGTTGTGGAATTTCCATCATGCAAGGCTTTAACAAAAAGTTAGAGAAATGTTTGTGTGGAGCAATTTAGCTATAATTTGCTCTCTTTTTGGTAATGAGATAGATTAAACTATTCTTCAGTATCTTTCTCATTTTCTTTCAGCCTATATTAAGCAAATTGTTTGTTTAATTCCCTAAGAAGAGGTTGTCTGTTAGTTTAGAAATAAGAAAGAAAACATGGAGAATTTAGACAAAGAAGATCAGTGTTATTTCTCACCATAGGCTTGGGATGATGGTTTTAAAATTTTATCACTGACCACAGGAGAGCAGACTAGACTGTGATCAGAAATAAAATTCTTTATGAGAACAAGCACACTATGAACATGTCCAACAATAGTGTTCAATGGATTTGCCATGGATAACTGATATAATTCTGAAAACCCATGATACTGGGTAAGGCAGATTCTGCTGTCCTTAGTTAAGTACCATATGTGCTATATGCCAAAAATACTATGCAGGCCAAATGACTTGTTAATATGAGCAAAACCAGCTGGATATATCCTTTAGGACTTTGGTTCTTTTGACGAACAGTTAACTCTTATTAAAAGAATCATTTAAAGATAGCTAGATCTGAATTTGTGTACTGGAAAGTTAGCAGTGGTTCTCCTTTGCAAGAAAGAAAGAATCTGTGAATTCAGTCCATTATACTAGGCTGAGGTAGAGTTATACCACTTAAGAGTCTGATCTCCATTAATCATTCCTATCATAGCAAACCAGAAAGTTTAAGTTCCATTTTATATAATAATGATCCAACTGGGAAAGCATAATTTCGAAGAAGTAAGTTTGTCTTGAAAAAATTCTGGCTCTAACAGTGGAAGTTTCATTCTATGTATCAAGAGTGAGAATGTAATTATGGGAAAAATCAAGATTCTGTGCTGTTTAATGTCATTTAACTCACAAATAGCATTCTTGTTCTAAATTGTGATTTAACTAATAACATATGTGTTGATATATGCATTGATATTACTTATATATAATGTCAAAATCACCAAGGTTAGGTTGTTCTGTTCTTCAGTTGGTAAAGTTACTGATGTTTCTGTGATATATCAAAGCAGAATGATTTCTTTTAAAGATATCCTCAATATAATCACTGTGTTAATTGAAATGATGAAAGGAGTATCTGAGAGGGTTAGTTAGAAATTCTGAGTTACTGTTGCCAAGTATGAAGTAAGAAAAAATGCAGAAAAGAAAAAAAAAAGAAAATAAGAAAAAAATGCAAATGTAATATGAAATGCAAGTTATCAGCAATAACATAACTTAAAAAAAAAACAACACCAAAAACCAAATGAACGACAACTACAGCAACAACAAAACACAAACATACACACAAAAAGATGATTTTCTTATTTTACTTTTTTTTTTAAGTTTGTCCCTAGCTAATCATTATTTTGGTTGTATTTAGAGTGAACTTCAGCAAATTCACACCATCCACATAATTTTATCACGTCTCTCAAACACTGACACACACACACAAAAAATGAGTTTAATGAAAAGCAGATGAAATCTTTGTGATATTTTAATATCATTAATATTTCCAGCAGAACAGCTCTCTTCTTTTTTAGTCTTCTTTATATTTTGTTAGATCTGTGTGTATGTCTATCTGTTTTTCAGAGGTCTATCTACCCATTCTCTGTGAAAGTGCATGTATGACCATGAAAGTGATAAGTTTAACAGGGTAGGTGACAAGCTGGTAACCTGCAAAGCTCTGTGTAGAAGTATATACAGGTCTGGAGAACAACTGCATATTAAGACCAGGAGCAGAGGCCAAGGACACAGAATTTCTCCGTCACTTCTGTAAGATTCCATGGTAACTCAAGTAACTGCATAGTTGATGATATCAGTGGTTTCTGACAGATGTAAAGACTTCAGCTAGGACTCCTCACTTCCTCTTCAAGAATGACACTATGAACTTTAGGTTACGGTTCTCTTTTCATCGCTACGGTACCTTACTGTGCCTGCTGTACAAAAGGAATAGAACTTCTCTGGGAAACGAAGTATTCTGTCTTAACTTGTCTGTTTGTGAATTATCCTTCCAAAATGCATGCCATTTACAACAACAACAACAAAAAAAGCTGTCTCTTTGTACTTTACAGAATCTTGATTTTACATAAAAGTATTAGAGTGTCCAAAGGAGGCCTATAAAGATAGTGAAGAGTCTAGAGGGCAAGATGTATGAGAAGTGGCTGAGGTCCCTTGGTTTGTTCAGCCCAGAGCAGAGGAGGCTGAGGGGAGGTCTCATGGCGGCCTGCAGCTTCCTGATGAGGGGAGTGGAGGGGCAGGCGCTGAGCTCTGCTCTCTGGCGACAGCAACAGGACCCGAGGGGACGGCATGGAGCTGGGACAGGGAAGGGTCAGACTGGGTATTAGGAAAAGGTTCTGCACCCAGAGGGTGGTCGGGCACTGGGACAGGCTCCCCAGGGCAGTGGTCTTGGCACTGAGCCTGCTGGAGTTCATGAAGCGTTTGGAAAATGCTCTCAGACATATGGTCTGATTTTTGGGTGGTCCTATGTGGAGCCAGGAGTTGGACTTGATGATCCTTGTGGGTCCCTTCTAACTCGGGATATTCTATGATTCTAGGATTTATGAGTGACTATGCAGTACTCTAAATTTTGTCTCTGAATGAGATCAGCTAAGTGGAAAGATGTTTTAATTTCTCTCCACAGAATCAGCTACCAATTTTTGGTATCTTCACAAATGGATTTCCTCCTCTGAACTAGACAGATGATAAGATTTATTTGGATTAAAGTGTGTTCATGTTCTAAGGACAAAGGCTTCTTTTAGCAGCCATCTCTCACTTGGTGGTGAATCTCTGAAATCCAATGCAATTTTTTGGAATGAAAGATGAATTGCAGAGAAATGGTGGATTTGAATATCTTTACTCTGAGAAGTTTCTTTTCATCTCAGCTCATTGCAACAGGTTTATCTGTAGTGAAAATGTAGATTCCTGAACTAAACCAGGGGGTAGTCACCTAGTTCTCTTTTGAGAGAGCTCTCAATCTTCCTGTCAGCCTAATCTTCTGAGAAGAATCCTTTCCCCTAGAATAATTATAATCAATAATCTTATATGCTAGTGATATAACTTCTGTGCCATTGTTTACCTGTCTGCCTTTGGGATTGGAACCATATTGCACTTAGACTGCTGAAACTTTGTAAAATGTCATTATTTGACAGTTTAGCCATCTGCCCTCATCCAGATGCTACCATTCTCCTAGGCTGATCTGTCACTGAATGAATGCAAAAAGCACAGCAGTCTCTGGAATCCGTTTATTGTGAAGCACTGTACATTAGTGTTTGCTAGCTCAGCCTTTTCCTCCAAAATGTTGTGCATATTCATTTCTCCTCTGAATATTTTGTCTAAAATGCTATTGGGAGCATTTTTTTTTTTTAAAGAAGCTCATGTGGGTGTTAGCATTTTTAAAGCCAATAATTCCAGCATTTCTGTAGAAATTTTGCTATACAATCTCTTTCTCAAATGAATGCCACCCTTTGGATCTTGTCCCAGACTGTAAGAAAATATCAGCAGTTATTGTACACCAGATCAAGACAAGCTCTAGAGAAGATGAATACTTTCTGCAGCATTTCAGAACTTTTCAACTTTTCTTCCTTAAACATCCTCAGTTTTATCTTGTTGTGAGAACATCAGCAATTCCTTTAGGACATTTTTTCAGTTAAATGGGATGTTCGGTCACTTTATTGAAACCTTTTATGTATATGCCTCCTCCCCTCCCCCCCCCCCCCCCCGAAAAAAAACCCACAAAACAACAAAAACAACCTGTACATTTTTTTTTAAAGACACCTACATATTTACTCAATATTCCTAAAGAAAAAGGAATCCTGTTAAGATAGTTGAGGCTTTGCAATGTATCAGAGGCATTTAAACAGAAGGAAAAGCAGAGCTGTACAGGGAGAAGAGGCTAGAGAACTTATTTCCTCTGTTTAGACTCTAAGTTTCTTAATACACAGCAGCAGTGTGAGTGTTATGTGGACAGTCAGAGAGGCTATGAATAGACGATATATTTAGGATTTAGGCTTAGTCAATATGTAATTGCCTTAGAGATGTAACCAATGGTCTTAGGAAAAAAAACCCTACTACTTTAATCATGAACATAGAGGAAGGAATAAATCTCATTTTCATCTACTGTACTTAACTGGTGGTATTATTTGCCGTTGTGGGAGAGGCTTGAATTATTGAAGAGGCTGATGGGATTATCTCTACACCTAACTATTTAAGTAGTTCTCAGCACTGTAGTGCATGAGTGCCTCCTAAATATTTAGAAATAAAAATAACAGCTCATGCTTTTTTCTGCTACTCACATTTTAAAAAAGAGGTGACTTGGTATTACAACAGGAGGAGTTATATGTCTCTGAGTGGGTGCCACTAATATGTACAAAAGCTATGGTATCCTTTCCTTCAAAAATCAATGATTTTTATTTACTACCCATGAAAGAAGAACTACAGAAGAAACAGCAGCAGATGTAAAGAAAAATGAGGAACTACTGGATGGGGAAATAGAAGGATTCAAGTGCATTTAAATGCTGCAAAATTAATTGGGATAGAGAAGGAGTGAGAGTACACTTGGTTAGTTTTAGTCAGTAGACTTTCTGATTCTTATTGTAGCAATAGAAGAAGGTAATAAAACAGAGGTTTCTATTCTAGACAGAAGAAATTATCAATAGAGGGAGAGGTGCACTGAATATAGCCTTTAACTCAATAAATCAAAAATAGATATAGTTTTCTGCCTCTCTGGCGAAGCATTACACTAACATTATGGTGAACTAAACAAGATAAGTTTTGGTCGTGGACATGCTGGCTGGCAAGCAGCCAGCCTGGAAACAAGTGATGGACATACCCTGTTATATTTCTGAGATTCTAGAGAACTAAAATATCACTCATTTTCATAATCTGCTATTGTGTATTAATATTTAATAGTATTAATAGCTTTCTTGTTCAATAGTATATATTTACCTTGGGAGAAATCTCAACAGCAGAAAACCAAAGATTTCTGGTATATAGAGTGAGCATAAATGCAAACAAACTGAGCCTTTGTTTTTTGCTATCTCTTCATGTCTCCTCATACCTCCTTCTGGCACCTCCTACTGTTACTAATTGCATGACCATCACAATGACTGTGTTGCATGTTACATAATGTTCACTCCTGGTTTAAAGGGTGTCTCTTGGGCTGTGGGTCCAAAGTGAAAAGAAGGCCAACAGTAAAATTTGAGAAAAGTGTCATCATTCTTAAATTTGTATCAATCAGCATATATTTAATCCTAAAGCTAAACTGACCCATGTATCCTCTTTTTGAGTTCAGGTGTGCTATAGATACAAGTAAAATTCAATATGCTGACTTAATTGTAGGTTTGGGTGAGCTTGGAGAAATGGAAGCTATAATCTGATAGGGAGAAAAATGACACCACAATTGCCACAGACACATAGTTCAATCCATAACATAGATAAATCTGTGCAAAACTAGTGCTGTAGATTGTCATTAAACTAGAACAAATCCAAAAACTTAAATCAGCAAGAGTGAGTTCCTTAAGCTCCTACTCCTTGGCTTGCAGACCAAGTAAATGGATACCACCTATGCTTTCTGTGTGCTATCTGCTGACCCTGTACATTTCTGTCCACGGACAGCAGCTATAACTGACCACTTTCCTCTGTAGCAATATCTGAATTCCAGTAAGTACTCTAGCGCAAAGAACTTGAAGGCCAAAGGCACTTTTTTGACTTAAACTACCTCTTCTGTACTGTTTCTTGTTTGTCTGTAATGGCTCTTGGGTTGAAACACTCCTTTTCCATATAAAACTTTTGCACATTTTTGCCCCTGTAGGTGAAGTACTTGTTTTGAAGAACTGACTGTGTGACTGACATAGAAGGTGGTAGAGATGCAACAGAAGGAACAAGATGAGGAATAGGCCAAAGTTGAAGATACTACTGAGCTCCATTTTATATGACAGAACTAATGTCTTCATATAAATATCAGGCTCCACAAGCCTTATTGCATAAATGGATTGTGAGTTGTCTGTAAGAAAAAATACAGTTGGGAGGCAGCCCAGAGGAGGAGAAAGGTAATGTCTAGCCATGCAAAAATAACTGTGGTGTGTCGATAAAGTTTAATGTTAAAAGGTCCCATTAAAACTTTTGCTGCAGCACATTTTCATGATGCTTATTGACCTAACAAGCAAGAGCAGCTCATTAATTATGATTACCCATGCAAGGCACAGTTTATATTTCATACTCCACATTTGTGAGTGATATTCCTGCTTTGAGACAAAGCATCCAATTTCTAGCTCTAAAAAATTTCTCAATGTTTACGTCAGGAAACCTCCCTATTGCATTCCTAGATTTTCTCTCCCCACTTTTCACCACCCACCATCTTGTCCTTTACTGCTTCCTACTCAACAGTACCATCAAAAGTTTCCCACATTCATCTGCAGTTTTATTTTTGTTCATTTTTTTATTTAATCACTCCATTGTATCTCCTTGTTCTGATGGACTTTCTCCTATATTGTGCATTGCCTAGCCTCTCAGTTATGTAAGAGCTGTGCCAAATGCTGAGCAGTATTGGAGGGGAAAAAGTTAAAAACATACCAAGTTATTTGATACAATCAACTCTTATAATAGTTATGTAGTAATGAGTTACTGATTCCATTTCCAAAATCCGTGCATATATTTGGTATGCACTTTGATGAATACATTGTACTGAGGGTTTAAATTTTTAGTCAGTTTTCTCTGTCCTTAGGTGATCTTCAGTTCCCAGGTATCGATATAAGATTTACCACTGATTCTCTAGGCTGTCCCTCAGTGCTGAAGATTTTTGAGGTCACAGTTTTGCAATTTCTGAGCTGAAGTATCCCCATCTCTAACATTTCAATCTGTTTCTATTGAACAAAACATCAGAGTGAAGTGAATAGATATTGGATTAATATACCAAACCCAAGAGTTTCCAACACTTCAGGGAAAACATAATCATAGAAGCCCAAACTCACTTTAAATCTGATTGATAATAAAGTGGTGGCTCCATTTAATGAAGAATTCAATGTGTAATGATGGCATAGTTCTACAAATAGCACTACGGAAATACTGAGCTCAGTGGATTAAGTCAGCTATATCTTTCCTTGTGTACAGTGGGGAATATGTGCACTTCTACAGCAAGCCAGTTTTATCAAAGAAGAAGAGAAAATTTTATTAACTATTTAATTTATAAGCTGTATTTCTTCAGGAAAAAGAAATCTTCCCCGTGATTATGGGATTTCAGATAAATGAGTAGAAATACCCTGATAAAATTGTGTGCAAACAATTAAAATATGTTTAAATGTAGGGCAACTTTCCATTTTAAATGCATTCTTTTAGTATAGAAAATGGGAATATTTATAGGGAAAAAAAATAGAGTATCCCTTAAAGTTATTTCTTCACTTTGCACATTTTCAACTCTGATAAGTCTACCATCCATCAATTTCTTTCTTTTAAGTCAGTTGCAGCAGCCCTGCTGGGGGTCCATTACACAGCTAAGAATAGCTAGAGCCTCTGAATAGTTCAGAGGCTTCTGGGCAAACTTTTTTTTTCTCCATCAAATTTCTTTTCTTCACACTATGAAGGGTAATGTAAACCTGATCCAGCAACTGTGTGGATTTTTTTTTTCTTTTCAGGCAGAGGTGTTTCTCCTAGGTAATTTCTATCTGATTTATTCCCCTTTTTTTGCTATCTGGATGATAGAAAAAATCTGTGGAACTAAAAACCCCTGGGAGATGCTGCTTTGGACTACAAGATGTGCTAGGTATCTCCCATAGTCCCTAGGCTGCACAAGACTAGGATTTTTCAGATTAGTTTCTGGAGTGATTCAACGTTACATAATTTAGCACAATATTAATCTTGCAAATGCTGTTTTGTCAGCCAAAGAAGACTGTTTGAAAGCTGACATTTTTGGTCTCTGGTCTTTACAGATCTTCTTAAACAGCATGATTTTCTTGCATTCCAGGGGAGGGTCATACTACATGATAATTAAAGTCCTATCTGTGGTCTGTTGTGCCTTGGTGAATGCAATTGACCTTCTTTGAGAGGTGAAAATTGCCTTCTGTCTCAGCTAGGGTTGAACTAAACTGTTCAACCTTGGAAAAAAACAACCCCTTTCTTCCTTGCCATTTTTAAGATGGATTTTTATCCTCGTCCCTCCTTTTGGGCAAACATATTGCCAGTGGAAAAAAACAGCACATTAATATGTTTTTGTCTCTTTTTCATCAATCACAATGGCCCTTCCAACTACATTTGTCTCTGCTTAGTTGGGAAAGAGGGGAGGACGTCAGTATAGCCTGGTATTTGGCAATCTGCCGACTGTTCTGTATGTTTCAATTCAGTTGCTGCTTCCTCTTACTTTCTGAATATACTTTTAAACAAATCTTGCTTGAACACATTGTAGCTGGCCCTAGGTGCCAATTTTAAGCCCTAAGGACTAGTTTAAGGAGATTGATACAAGAAAGGATGTTCTAAATCATTCCAGAAATGTATTAGCAAGTTAAGGAGTCGTGAAACACGCCTAGTTGAAATGGTGATTTGGTCTAAAAACATTTTGTTCTATGTTTTAGGTCAAGGTTCAACATTTCAAAGGATGATGAGTGAAAGGAAAAAATGTGTTTTGCTTCTCTTGAATCACTTAGGGAAAAATGTAGGTTGTGTTTTTTTAACACTTGCAAAGTGAAATCATTGCACTGGACTGTACATGATAGAGCTGTCATTAGTAGTTTATTTGGCTGCTGCTGCTTGTGTCACTGTTCCCTTCTTCAATTGCTTTGTCTGTTCTTTGCATGGTGTTAGTGAACACTGTGTTTTTATGTTTTTGTATTGTAGCTCTGTCTTTACCTGTGAGAGAATCTTTCATTTACTGCTGCAATTGTCAGTGTATGCCATGTGATTATGTACTGAGAAACCATGGAAAGGGATGCCATTGCCTTTTGGCAGTGCTTTCTCAGTAAAATACTCTGAATTTTGCTGTTAGAGCTTTTTTTTTTTTTTTTTTTTTTTTTAATCCCTCCTCCTCCCCCCCACCCCTTATGCTACATTTCTGTTCCCTGTTAAATCACAAGGAAAGTTGTCTCTGTAAAAGGTGAGAATGACGAATGACTTGGAATATTTTTATCAGTTCCAGAAAGATCTGTTGGATATTTGGGCATGATATTCACAAGCATGAAAAGAAAATCAAATTTTAAGGTTGATAATTTCATTACAGGACATACTACTTTAAGATGTCTCCTGTACTTTCCAAATACCATACTAAACACTTTTAGATATGTAGGCTTTTATTGACTGATTGCTTTTGTGTAATTTGTGGAAATAAAAGCTTGGTCCACTGAAAAAAATAGTGGTATGACTAAAGTAAATTATGCATGAGCATGTATATGTATATTGCTCTGAGGACATGATTCTTAGAGTAGCCCACACCCATGTGTACATTTTTGAAATTCAGAGGCACAATGGGTATTTACATGGACACTTCAAGAATGAGTAAATGTCACCAAACAATAACAAGATCCGAATTTTAGAAAAGCATATGCTATTCTGTACTTTAATAGTGTCCTGGTGTCCTCAGATAATGATATCCTTCATTGCCCAAAGGGTAGTTGATTTGTGCAGCCATTCTGCAACTGGCTCTTATTTTTACTTTTTTTTTTTTTTAAAGAAATAATCAAAATACTCTTAAATAGTTAAAATTAATTAGAAATTAGTTGTTTTCCAATTCCATTTTGTGGTTGTTACTTGTTTGGTTTTCTTTCTATGCTATGTCCAACACTGTTAATCTTCTGATATTTCCCAACACAATAATATATCTTAAGAGTTTTAAAAGGCAAAAAATAATTGTGAACTGTTCATTCAAAGCGGTGTATTTGTGTGTCAATACACTATGGAAAACACATATATAATACTATAAATACTAATGGAAAACAGTCAGATTTTAACATTTAAGGAGCTACCATGCACCACTAGCAGCAAATTAAATCAAGTTTGTGCTTACAGTTTAACAATGGCTGTAGATAGAACAGCATTTTAATGTGACCACCTCTGACCTCTACCAAATGAAAGTGAGACAAAATGCAGAAATATGGGCATACACTAAAAAGTGACTTGATTGTTGGGCAGGCTTTGTCAGAAAAACTTTGTGTCCAAAGACCAGTGGGATACTATACATGTCAGGAGGGAATTAATAAAAGTTATTCATAGCCTCACTCAAAATGAAAGCCCAAGCTGGGCACAATTCAGCAATGTACAGAGCTTTTAGCTATGAATCCATCACAGAAAACAATCAAAATCTGGTTTTCCTACGGCATTACACCTGCATACCACAGTGGAGTCACAAGCACAGTGCATAAACCTACTGTTTCTTTTAATAAGGCCAGTATCTTGAGAGAAGAAGCCCACTTTCTCAATTTCTAAGTAGTTTTATAAATTCTGGAAACAATAGTTTATTACAATAGATTAGTTTATAAAATGTCATAATAATAATAATAAAAAAAATAGAAGCTCATCAGCAGTCATCTTCATATTGCAAGCGCAGTTATACCTTCTGGATATGCTTCATCAGCTTGTACCAGATAGGATAGTTTACGATACTCATTAGTATAGAAGATATAGAAGGCCTCACAGTATTTGCATCTACAGTATTTGCGTTTCACAGATTCACAGAATGGCTGAGATTGGATGGGGCCTCTGAAGATCATCTAGTCCAACCCCCTTGCCAAGCAGGATCACCTAGAGCATGTTGTGCAGGATGGCATCCAGGCGGGTTTTGAATATCTCCAGAGAAGGAGACTCCACAGCCTCTCCGGGCAACCTGTCCCACTGCTCTGTCACCCTCACAGTCAAGAAGTGCCCCCTCATATTCAGCCAGAACCTCCTGTGCTTCAGTTTGTGCTTGTTATCTCTCGTCCTGTCGCTGGGCACAACTGAAAAGAGACCAGTTCCATCCCCTCGACACCCTCCCCTCAGATATTTATACACATTAATGAGCTCTCCCCTCAGTCTTCTCTTTCCCAGGCTAAACAGGCCCAGCTCTCTCAGCCTGTCCTTGTATGACAGGTGCTCCACATTGCTGACTCGTGGTCAGTCTGCTGCCCACCAGGACTCCAAGGTCCCTCTCTGCAGAGCTGCTCTCCAGCAGGTCAGCCCCCAGCCTGTACTGGTGCTTGGGGTTATTCCTCTCGAGGTGCAGGACCCTGCACTTGCCTTTGTTGAACTTCATAAGGTTCCTCTTGGCCCAACCCTCCAGCCTGTCGAGGTCCCTCTGAATGGCAGCACAGCCCTCTGGGGTATCAGCCACTCGTCCCAGCTTTGCGTCATCAGCAAACTTGCTGAGGGTGCACTCTGTTCCATCATCCTGGTCCTTGGTGATTAAGTTGACTTAAGATTAAGGTGATTAAGACTGAACCCAGTACTGAGCCCTGGGGGACACTGCTAGCTACAGGCCTCCAACTAGTCTCTTCACCACTTTCCTTCTTGTACTAAGTACAGTCCTTTAAAATCGTCTGGATTTCTAAAGCAACATTATTCATGAGTTAATGCCTATGTTCAAAAGTGTTTTAGGTGCCAGAAGCTAAACATGCAACAGAAACCAAATGAACTGAAAATATGTTTTTTTTCTTTTTTAATTTATTTTTTATTTTATTTATTTAATTATTTGGGGGGGGGGGGGGGGATGGGGGTGGGAGTGGGGGGTGGGACGGGTTCCATTCAAACAACAGTGCAGAAAGAACTAAGTGCCTAAAGCTTGTCTTCACAACTTTCTGTGCACTGAAAAGACAGCTACCAGAGACAATTGCTGTGACCGGAAGAGTCTATCAAACCTGCTGAGGTTAAGGAGGGGCTTCTAGGTAATGTGACACCATCAACCCTTTGCCTCCTCTTTATTAGTGCAGGTTGAGTAGCGTGGCTTCCCCCAGGTATTGCTTTCTGTTCAGGTATCTCATTATTTTCCTAAATATGCTCATATGTGAGATGAGCAGAGCTGCAGACATTGCCAATAACAGAAGCATGCTTGAGGACAGAAACAATGTCATGAACGTGTAAGCCACTTGGTATGCTTGGTACTGGTCAAGCAGTGGTTTTAAGCAATCCATTGGTGTCTGTGGCAGACATACATGCCTTAAATCTTTCGCACCTATACTTGTAAGGTGGAAATTCATTTTACACAACCTTATCTTAAGTGTTTAAATAGTTAATAGTGTAAGCCTAAACTGTTAACCATGGGGTACCTTTTTTGGCTGATAAACAGGCATATCCAGAGGGCAATTCATCTCACTCTACAAGAGAGATAGGACAAGCACCTCTGTGGAGATTCCTATTTCTCTATAATGACCGTGAAGTGACTGGCTGAACTTCAGATGATGAGCTTCTTATATACATCAAAAGCTAAGAAACACCTGTAGGAACATAAGACTCCTTGAAGTCAATGGGATTTGGATTCTGATGATGAAATCTCAATCCAAATAAAAATTGAAGTCTGAGGGGAAAAAGCCTATTGACATTACTGAGAACAGGATTTCAGTCTAAGAGCCCAACCATATGTCTGCAGCACAGACAAAAGTTCAGGTACGGCTCATGTAAGCATAACTTTCATGTCACAGAAGCAGTGTGTTGGCAGCAGCCTGGAACTTAGTGTGGGGTGAAAAATCCTCCTGCAAAGCTGAAGTAAGTATTAGATGATAGCCTGCCCTGAACTCTGTACTGCTTTAGCACTGCTTCTTATTTCAAGGAAAAAAATAGACAGCAATGCCCTTTCCACATGGTATCCTTGTCTCTAAATTGGGGAGACATAGATATGATGGATGGACCACTTGGTGGGTAAGGAATTGCCTGAATGGTTGCACTCAAAGAGTTGGCTCAATGCACTCAAAGAGTTGGTGGCTCAATGTCCAGCTGGAGATCAGTAATGAGTGCTGTGCCTCAGTGGTCAGTATTGGGACCAGCACCATTTAACATCTTTGTTGGTGACATGGACAGTGATGTTTTGTGCACCCTCAGCAAATTTGCTGATGACACCAAGCTGTGTGGTGTGGTCAACACACTGGAGAGAAGAGATGCCATCCAGAGGGACCTGGACAGGCTTGAGAGGTGGGCCTGTGCGAACCTCATGAGGTTCAATAAGGCCAAGTGCAAATTGCTGCATCTGGGCTGGGGCAATCCAAAGCACAAATACAGGCTGGGTGGGGAATGGACTGAGAGCAGCCCTGAGGAGACACCTGGAGGGGTTAATTGATGAGAAGCTTGGCATGAGCCTTCAATGGGCACTTGAAACACAGAAAGCCAACTGTATTCTGGGCTGCATCAAAAGCAGCATGGCCAGCAGGTTGAGGGAGGTGATTCTTCCTCTCTGCTCTTGTGAGACCCCACCTGGAGCACTACATTCAGCACAGGGGCCCCCAGCACAAGAAGGACATGGAAGTATCAGAGTGAGTTCAGAGGAGGGTGACACAAAGATGATCAAGGGACTGGAGCACCTCTCCTACGAAGACAGGCTGAGGGAGTTGGGATTTTTCTGCCTGGAGAAGAGAAGGCTCTGAGGAGACCTTATAGCAGCCTTCCAGTACCTAAAGCAGGCCTGCAGGAAAACTGGGAAGGGACTCTGTCGGGGAGTGTAGGGATAAGACAAGGAGAAATGGCTTTAAGCTAAAAGACAGTAGATTTAGATTAGATATAAGGAAGAAATTCTTTCCTATGTGGGTGGTGAGGCACTGACACAGGTTGCCCAAAGAAGCTATGGATGCCTTGTCCCTGGACGTGTTTAACGCCAGGTTGGATGGGGCTCTGAGCAACCTGGTCTAGTGGGAGGTGTCCCTGCCCATGGCAGGGGGATTGGAACTAGATTGTCTTTAAGGTCCTTTCCAACCCCAAACATTCTATGATTCTATGATTCTCACATGCTTCCAAGAACAACAAACTTTCTAATCCTGTGAAGATGGACAAGAGATAAAGTGTCCCTATTTTGTATGAGCTTAGTAGTATTTTTTTTATCAGTTTATGTAAAGTGCTACAGAACATACATGGGAAGAGAACCAATTTTATTTATTTATTTATTTATTTTCCACCTAAGTGTTAGCTTTGTAGGAGGAAATAAGAATCTGTGCCTTAGTTGACACCTATGGTCCCAAAGACTGTAGTATTCTTTCTGATAGTAGCTCACAGAGAAGATATCTTTAATGCAGTTTTAAAGTTCCCTGAGGTCCACCGGAGGCATCTTTGATTTTCCACCTTTGTGAATTTCATGTGGGTGCTGCACTAATTGCTCTGATCCTCTGTGAAAGTTAATATTGAAATATTCACGTCAATGTTTCTGGATCATTAGCTGACACTGATACATCTAGCCTTATGATAAAATTAGAGTCCTTTAACACTAGCACAGTTCTTTTTTTTTTCTCCTGAAGACACTGAGGTTCTCTCAATAACTGTCTGCTGGGAGGTTCCTATAATCTTTGCTCCCTTCTTCTCTACAATGGCAACTCTGAATGCATTTTGTGATTGGTGCATGCTTTTCTGCCTCTCTTATTTTGGGTCTTTATTAATAGTTACACATTTACTTGGGATTGTTTCAGGCTTCTTAGCTATAAAATAAATTGCTTATTGGGATTCTGGACTCCAAAGAATGTCCTGGAACACTCAGTTCTCTCAAGATCCAGAACTATGTTTGCTTTGTAGGCACGCTGAACTCCAGTCTTTTTACCCTACATTCAGTACATGTAGAAACAGTTTTAAGAGGTAACTTGGGATGTTCTGCCTGCTCAACACTTGTCAGGTGACATTGCCAAAGGAATAGGTGGTGGTTGCTCTATGTACAGTCCCTGTGGCGTGCACATGTGTTCCAAAGCACAAAGTGAACTAAGGGTATTTTTTATAAGATATTAGTTTGAAAGTTGATTATAATCCAGCAGGTGGAAAGGAAAATCAAATGATAAAATTCACCTCTTGTTGCCTGAAGGTAATGGTCTATACAGCAACCAGTAAAATCAATACTGAAAGGAAGGGATGAATTATGGAAATCTCACCAGATATATGTTTTTTAAAAAAACAAACAAAAAACAATCAGATGAGAATTTTCCCTGCTGAAAAGTAAATCTGTAAAAGTTTTAAGTGTAAATTCATTTTTCAAATATTTTCCATGGAAAAAAAATCAAAATATTAATAATAAAAAATATATATATTTTAAACTTGAATAATGGTTCCAGCTTTAATTGGTTCTATTTTTAAAATATTAGGAGATTTCTTCTTATTATTATTTCATAAAAAACAAAGGTTCATTTATTTGCACTATTAACCCTGAGAAAATCAAAGCAGTATGGTGGGAAAAAAGACGCACTGTAAAGAATATCACTTGCTGATCTTCCCTTCTCTTCTACCACTTGAATCTGAAATTTAGGCAGTTATTGAATCTATAGCTCCTCTGTCATCATGATGACAGAGAACCCTTTCCCATCACTTGATTTGACCGAGAGGTTGCAACATTTTCTTTAAGATAAGGAATGAACTACAAGTGAATTTGTCACTACAAGTAAATTACTGTAGAGTGCTCTGGTTTATGGTAAATTATTATAACAATTGTCTGCAACAATTTGCTGTAATGTTATTGTAACGTTAACAGGGACGGTAGAGAAGTGCATAGCTCTTACTGTATAGAACTCTGTCCATCGAAAAACAAGAAGGTCTGATAGAAGTGTTACCGAGGGATTATTTCCGAAATACCTGTTAAGGGAACTGTGACTAAGGCTGAATAGGTACAGAAATACCTGATACCCATCAGAGTTGCTAAAAATATTCCTGTTATTTTCAGTTTGCACAATGGCTTAATTCCCTAAGAAAACCTGGGTGACATATTTGCTACCCAAGTGAATAAAGTGACAAATATTACCAGAGCTAGCTGTAAATGAATTTGCCTTTTGGACAGTAATCTTTTGTGCTAGCTCATATGCCAGTGCTTAAGGCAAACTATTTAAAACACTCTTCACCTAGTGTGAATCTGGCAACTGATGAGTAAGAGAAATGGATCACAAGCACTTCTTTTGGACATATGTCTCTTTTTTGATCATCTAGAAGTAGTTTCAGGCCATGTCATCAGGAATAAGAGCAGTTTTGTGCAGCAGATTAGTATTCTAAATAATAATTTATTCAAAGATTAAATGTTAACTATATGGGTATAATTTTCAGAGGAGATTTTTGTGACTTTTATATGTGTATGTGTGCATGCTTGTCTCGCATGCATTTGTATTTGAAGATAGATAAGTTAGATATGTTAGTTTATTATAAATTGACTTTCCATATATGCTTTAATAGCTCCTGAAATTGAGCCATTTTTGCATAAAACAATTCACTGAACTTTATTGACAAGTAAAAGTAAGTTTCTATTACAGTAATGGAATTGTGTGGATTTAAACATCCAAAAACTGTCTGTGTGAGGTTCTGAGATAGTGAAAAACAGTGCCCCTCTACTGGAGTCCCCAGCCTGATTCTGCCAGCCAAAGTTCTGGTGTAAGGCATGTAGAATTAAGACAACTTTTATATCTTGAAAAATGGAATATCATAATGGAACTGGACTGCCTTATTTGTTAAGCTATTGTGTCAATCGTTGGTAAAGGGAAGAGGATACTCTCAAGAGGCTGTAAAGTGGCTTGTTGTCTGTGAGGAGCATTGGTAGTCTCACATTTGTTTGAAAAGGAGTATTGATTGATCAGCACTTACACAAAAGAAGAAAATTGGTAGTGTATAGCTGCCAAAAGGAACAGAAGTAACTTAAAGTTCTTAAAGTTAAAATGAAAGCTTGAAAAGATTTCTGATGCAAATCTGAAAATCCCATTAGGTTATGAAAGTACACTATCCAGTATACTGATCTGTCTGGGTAAATAAGCTGAATTACATTGAATATTTTTGCAACCTGAGCTTATGTTTGAATGTAGTATCTTGCCTCTATCTCATCCCCAGTGAAGGGGGAATGTTGGAAACAATCATTAAACAGGAGAATTTGTGTCTCTTGATACTAAAATAAATAAATAAATTAATAGTGTGGGAAATCAAACCTCAGTGTTTTCGTAGAATTATTTCCCGAAATTCTTTTCCTCAACAATCTTTGCGGTCTTCATTTTCAGTACTGATTCTGCTTTATTTCTATTCTCTCTTCTCTCTTTTCTGTTTCTATTCCCTTCAATTTATTTAAGTCCCTTCTCCACTGCTCATTCATGTAGCCACATCTTTCTTCCAGTTGTCATACAGTTGTTTCCCCAAGGGCCTATTTTACTTATGAAGCTCTTATTCTACCCCATACCATTCCTGAAATGAATTCTCCCACTCCCTACTAGATAATGTCACTACTATTCCTAAGAAGAAATTCCTCTATACAGTATAGGGTCACCATATTATTATATGCACAGTTGATGTTATAAGATGTATCCATCTCCAAAAGAGAGAGATAACAAAGATACCAAGAAAAAATTTCATTTTCCTAACAAGCAATCGTTAAGAAATTAATTATTTTAAGACTCATAATCATTTCCCAGTGTCTGACTGGATGTAAAATAAAATAAAAAATAAAATAAAAAATAAAAAAAACAGAAGCGGGAAATTATGTTTCATGCAGAATATCAAATAATTCTATATGACAGTGTGAATCAAGAACTTTGGGTGCTAGTAGAGTACAAATTAAACCCCACTCAGCCATTATGCTGTCTATCTCGATCTGAAAGATCTCGAGATTCTAAAAGAAAATTACTAATTTACCTTTTTTTGTGTGTGTGCTGTTTCCAGTTTGTTGAAGCACTGCACAGTTGAAACTTACTCTTGATGTTTCACCAAAGTGCATATGCAACATGAGGATGTATAAGAACTTCCATTTAATATTTCACAAATTTGTGAACAGCAGTTCTTTAAAGGATTGCAAAGGACATTAGGATTCTACGGGGTGTGAATGGCCAGTCTAATTGTAAAACAATGCCTGACTTCAGGCACACTATCACTCCCCACTGCCTGTTTGCAGAATGCAGGCTCCTAATTTCCTGTGGTTCTAATTGTCTAAAATGGACAATGTGAATATCTTCTTCTCCTTCCTTTACTCTTCACCTGATTTTCCTATCACTGTGTTAAAATATGAATTAATTAGGAGCACAAACTTTGGATCATTAAACATGGCAATTTCCTATGAAAAATAAATTGCTTTGTGGATTGTAACATATACTATTATACACTTCTATTTTAGGTGTGTATTGCACAGGACAGCATATACAGAATTGCATTTTAAAAGATTTTCCCTGTAAGATGTATAACTACTGCAGTGAATAGAAAATACATACACTTTCCAATATACTATTGCATCCATCTAGTATATTTCATAAATATTAGTTACTGATTCTGTTCCTTTATATTGAAATTAGTAAGGTGACAGGCTTAAGGTACTACAGCATTACAAAATGACATCTGTAGGACATGGTCCAGTACTTTGAAACTATTTTGAGTTAGGCTGTTGCCTATGAGCAGAGTAGCAAATAATATACTGAGTTAGTAAGAAATGCAACGTCTGTTCTTCAATCTTGCTTTGCAGGAAATGATAGAAATGATTGTAAACAGATTTTCTCAAGTCCTAGCAGAATCTTAGAAACTCTTATTGCAGGGAATTCCAGCTGCCTAGGAGCTCTAGCTCTGATGCATTACATTTCCAAGTTCCTGTGATTGCTTTTGTGGTACTGTTAAATATGAAATAACAAAATATAGTGCAGCCATATTTATAATGAACAACACTGGCAAAGCATTTATGAGCAGTGGCTGTTTTGTAAAAGTTCTTTTTTATGTATTTATATATATTTTTTTCTATCTTTGCCTGTTGAACTCTCTGTAACCAACAGAGTGGAAAATAACTCTCTGAAAGCTTTGATTCAGGAAAAGAATCTGTAGGCTTTTATAAAGTATAAGAACTTGCAAACAGCATTACTTCAAAAAAATGTTCTAGACTCCTGGAGGATGATGAAATTCCTAGATTTGTTTGCCAGATACTAAACTTTCTGTGAGAATATCTTTTTCATTTAGATTCTCAGCCTGTTCTCTAAGTATGCAGCATACGAAAATTATACAAACATATCACTGTTGCTGAGTTAGAATGGAATCTATTTCTTCAGTCATCAGCATGCTTGCAGCAGCAATCTTCCTTCATATATTTCCTGCATGAAAAATGGTTTGTTCTGATCAGTTGTTCTTCAATTTCCATTTATATCTGTCATTCTATAATCTATGTAAGAAAATTCTCTGGTAGAATTCTGTCGCATTTAAAGATTTTATACATGTCAGTTTTAATCTTTTCCATCTCTTCTCTTTCATAGATTGAGGAGGCAGGTAATTCTTTTATTCTCATTTCTTTACTTCTGATCAAAGGATTTGTAAACTTGCAGTCTCACAGTGTTCAAACTGAAGCATTTCTTGGTAAATGTCACAACTAATTTTGCTCACAGTTGCTTGTCTTTCCTGCCAGTTACTCATACTGAACTCTAGCTGGATCTAGAAATGGCTAAGTTTATGTATAAAGCAAAGAAGAACATTTCTGATTTTTTATTTTTATTTATTTATTTATTTTTTTTAAGAAAAAACATGCCCAAATATTCTGAAGTTAATTAATTAAATCTGCACATGTATAGAAAAGAACTTTTTTGGTGTCTGCCTCCAAGAATACATTTTTGTCCATACTGTATGAATTGCAGATCAATTAAATACATACAAGAAGTTTTACCTAGTTTTCTAGTCTGGAAATTTCTAGGAAGCAGTTTATCCCAACTATCACATCACAGTCTGATGAATCACCTTCTGGAAGTACCCCTGTCCTTTCTGTGCTCTTGTAAGGAGGAAAGAAAGGCTAACCCAGTTTCTTAGTTTTCCAGTTGCAAAAACTAAGTAGAAATAACTCCTACCCTTTGAGTTTAAATAAGGTAGCTATACTCATGAAAGCAAATAGTCCATTTTTCATTATAAAAATCAGTTTCATGATTTAGCGGTTGGCTCCAGTGGAAGCCTGATCAGCAGCTATACCACCTGTGTGAGTGTGTTGGCTGACACTACTTCTACTGTGGTAGAAGAGGAGTCCTTCCAGAGCTTGGAAACAACAGGGCTATACTTTACTTTAGGTTTATTACTTTAGGTATGGAACAAAGGCCTCTTTTTCTTGTTACACCTTGTGTGGTTAAAATAGCTATACCAGAAGATAAAGTCTATGAATATCATTAGCTTGTTAAGAAGTAAGTGACTATCTCTTTAGTCTCATATTAAAGTCTTTTCTGTTCCTTGCTAACCTCAATGATCATCAACTTAACTTTAAATGCAACATATAACCGAAGTTACCTCTGTTCAAAATCACCTCTATTCAAAGCAAGAAACATTTTTTTTTTGCCCCTTTGAGTACGTTACCAATTGCTATAGTACAAAGTGGAAAGGACTGGTAGTCAGTTTATAGCAATCTGTTATGGTTTCAAGACTGAATGCCCAAGCTGTGTTTTTGTCAGCAGTGAAATTCACACCAGTCACTGATCCCAAGTGCACACCATGCATGCAATAGAGAGCTAACTGCTGGAGAACCATGTGTCCTCATTGCAAGTGTTGATCTTCAGATGGCATGACTTCAACTTTTGTTGCATTAGGGAGAAAATTACTCTGAACACATCAGTGATGTGTATGAGTGTGCACAGCAGAACAGTCCATTCCGATGCAAGGCAGGTTTATAGTAAGAAGAATCCCTTGTGTACTCTAAATGTCTACAATATCCACACCAGTTTTAACCTTACCTTTCTGCTTTTTTAGCAAACCTTTATGGTTTGTCTTAGTAGGGATGATATACTGCATCTGCTATAGAGAACTAGTATAACTTCAGAGGACTGCAGACTGCAGTTCTATATATGCCTTTGGGGACTGGGTCATCGTATTCATAGACCAGATCCTTTAGTATCTTTAGTATACTAGAAGTACATCAGTGAGGATTCAGTTCTGAATCCATCCTATATATTGTGCATTTCCACTGTGTTTTGGAACACTAAAACCCCTTCTATTTGTAACTTGACAGGAACAGCTTAGAATCCTTCCCTTTGCATGGAAGAAACAGAATTGGTTATCACGATTTTCCCCTCTTTTATAAAACATAAACATTTACATAAAAAGTTAGATGTAGCCTTTCCTTCTATTTCTTTGTCAGATCATCTTTCTACTCCCATTTAGAAAAGCATACAGGTAGGTGAGACCTATTATCAGCAAGAATCCAAAAGTGACATATGGAAGCTTCTTCTCATTCACAAGGCAAAACATTCTGTTTCATGGTGAGAGAGGGAAGAAGAAAATCATCCTGAGGAATTTGGCTTCTTTCATAATTCCATTGAAGATGTCATTGATCCATGATTATCACAGGCTCTTTCCAAGAGCAAGAAATAAACTGAGACAGGTTACTCAATGGGAATCATGCAGTTATACAAAGGACACAGAACTCCTGATCACCTTTGTACCACACTGCCCAACTAGTGGAAAATGGCACTGGAAAATTCCTTGCTAATATATCAGAAACAGACTGTAAATGTTTCTTTCTGCCTTTTTGTATTTTTTTAAACATTAAAATACTTGACAGGTTACATTTTATACATGGGATTTGAAGCATCACTGTCCAGTATTTCTACGCCCAGTATTTTCTGTGACTATGTTTAGTTACCTAAAGCTTGTGTTCTAAGTATTTGATGTGGAACATTCCATACCAGGTATTTGCTTCAGTATACATGCATTTTTTTAAAAAAAATATTTAATGGAAACTGTTTAACATTTCCCAAGATATGGGTAAAACATATCATTTTTATCCTAATAAGGTATTACTGATGTATTTGTAAGGTATTACTTAGGAGGAAACGTGATATTCAGGAGAATTATGTGTTTTGATGGTGAGCCTGAAGAGGAAAGCTTGGTGTTTGATAGACAAAAGGAGCAAAGAAAGGTAGAATGAGGGCTAGGTAAGGAAAGAGAATGAGATAATGACGAAGGCATAAGGTAAAGCCCAACTAGGCAAGAAGTTTTCATGGAGGTATAGAAGGGATTTCAACAGAGTGCCGAGAGCCTGGAAAGTCTGTGCCATTATACTCTTTGGGTGATACTAAGTAAGTTGTTCGCAGCATGCTTTTCACTCCTCTAGCATTAGTTGTCCGGTCTAGAACTGAGTGCCTGTACAGGGAGAACTGCAAAGTCAACTTGTACATGTCCTATAACCCATGTGCTTACACTTATTTTTTCCTGATGTTCTAAAATACACAAGTTTGCTTGAGAAACCATACTATTAGATGTACAAGTGCAAAATAGGACTGGTAATTCAAACTGAAGTAAATTTCCAACGTTGTTGTATGACATACGTAGCCCTAAAGAAACAGGGTTCTTTTAGGGCTGAAAGACTGTGTTATTGTTTATTGTACCAACAATAAAAGACTATTAATTTTATCAACCTATTTTCTTCCTGTGATGCAAAAGAGGGAAGGCAGCCTTACTGAAAACTTTTTTTCTTTGTTCACTTTCTCTCTTTTTTTTTTTTTTCCTTTTTCTTCTTCTCTTCTAAGAAGGTTACAGGGCTCTTTAAAATAAAGATTACAGTTATATGAACTCCTTAGGAACAATGGAAGAAGTGGATGAGGTGGGCTGTGTGGCTGAGAGGAGGGAAGGAATCACAGAATCACAGAATTGTAGGGGTTGGAAGGGACCTCAAGAGATCATCGGGTCCAACCCCCCTGCCAAAGCAGGTTCCTTAGAGCAGGTAAATCTGTGAGAAATTCATGTGGTTGAGGGATATCTTTGGGTATTTGTGTCTGAACACAAATAAGTAAGCAGTAGAGGCCAAGCAATAAGAAGCAACTTTCACATACAAAAATCTTCAAAAATAATTTTAGTTGGCTTACATAGTAAGGGTAAAATGAGGCGTAAATGACAGTGGGAGAAGGTGTATATTATAGGGGTTGGAAGGTGGAGTAAGAGAGATGCGTCAATTTTCTCTCATGTGGTTATAATTACAGTAACCATCCTGCAGTTAAATTATCGTGATCTGGGGATATAGGCTTTTTTTTTTTTTTCCCTTTTTTTTTTTTTTCTCCAGGCTTTCTAGAAATTGTACATTTCATGAATTTGAACACAGAACTCTACCTCCAGCAAAGCAGTTAGGAGAGAGATGGAGTTATTGGAAGTCACACATAATTATTCTGTAATTTGTTAAAAATAAAACAAGCCAAGGAAATTTGATGATCACATATCTTTAATAATGCAGAGGCAGAAGTATTCTGTGGCTTATCAAAAGTGTGACTTTACGCACTTTCAGATTAGCAAATTCAGCAAATCCAAACCCTTGAAACTTATGATATTAAATGTATATCTGCACACCTTATCCAAATGTGAGGTTACTACTCACCTGATATTAAGGAACTGGGCTGATTTTCTAAGCTTGGTTTAAAAGAAGAAAGTGAGTCTCTCAGTACACAAACATTGGGTAAATCAGGAATACACGTGTGTTTCTCTTTCTTTCTCCCTTCTTCTGTAGAAGGTGGTATACATTGTATAGATAACCAAGCAGCAAAGACATGGACTTCAGTTTCCCTCATCCAATGTGGTATGTTAAGCAGAGGCCTATACAATCACTCTTTTCCACTGACCTAATGGATACTTAATTTTGAAGGCAAAATCCTTCCCAGTCCTTGCTGGGAAGCTTGGCAGTAATTCACAGAAGATAGTGTACTACATTGGTGTGTAGTCTACTTTCCTTGCCTGAGGAAGACCAGCCCTTTCTTTTGCTGAAGCAAGCAGAGCAGCAATATAAATACAAGCTCTCTGTTCTCTAATTCTTCTCTCTTAAGTGAGAACATTTCATTTTTCCTGAGTATTATGGTGTATGTTTATCTCTCCTTTTTTCTTTTCTTTTTGAGAAATGAAGAGAAGGCTTATTCATCTAATGTCAGTATAAGGACTGAAACAGGTACTAAAATTCAGAAAAGACTGTCTTGCCAGAGAACACATGCATGATCAGGTCATTACTTATACACATAATTCCTGCTTCTTTTTCATGCATTTCTTTCCTGGCTTCCTTTGCAACATCATTTAGAGAATCTTCTAAAGAGCCATTTCATAGTGGTTATGTGTGGGGACCCTCTTGTCTGCAACAGCCACATCCCCCACTGATAAGCCCTTGTTATGCTTTGCACTGTAATGCATGAAACACCTCAAAGCATATAGTCATAAATTTCTGGTTCAAGATTACAAAGTTTACAGTAGTGTGGAAACCCCTTTAAACGTAATCATTAGCTTAACATTCTTTTCTTGTTATATCGATAAAATAATTTTATTGTTAGACTCCTTTCTAAAATATTCAGTACACATTACGTTTTATTTTCAAGTAGCAAAATACATACTCTTTTGTTAGAGAAAGCAAATACATATCAGTAATTTTGTCTTGCAAGAAAGAGTTCTCAGTCTGTTCCAGTCTGTTCCCAATCAGTAACCTGATCTGCATCTACCGGAACAAATGACAATGCTTTGATTTGAGGTCAGCAGTTCAAGACCACTCCACAAAAGCTATATTCTGCGCTGAGTGTTAGGCTGAGGAATAACAAATCTCCCCTTGTTTCTTCCTCACTGAAGAAATCCATTTCTCCAGAGCAAGACTCTATGCGTGTAAGTCTATGGGCCTGATGATTCACCCCAGGGTACTCAGCAGGCTGATGTCATCACAAGACTTCTCTCAATTACTTTTCAACAGTCTTCAGAATCTAGAGAGGTCCCAGTTGACTGGAAGCTGGCAAATGTTGTTCCAATTTTCAAGAAGGGCAAGCAAGAAGACCCTGGTAATTACAGGCCTGTCAGTCTCACTTCAGTGATTGGTAAAATTATGGAGAAAATTATTCTGGGAGTTATTGAAAAACACCTGAAGGACAATACAGTCATTGGTCATAGCCAACACAGGTTCATGAGAGGAAGGTCCTCCTTAACACACTTTATTTACTTTTATGACAAGGTCACCCATCTAGTTGACCAAAGGAAGCCAGTTGATGTAAACATTTTGGATATCAGTAAAACTTTCAATACTGTTTCTCACAGAATCTTTCTGAACATAATGTCCAGCATACAGCTAGATAAAAAAAAATACAATAGGTGAACGATTGTCTGATGGGTTTTGCTCAGAGTATTCTAGTAAATGGGGTTACATTAGGTTGGCAGCCAGTCACTATTGGGTTTCCCCAGGGCTCCATTTTAGGGCCAGTTCTCTTTAATGCTTTCATAAATAACTTGGATGCAGGACTTCATAGAATCATAGAATGGCTTGCGTTGGAAGAGATCTTAAAGGCCATGTAGTTCCAATCCCCCTGCCATGGGCAGGGATGCCACCCATTAGATCAGGTTGGCCAGGGCTTCGCCCAACCTGGTCTTGAACACCTCCAAGGATGGGGCATCCACAGCTTCTCTGGGCAACCTGTTCCAGTGCCTTACCACCTTCTGAGTGAAGAATTTCTTCCTAATATCTAATCTAAATCTCCCGTCTTTTAGTTTGGGAGTTCAAGGTATACTGACTAAGATTGTGGATGATGTTAAATTGGGAGAAGCAACTGACTCCATTGAGGGTAGAGAGGCCTTGCAGAGAGATCTTGACAAATTAGAGGGCTAGACAATTACCAACCATGTGAAACTGAACAAGAACACACATCAGATTCTGGACCTGGTAAGGGACAACCCTAGCTATAAATACAGACTGGGGGATGAGAGGCTGGAGAGCAGCCCTGCAGAAAAGGATCATGGGGGTTTTGGTCGATGGCAAGTTGAATATGGGTCAGAGGTGTGCCCTGGCAGCCAAAAGGGCCAACTGTACCCTGGGGTGCATCAGGCACAGCATTGCTAGCTGGTTGAGGGAAGAGGGATTGTCCTGCTCTGCTCTGTGCTGGTGTGCCTCACCTCAAGTGCTGTGTGTAGTTTTGGGTGCCATGATATAAGAGGGACTTTAAACTGTGAGAATATCCAAAGGATGGCTACAAAATTGGTGAAGAGTTCAGCCCAGAGAAAAGGAGACTTGAGGGGAGGCTTCATGGTGGCCTGCAGCTTCTTCCCGAGGGAGTGGAGGGGTAGGCACTGAGCTCTGCTCTCTGGGGACAACGACAGGACCCAAGGGAACGGCATGGAGCTTGGACAGAGGAGGGTCAGGCTGGGTGTTAGGGAAAGGTTCTTCACCCAGAGGGTGGTCGGGCGCTGGAATAGGCTCCCCAGGGCAGTGGTCATGGCACCAAGCCTGCTGGAATTCGAGAAGCATTTGGACAATGCTCTCAGACATGTGGTTTGATTTTTGTATGGTCCTGTGTGGAGCTAGGAAATGGACCCTTGTGGTTTCCTTCCAACTCAGGATATTCTATGATTCTGTGATTCTATGAAGAATCATTCCTCTCGGTTGGCTGCCATAGTGCTCTTTCCTCAGCAAAGCTGACGGTTATTTATAAAGCAGAAACAGAGGGATGAACTACTTATTTTTCCTACCTCTTGGCCATTGATAGGTCAGATGCTACCCACTTGGGAATAGACTGAACCTCTTACTAATAGGTGGTGTTCTGATGGGAGCATGCATGGTGTGATTACTCATTACTGTACTGTACTGTACTAGGGTTTCGTTCTGCTGTTTATTTAATTTAAAGCATCTGAGCTGAATTTTTGGACCCTTTGCTATGAGTATGCTAGAGATATGCAATGTTTGTGTATAAGGAATACATGAAAAAAATTCTTTAGCATGTTTTACAGAAAAGGCACTGCAGAAATGGGAGCTTAGAGGTTTTCAGAGTTCTCAAAACCAGACTTAAAATACTCTCATGCAGGGATGCAATAGTTTAAACAGGCTTTATGGCAGTGTTTTCAAGAATTCATTAGGCACTTTACATGTGCAGTAAACATAATGTATAATGACAAAGTCTTGTATGTAAAATAACAAGTTCAAGTCTGTGATTAACTGCTCAGACACTTTATTTCTTTAAATCTGTTAACAGATGCTGAATTGCATGGCAAAATATGGCCAACATAAATGTGACTTCTACAAATAAACTGAATATAATCAATGCTATTCCAAGGGCTAAGAGACTCATTTAAGTTGGCTAGGCTTTAAAAAGTAGGAGCTTTGATTATTTTTTTCAGTAAAATTGAAACACTGAGTTATTTTATGATCCCTACTCCAGTTATATGAGGTTTGCTCAATTCAAATTTCAGTGGGATTTTTTTGGAATTATAGATGACATCCGTATTAATACTGGAAGAGTTCATCACGATTAATGTCATTACAACAAATGCTAAAGGGATTAATAGGGATTTGCTACTTGTTGCGAAGTGTTGAAGCCCTAGGGGCTCTGTCATCCAAGAACACTGGGGTGGTCTCATCTTGTCAGATCTTTTGGATTAGAGATATTAAATAAAAACATCTGTAAACTGCTACATTTACATTTTTCCTTTCTGTTATAAATGACATTGCTAACTCTACTGCACTTCTGGGGCCCATTTAATTTAGCAGTTGCTTCAGAAAGCACTTCATTAAAAACTTTTATTGAATTAATTGTGATATTTCTAATACACCATGCATTATAAGGTCGTCACCAGCTGTAAACTCTTTTCCCAGTTGCCTTGTACAGGCAAAACTGGAACATTTTATGTATCATTAAAGTGAAAATTCCAGTAGTTTTAATGCTCTGGTCTCGTCATGTAACACTCTGCAGACATTTGAAGAGTAAAGTTACGCCATTTGATTTGTGCCTTCCTTCCAGTTAGCCTCTTATAAATGGGGATAAAATATCCAAGAAGCATATCGCTCACACTTATTATTGCCTGTTTTTGACATTGCGGCTGTTTGAGATAAGGGCTACTGAATTATAAAACTAATTGAAAAAAAATGCATATGGCTGAGGTTTGTAGGTAGCCACAACCATTATTTTGGCAAGCATTCAAAGTGATTTCCTTATGGGACAGGCAACTCTTTGAAAAGTGCCTAAACTAGAGAGACAAAATTCTGAGAAGAAATCTATAATTTATTTATTTATTTAAAACAGAAAAATGTACTCATTGGTGTCTATGAATGAGGAACAGGGAATTAAGCTGTAGCTTTAAATCATTCCTACGTGATTTGGGAGGACTCCTCTTTGGAAAAGTACTGTCTTATTCTACCAGGTCCTTGTGTACAATTGTGAATGTAACATGGCTGCAAAGGAATTTTTATTTTTTTATTTTTACTTTTTTTAAACCAGGACAATCCAGGTAAAAATGATTCCTTCATCTTTCTCTCTTGTGTATAGTCACACATAAATGAGTACCAGGTGTCTTAATCTCTGAGTTTCATCCAAGATTGTTTTGCTATCTAGTCTTTCTCTTTTTTTTTTTTTTTTTTTTTTTTTTTAAATCTCTCTGATACTTGAACAGATAAGTACCTGCAGAGAACAGTAAATGTTATAGGTGTTAACTTCAATGGAATTAATAATTGCTTGGACACTTTTCTCTGTCGTCACTGAAGAGAAGGAGAATCTAGAAAACTTTCTTAAGTTACAGACTTAGAGGTGGAATTCAGCTACCTAAGAACAGGTAATTTTGAACACTTCAGAAGCACTAAGATATATGACATGCGCAGCTGAAGATCACACAGGATTTTCTAAGACATTTAGCTGTCCATCCTTTTACCACCCTTAAATTTTAGACACCTACACTGTGATGGCATGAATCCTGCCTTGTCATAATATAAACTGTATGAAATATATATATATATATTATCACTAGCAGAACTTTTAAACAGTTCTCTCATTGCAAACCTTTGTTTATGTCCTACTTCAAGAATTGCTGCAATGACTAATTCTGCTGAAAGATATTTCCCAAGTCCTGTGTTTATTCATGAGCAACCCTGTTAAGACTTTGAAATAGCACTATGCCATTAAAAAAAAAAAAAAGCTTGGTATTAAAAATGAATACAAAGATATTTAAGGGATAAAATTCTTAAGTCTGAATGGGATAACATGAATACCTAGCCATATGAAAATGGCCTTTCTTTGTGGCCTTTCAGTCATTGTAGCCTTTCAGTGCTTAAAGGGGACTTACGAAAAAGATGGAGAGCGACTCTTTGCTCAATCAGTTAATGACAGGATGAGGGGGAATGGTTTAAAACTAAAAGAGGCGAGATTTAGATTAGACATTAGGAAGAAATTCTTCACTCAGAGGGTGGTGAAGCACAGGAACAGGTTGCCCAGAGAGGATGTGAATGCACCATCCCTGGAGGTGTTCAAGGCCAGGCTGGATGGGGCCTTGGACAACCTGATCTAGTGGGTGGCATCCCTGCTTATGGCAGGGGGGATTGGAGCGAGATGATCTTTAAGGTCCCTTCCAACCCAAGCCATTCTATGATTCTAAACAATCTGGGTCAAAATATAGCCTTTTGAATTGTTCTGCACTACCAGGAAAAAGGACTTAATTAAAATTAATGTGGCTTTCCTGTGCTTCTCTTTTTTTTTTTTTTCCTTTTCTTTTTTCCCCCTCTGTTTGTCTAGATCTAGCCATTCCAAGATCTTCATCAAGTTTTACATTTCTAAGTGTAAAGCTGTAGTAAAAGACACTGGTGCCACTTCTAGCATATGGAGATATGGAAATACCATCCAATTTTATTGTCCTATGGATCCTAATGTGGTATTATGGTTAATATAGCAGCCCCATGCAGGACAGATGCACTGAATGGTAAATCTAGTCGCCTGAACTGGTCATTCTTCTTATGAAACTACACTTGAGATGACACAATAAATCCTCTCTTAGCTCCGGGAGCCAAGAAATGAGAATTATGACATATGAAGAACAAATATGGCCTTTACAGCATAGTAAATGCATCATAAATTATATGGCTTTTAGTAAGAGGTTGTATAAGGCTGTAAACAGTACTTTATCCTACAAGTATGAGTGATGCCCAGCATTTCGTTACTTCACTATTTGTGTGTAAATAAAAAAAGTTATTTGCAAAATCAGATTTCTAATCTCTGTTGTTGGATTCTAAACAGCACAAAAGCACTTGCAAGGGATTAAATTTAAAAATAAAGAAACATGCACCAAACCAACCCATCTTATTCATGGACTGATCAGTGCAGGGATTGAATCAGTGTATGAGTTAACATATGAGTTGGAAGGGTGCCTCAAATCACACATTTCGATAAGAGAAGTCTTACAGTTCATGGGAGGAAGGGGAAGAAACTTCTAGCTTTGAAACATGAGAAGAGCTATTTTGGGGAACTGAAGAAGGGAGTTCAGAATCAATCCAGGAAAATATTCAGGGTCCCAGATTAATTCAGTTTTCAGGGGATAAACTGCATCCAGGTCTCGAGCCCCCAGCTCCAGAAGGATGTCCTCTTAGAGTAGGTCCAGAAGAGGGCCACAAAGATGATCAGAGGGCTGGAGCACCTCTCCTATGAAGAGAGAAGGCTAAGAGAGATGGGGCTGTTCAGCCTGAAGGAGGGAAGGTGCAGGGGAGACCTCATTGCAGCTTTTCAGTACTTAAAAGAGGCTTATAAAAAATGGGGAATAAGTTTTTGCTTGGGCAGATAGTGATAGGACAAGGGGGAATGGTTTTAAACTAAAACAGGGGAGATTTAAATTAGATGTTAGGAGGAAATTCTCCACTCAGAGGGTGGTGAGGCACTGGAACAGGTTGCCCAGAGAGGTTGTGAATGCCCCATCCCTGGAGGTGTTCAAGACCAGGTTGGACAAGGCCCTGGGCAACCTGATCTAGTGGGTGGCATCCCTGCCCATGGCAGGGGGTTTGGAATGAGATGATCTTTAAAATGTCTCCCAACCCAAGCCATTGTATGATTGTGTGATTCTCTGGACTTGAATAGAAGCTAGTACCTCTACCGAAGGAAATTGTGGAAGAAGGGAACAACATAAGAAAAAGTAAAGAAAGAAAGAGTTTTTCAGTGGCCACAAAAGATTATTCAAGTCCTGACTGTGAACTTATGACAAATATCACAGTTTTAGTGCTGACACACTGCAACACTTAGCTTCTGTTATATGAACAATGTTCCATCACCAACAAACAGAAAGGCCACGTTAAATATTTGTGTAGATCCTTCACCCTCAACCCCCTTCCCCCACCCCCCCCACCCCCCCCCCAAATTACAAAGGTGTTACTGCAACTACTATGCATGCAACTAATTTATCAACTGGCCAGGTACTGACTTAGAATCATAGAATATCCCAAGTTGGAAGGGACCCATAAGGATCATTGAGTCCACCTTCTAGCACCACACAGGTCTACCCAAAAATTCAGACCATGTGACTAAGTGCACAGTCCAAATGCTTCTTAAAGTCCAACAGGCTTGGTACAGTGACTTCTTATAGTACAGTGCTAAGAATCTATGTATTTAACTGTTGCTGAATAAATTCATGGGTATTCAGTTGAAAAAGGCAATATTTTCATTCTTTCCTCACATTATAGTTTTGTGTGTTTTCCTTTTTTTTTTTTTCCTCTTTCTTTTTTAATACTCTGAACTAGCTAATACACAAATTCTTTTTCTTGGATGGATGAACCAGCCCACCTGGGACAATGAAGACATCAGCTGGTTGTTGCTACTGGCAGTAACAGTACTCTTTATAACTGTACAGTAGTGTGTTACTGGCATTATACTGATTAGCATGACACCCGTACCTGTGGATGCAGAGCCTGGAGGCAAATTCACATTCAGGAACTGGAATATGGGAGAGGGTAGCTTGCAAGTTACATATGAATAAAATAACCCCCTTTTGTGATTGTTAAACTTAGTGATACGAAGAAGAGGAAGAAGCTACACAAGCTGAAAATGTGTATTCCTAGATAAGAAATCTTTTTGTTTTAGTGGATGGTCATCTTGTCAGCACAAATGCAATCTTTGGAAGATAACTTGTTAGTGACTTGATATTTTTCTTCTCCTGAAATAGGTGTTGGCTGTTTCTCTACAGTTTCTTTTGCAGACTCAGTCCCAAAGCAAAGCAGAATCACAGTGGCAGCAGAAAGATTAATCCAGTTAAGTGTTTAGTGATTCTGAGAGTGAATATGTTCACATCAGTTGTGCAAATTTTGTTTGTGGAGATAGTTCACAATATGCTTATTGAGGTATTAGCACTTGCTCCAAGCTCATATTGGTTCAAGAAGATGGATAGTGCACTGGGGGACTTCGGTCTAATAAAAGAGCATTGAACACATGAGGACCAGCAAAGGAAGACAAAGAACAGCAGAAGATAAGATGGTGAATGGCCAAAACACTCAGGTTGGAGAGGGGAACAGGAAAAGAACTGAAGCAGAAAATTAAATGGTCTGATACTGACTTTGAATAATGGCTATAGGTCACCCTGGATCTTACTGCAGTAGAAATGCGCACATATTAACACTACCCAGCTGTGATCAGTTTTGTTAAGGTGCAAGGTACTTTCTGTCTCTGTCTCTTTCTCTCCCTTTCCTTATATGAATATCCATCCCTAGGTTAATAAGGAAGGTCTAACTACTTAAAAGACTGTTCCATAGTAAAAATCTCTTTGAAATCTTTTGGAAAATTTGGGTATTTCCTTCTCCTTTCATTAACTCCTTCTGAAAAGTTGGTCCTCCTGTGAGCCCTTCACTCATCAGAATCTAATTATTATTGCCATCCATTTAGGTTTGGCTGCCTGGGTCTAGCTATCAGAGGTAGCCTCATGGGAAATCAGACTTGCTGAGATATTTGTTAGCACTGCCAGTTACCTCTCTGGTGGGAGTCACTTTTTTCTGCTTTCATTAACTCTTTTTCTGTTTTCCTGCTGACCACTCTTTAAAACCCACAATTATTGTATTCCCACAGTAAGCTGAGGCAGCAAAACACCCAAGCCATGGATTTTGAATTGTAAAAATTATAGCTGGAAGAGATCAATTAGGTTATCCTACTAGTATTGCAAGATTATATCCCACACTGTAGTTTTCTAGTGTTTTGTTCAGTCTGATTTTAAAAGCCTTAAGGGATAGGGTTTCTACACTTCTTCTAGAAGACTTTTCAACAGTTTAATATAGCTTACTGTCAATAGGATGATTTATTGTTTTCTTTTTCATCTACATATTCCTGTGCACAATGCATTTCCATGACCCTTAAGTTACTTCCTTTTGAAAATATTTGAAATCAAATATTTATCCTTGATGCTGTGATGGTTTGATGAACATTATGTGGGGTTTGTTGTTCAGCATAAATAATAGATGTCTGCTGTGGAACACATACAGCATTCAGTCTTTTTCTGTTCTTTTGTTCTTTCACACATGTGCCTATTGATAAGATACGAAAAATTCATTAAAAGGGATTTCCTACTTAAGCAACCCTTTCAGAAAAAAAAAAAAAGAGTATGGATTCTTGAAACCACATCTAAGTAAAGTATAATATTTATGGGTAAAATGATCTTTCCTAGAGAAAAGAAGCTGACTATATCCAATTATTTCTTTGTCTATTTTTCTTGCCACTTACTGCCTGGCTGCAGTGTCCCTGGTCTGTCCTTGACAAAGTCACTACTTCTGTGTCTTTTGACAACCTGTAAGTTTGAGAATGTTTTTATCCTTTTCTGGTATTCTTATTGACATGTACTAATTTTAAACTCCTTGTTGTGCTGCTCCCAGACCTGGTCAATGAAATCCTGCCCAAAGCCCATAATGATCTTCCAGATTTTATTTGAATTCCCTTACTGGAAGTGTCTTTTCCAATACTCTTACTCTTTCACTTTCTTTCTTTGTCACTGTGCACACATGGAAAAAAATAATAATTTTAAAACATGTAGTTCTCCTTGCTTAAACAGAGTTTTACTTATTTTGTTCTATGTAATTTTGCTTGCATTGCACAGTTTCATACTTATGACTTGATGCATTTAACATACACAGGCATTGAAGTATTCATACATGCATTAGTAGGGCACCAACACAACAGAAAGAGAATAGAAGAAGCTGAAGAGAATTTATTGAGGAAAACAATTACTGGAATCTATTCAGAAAAAGTCTTTTGAATTTAAGAGAATATTTGCAGGAAGTGAAACAAAGAAATGCTTCATTTAGCATGTACTTATGTTTACAATAGAAAAATGACGGTCTTTTGACACCTGATTCTAGGCTAAAGCCATAAAATGGCTTTAAAATGATTCCCATCTGCTTCACATCTTGTGTAGGTATATCAAAAACAAAAGTAGGCCGCAACTTGGTAAATCAATCTAACCATTCAGAACTTTCATAAGCTGAGCTGAAAAGCGTTTGTCTTAAAGATGCTTAAGTGCTTGTTTTGATAAAATACATATATATTTTTCATTTTTCTCAAAACACTAAAACAGTCAAACCAAACCAAAAAATATTTGCCACAAAAATATTTTTCTTCAGAGAAATATAAACAGTTTTAATTAACAACACTTTCAGCCATACCTGAGCCAGATATCTGCCTATCCAGAGGAATTAGAAGAAACTTTGTACTGCACTTAACGCCATGTTAACGCTGTTAGAGTTTATGTTCCTTAAATATTTTTCTCAGAAATGTTATCTTTTATTTTATTTTATTTATTATTATTATTATTTTTTTTCCAATGGTAAGGACCTGGAAAGTATGCAAATAAGAATGACTTCAGAGGAAGCCTTGCTTTGTCATTTGTCACTGCCAAAATTCATCAGTAATATGGTATCATGAGAGGGAAATGCTGAAAGACTAAGGAAAAAATTTACTGGAACTTTTAAACATGATATTGAAATGAGATTTGGAGCAATGCCCCTAAAGAAAACTAATGCTTACTTTGTTAGTTGCTGTGAAGCAAGGAAATGTAGACATGGAGGCATCATTTATCTTCTTTTTGCCCGCAGGGGCTCCTTTCACTAGCCTGCTTGACTTCTAAAATTTCCAACTTGCTTGATAAAATTACAGGCTTGTAACCATTTCACTCAGCTGAAGAATAGGTTAGTAGGAGCTCCTTTCCACACTCTTCCCTGACCTGTGGCAGACAAAGAGATTGCTGTTTTCTGATTCCCTCCTGCTCCTTCTTAGAGCAAGGACAGGATTCTCACTCTTTGGAAGGAATCAGCAAAAGAAGGGCGGAGAAGAAAGAAAAGGAAAGGAAAAGAGAAAGGGGCAGAGAGAGAGTTAAATTATTACCATTTTTCAGAGGCATAAATGATAGTTAGCTGTGCAACTGCCCTCCTCCTTTTCTTTTTCAACAGCTCAGTCATAAAGGCAAAACCTAATCGAGTCTTTGAACTAATTCAGTTTCTGTAATTTAACATGGCTCATTGACTTGTGCCTATGGGATTTCCACATGGTCTCTCAACCAAGTGCTAAGCAGGCCCTGGAGTACTTAACTTCAAAACAGGATCAGGTACATTCAGATTATATGACTAAATCTCCTAGAGTCCTATATTTTTTCCTTTTAAAATCAGTTTTGTAAAAGACAGACAATTATGGTGTCATGACAACAAAGTCTCTTCATCTGCAGAATAGAGTTCTTGCAAGAACTCTGAAAAATATCATGCTTCATAGTTGATTGGTTAAGCATTAATGTACCATGGAAAGAGAGTTGATTATATGTTCTTTTCCTTACATCATACATGAGGAAGTAAAAGAAAATAAAATATCCAATGCCACACCAAGAATCAGTGTTAGAGTCAGGGTCAGAACTCAGGACATCTTCACCACCAAGGCCATGGCTCAGGCCACTCTAAGCTAATTAGATCTTTTCTAGTCCCAGCACTGTAGAACTGCTTGAGATTCTTCTTTGTCTTATTAGAGGGCATGAAACATACTGATAAATGACCAATGTTTTAAGGAGAGATATGAAATTATGATATTTTGGACCAGACACATTAAAGAGTGTGAAAACCCTAGAGGTGTTGAATACCTTCAGTTACTACAGAAGTCATATGAGGTATGGGATATCATTATTATTATACATCATTAAATCCATTCTGTGTTCCTCTGGACTTTGTACCGAACACAGTATTTATAGTGTAATAAAATTTGATTTGACACCTGAAAATTTTAAAGGCACAAGTAGCAGAGGAGCTTTCAATTTATCCCTCTGACTCTCCTGAATAATTTTGTACTACAGTGTTATCAGTGGTGAACACAATAATTAGGTTCAATAACAAGCAGAAAGGCCAACTGCTCCCTCCTTTCTGTGCTAAGCTAATGCATTCTGTGGCAGCTGGGTGGAGGGGTGGCATATTCAGAGATACTCCCTCAAGTTATCTTTCAGCAGAACAGTAAAAACATGCAAATTACTAAATAACTTCAGTGCTGCTTGACAACTTAGATTATGAAAATCATGATCGAACTAGGGTATATTTTTCCAATAGCAGGGGAAGAATAAATGAATGCAAAATATTTTAAAAGGGCAGGAAAAACAAAGCATAGGGAAGATAATTATATCTTTGTTGTTATCAATAGTGAGGATACTTGGTAGCCAGCCAAACAATTCAATTTCAGTGTTGGTGTTTTTCAGAATGTATACAGCAATTTTTTGAAGGCATTAGGCTTCCTTTATTCAGTTGTAATGTGTGATTCATTGGCTGCTGGTCTTTCTGAAAAGTTGGTGCAAACAAATTAGAAAGTAATCCCTGCATTGCACAAAAAGCTGAGCTAATGTAATCAGAACTGGAAGTCTATATCTTTCCACAGCAGAGTGAGAAAACTGTGGTGGTTCAGATTTGTGAGACGGTTGCCCTGTGCTTTGGTAACAGAGCCCTGGGGATTTAATTCTTCCTGTCCAAGTATTTTCTTTTTGGAATCTCCGTCCTTTAAGTAGGTAATAGACACTCATCTGTGAAATCCTTTTAGAGGTTCTTTTCTTCACTAAGCACAATTCAGTCACCTTCCAGTTTCATTCCATGGGAACTTCACTTCTGGAGTGTTGTAGCTGTTTGAGACTGTTCTCCTCTGGCCTCATCCAAAGCCCGCAGCAACCAATGGAAGTCTTTCCACTTATTAAAATAACTATTGAACTGGATAACTGGATTCTTTTTTTTTTTTTTTTAATATTTCTAGTGTTTTTTAATTTGTAAAATACATTTTGAAGGTTTGATTTTTTTTAATTTTCGTTTTTGTTTTCCTTTTCCTTCGTTTTTGCCTTTGCCTTCCTCCTCTCTCTCCCTCTCCCTCCCCCCATTTATTTTAAAACCATAGACATCATCTTCCAGTTATTAACTCAGTCAGGCTTTTCTCAATTTTCCTGCAAAAGTTCTAAAGAAATCTGTTCTCAGAAGGAATAAACATAGTTCATCACTAGTGGAATGAAATTAACTCAATAACACCTGTGTCAATACATACTTATTCTTCCAGAGCTTTTGTTTAACTCTCATGCTTGATCCTTTCCTGCTTGAGCTCATCCTTTTGTATTGAATACATAAGATTTTTAATACCTAAATTAAATGTTTCTCATGCTCCTTTATACAATTGATGTATTCTTTTACTTTTTTTTTTCTCTCTCTCTCTCTTTAGTATGCTCATTAACTAGCATTTATTATTTATACTTGGGGTGAAGGTGCTGTTTATAGTTTCCTTTCAACAGAACATCTTCTCGATATGAGACTTGCTATTTTTGATACTTTATCTACCAGACTTTAGATAGCATAGAGGCATGGAAACTTTACTCACTTTCACTTGTCATATAATCTCATTTCATATTATACATTTACAACATTTTCTATACTTCAGCACTGCCTATTCCACTAAAGTGATATGTTTGTAATCCTGTTAGCAATGTCTCTTCAAAAGAAAAAAAAATATATATATATTTTGCATGAAGAAAGTTTGTCTCTTGCTCAACCAGCTGTAGGTGTCACAGAGAGAGAAACTCTATAGATGACTGGTAGGATTTGTATGTTTTGAGGATATTTTTAGTCTTTGGAAGAACCCTAAGTGAATTACTATTGATACAAATCATCTCTATGTTCATATTATTAAAGTCCATATTTAAAGAATGTCGTCAAATCTGTAGAAAGAATGGTGTCAAGGGAAATGGACAGTTCTTTGTGGAGGAGTTTGAAATGAGAGAAAGCTGCTCAAGATGCGGGGCAGATAACCATGGCTAGTATAGATGGTAAGTGCTGAGGGTTATCAGTATCGAATTGCAAAATCAATATCCTCTTACACCAGCTTCTTGGGAATGACACCAAGTGGTGCTTGATTTCTTAGCATCGTTTAAATATCACTGAGCTGAAATGCCATGGGAGGCACATGATAGATGCAGACTATAGTGCACAGAGGCAGGGCTTGTGTTTGGTTACCATGGTGACAGCAATAGAGCTATCTGTCTGCAGGCAAAGAGAGTGGAAAAGACAAAATGAAGTGGGAGACCTGAAGCAAAGAAAGGTTGGATAAGGCTACTCAAGGCCATCTGACATGTACATAGTCAAAATACACATTTGTTTAGGGAAACAGCAGGAGACAGCAAAGGATTCATTGCTGCCTTCTTTGATTTGCCAAAATCATATGGCAGCTACTTGAGATGATGTGAAGTGCTGAAGAGTTGGGAGAATTAGCAGTCTTTCAGCTCTGTACATTCTTCCACCCCCCGCACCCCATTCAACATCCCAGAAATAGTACTAGCAATCCTGTCTTTCCAAGGTTTTTCCTGGCTCTGTGTCCCAGTTCTGCCAATTATCAGGGCAAGAACAACTCATTCAGCCTTTTCTAGGCATTAAGCACAGTAAAATTTGAGAAGTCTTTATTCACTTCTGATGCTGTGTGCTTCCTTTAAGAGACTAAATAGACCAAATAGAAGACAATTTGAATTTGAAGTCAGGAGTGAAACTGGGATGAACTCAATAAGGAAGCTGGGATAAAGAATAAATAAGTATTAGAAGAAGATCAATGGAAAATTGAGAGAGGTTTGTCAAGAAGTCTATAATGCTAATCAAAGCACAAAAGCCAAATTTTTGATGATGGTTTGCTAATTATTTTTTGTAAGCATCTAGCTAACTTCTGGCATCTGATTTGCACAAATGTTGAGCAGTCCATGCAAGAATGATACCAAAGGGGCTATGTGCAGAGTTTATAAAATGCAAGACAATGTTAAATCCTTACAAATATAATTTCTGCAGATTCAAATTGACCACTTCAAATTTATTGATACTGTGGACTTCTATTTTTCCAAATCTTAGCATCTCAGCTGAGAATATAGAAAATGTTTCAAAAGGGTGCTGTAAAAATAAATGCACAATAGAGATGAGTTATACAGAAAAGCCCATGAGGAAATTAATAATTCTATCTTCCAAGCAGTGTTATAATTGTGTGCAATAAATAAGGCCCAGAGCTACTCAGTGAAGGATAAGGAGAAAACAAAATACTGAATTGCTACTCATTAAATGAGTACTGTCTCTTCTGTGCACTGAATGGAAATAGGGGTCCTATGGGAAAAAAAATGTATATGACTATGTAATTAAAAAATATATCATTATGTATTCACATGAGGGAGCCAGATTAGAGCAATCTGAATTCTGACATTTTCTAATTTTGAGGGCTTACAAAACAGATTATTTTGCGAGCCATGGAAACTAAAACTTTAGGCTGCCTTATATGGTCATATATTCTCCACAGGAACTCTTATCTTTCACCAATTTCAGACAAATTCAGCAAATTTTCAAGGACCCTAAGGGTCCTTTCAGTTTGAGAGTAAGTGTGTAAAGGTAGGTGTCTTCAGATAGTAGGTACCTGCAGAGAGTAGGTGATTAAACTGTTACAGTCAGTATAGACTTAGACTTAATTCAGTTGCCTGCACAAATGTTCAGTGCTATTTTAAATAAACTTATATATCCTGTCTGGTTTTCTGCTGCTACTGCAGGAGAGTGAGTAGTATCCTATGTCCAAATCACCTAACCCACACAATGACTAAGTATGTTTCAAATACTGAAGGTGATCAAATACATCTCAAGTAATTGTGGACACCTGACCACAGAATCATACTTGAAGGCTGTTCAGCTGATGAAACCGAGGGAGTGGATTAGTGTCACCTGACGTAACTTGATCACCTGAATCATTCTCTAGGCTCAGCTGACTGAATTGACAAGATCCTTATTGACTAAAATGGGACTTAAAATGAGAATCTTAGTTACCTAAATATGAACATCTAAATTTAGATGTCTGTGTGAAACTGAATTCTGTGTTAAATACCTGAAAATAAAAATCTGTGTTCTCTTAATATACCTTTCTTTGGGAAAGGCAGTGACCTCAACATTTATCTGTTGTACATCAGCAATCCCTTTCCAATTATCATGAATACATTAAGTGATCACACAGGACTTCTGTAGCTTCTGATGAGCTGTGGCGCATGTTCTCTCTTGTCTAGATAGCAGACAAAAAACTCATCAATGAAGATGGGAGGAAACAAGAAAAGGAGCTCTGGGGGGCAAGGGAGACAACAAGGAATATCGTCTGGTAATATGAGAAGGATCTAGAAATAGCACAATCATGACATTACATAGAGTGTGGTATTGCTATGTGGAATAATTGAAACATGAAATGTATGACTCATCATGGAAATATAGTTTCACTGGTTCCTTTGTTCATAGACAACGTGTTTTATAGCATATTTAAATTTGCGTAGTTGCTAAGTGGTTTCCTTTCTAAACAGACAGACATGAATTCTTTAGTTTTACATGTTGCTTTCTGTTTTATATTGGTATTACCAGTATTTTCTCAGTCAGTGACTTGAATAATAGGTAGGTAGGTAGAAATATACTAGATACATTACTCCTATCAAGTGATGAGATTGTGTTTTGAGTTCATGCCCAAGTCAACATCTTCTGTTTCCTTTTACTTATTAGCTTTAAGACCACATAGCTTAGTTTGAATCCAGGAGGCTTTGGATAGATGTTATCTTGTAAAGGCTTCCTATAAGGTGAATCTCCCAAACAAATAACTTTTAAGAGTCATTATACTTTAATGAAAACTTACATTTTTTTTTCTAAGTCAAAATTAATTAGTTTACAGCACTTTACTGGATTTGGTTGGTGTCTCTGTATGTGTCCATTGTCTGTAAGCAGACTTCAGTTTATCAAGTGAAGTTGTTACATGGCTGAAGCTATTAGATAGCAGAGTTCTTAAAATATCAGTAAAACAGACAAAAATAGAATACATGCAACTAAATGCCCCAAATGCTGTTCATAAGGAATGTATGGGATGTTAGGCCTCTTGAGTCACTGCACTGCGAAGGCTGACCAAACTCCCACCATGACAGGCTGAGGTCTAGTGATCTCCTTCATTGCAGGAGACAACGAGATAAAGGAACAAAGGAATGCAATTGCTGAGTAAACCTAAGGACAATGAGACACTAGACACCAGCTGAAGCATGAGATGAGAGTGAGCTCATCACAAGCACCACATTCATTTTTAACTGGTTTGAAAGGACTGAACATGGAACATAAGAAAAGGTATAAAGTAAGTAGGTATAAAATAAGTAATCTCCTACACTCAGTTTGGACTCCAACTCAGCTGGTCAGTATACTGACAACTCATTAGCAGTAGATGCCATGATGCTAACTGTCAGGGAAGATGCAATTCAACACAGGCTTCTCGAGTGTGGTGAGGATATTCTGGGGAAAACACAAACCAAAGGAGTGGCTTACAGGGCATGGGTAAGAGGAATAATTTGTGCCTCCATGTTGTTTGAAGAAAGACCGTAAAGAATCAATTGACTGTAACTACCTATCTATCTGCAATAGAGAATAGTTTTATTTTATTTTTGCCTTTTTTTTTCTTGCTTTTATTTCCTCCCTGTCTTTAATTGATTTATATTTCCTTTAATTGATTGCTTAATTAGTCCTGGGATCTGAAAGAAATCCCTAACACCTCTCTACAGGTGCATCACACCCACTCTGTGCATTACATCCACAGGAAATTTTATAATTCATCTTAGAGTCTCTCCATTCCCATCCTCTTCTTCCTTTATACTTATTTTCGACTGCCCATCTTCCTTTCAATGATCTTAACCATGGGAAGAACAAAGAAAACTCAGTCAAGTTTGCTTGCTTACCAGTCAGTGAGTTTACACCATCCATTTCCCATTTGTCTCTTTTCTGTATTTTATCTGACACTCAGTTTCTCGTCATTTCCTGCCTCACTTCTCCCAACACACTTTACACAGTTCTCTTTTTATGGATGTTCTTCTTTGTAGCCTGCAACATTTTGTATTCCTGTTGCCCCATTTTCCTCCCAACCCACCACTGTCTGAGGCCTCCACATGGTAGAAACTGTGGAATAAATGGGGTTGTGTTTCAGGTGATACAACCATTAATCAGCTAGTTTCAAAAGGGTGCTGTGAAAATGATGCTATGTAAAGAAGGAGCTGGAGCCCTGTTTGTCACCCCAATCTACTACTGTCATCATAAACAAGGGCTTCAGTTCATCCAGCCACTGAGCCTGGTTCAGAATCAATGTGTGATACTGTAGGTAATTCCCTTTGAGAGGAAATTTAGACACTTGATTCTATTTTTCAGTCAGTTGGTCTCTTTCTAAGCTTCCCAGTTTACATTACACCCCTGCTTGGATTGTCAATGAATTTCTAGCAACAGCAGCAGCAGAAGTCATTTTACGTAGCACATCCCACTATGGATTGTGTATGAAATTTATGCCTTTAATTTTTGTATATAAAGCCTCACTATTCTGTCTGTAGGCATTTTATAAACCTCAGAATGAATAACAAGGATATTCACAGCCCACACCCCCACACTCCATTATAGATATGTAACAATCAGCTGGGAGTCATGACATTTATCAACTGCTGAAGGGTAATGCAGTTTATCACTTTTTAATGAATTATATTCTGTACTGCTCATTTCCAGAACAGATAAATACAGTCAAGGACATCCTGGAGGAGCAAGTTATGCTGATTTTTTTCTAAGTTTAATGATATCTAGTTGGATTCTTCCCCATAGGTTGTGGTCTGTTTCTGTTGTACAAAACCAGAGTTTGGTACAGGAAGACTTGGTATTAAGCACAGGTGATGCATAATCAATAAAATTATATACAAAGGGCTTCAGTTCCCTGAAGGGGCTGAAGAGAGATATACAGCAGAGCACCTTGCCTTATGTGGTCATCAGTCAAAGGAGAGCACATCAAAGTCTGAACTGTCAGGTTGAAGTAGTTCATGCTTGTAGTTCATAGAAACAGCTTTAATTGTGTGAGATCTAAATGCTTTTAATTTTAAAATTCAGGTAGAGCTTGAGAAAAAGCCTACTAAAGTCAATCTCCCAAAAGTGTGTGTGTTCTGGATGTGGATAACCTGAGAGAGAGAGAGAGAGAGAGAAAGGTTTGAAAATGGGATCCAGATCTGTCTAGGAGATGACAATTCTGTATTTCTGCTGTTTTCTGGAGCTGGAAAGAAATGACAAGACAGATCTAGGCATAAAAACAAACAAACAAAAAACACTATCAAACCAAATAAAACATACAAAAAAAATTAAAAAAAACTCTTAATGAAATGATCATTAAAAAGGTTATGTTTCTACAGTGCTTGGCTTTGGTAAAATAAGTTATGACAAAATTTCATTTAGCTGTAATTGGTCTAATAAATTCTCATAGGAACATTATTAACATTTGAAATCTAGAACCTTTTCAGATGTATCAGCAGTAGTCTTTTTACAGATGTAATGGATATGGATAGGTGCTCCAAGTTAATATCCAAATATTACTTAATATATCACAACCAGTTTACTTGATATAGCTATTGGCAATAAGTCATATTTTTATAGTAGGAATTTAAGAACAATTTTAAATATCTTTTTCAGTGATACCATTCTCTCTCACTTTTCTTCTTCTTCCTTTTTTTTTTTTTAAATAAATGTGCATTGTAAGGTTCCTTAATGTTTTTATTTTTTTTTGTTTATAAATATTTTCCACGATCAAGCGCTTTTTGGTGCCTTATGTACTCTATTGCATATTCTACTATCACTATTCATATTTTTACTGTTACAGACAGCTTATTTAATATATCACTCTTTTTGTCATTACATACTTCTCTTTCTTCTGCCTTACTCAAAAAATTATGATCTGGGCCTTGATTCAGCAAATTTATCACTCTGTACATACATGTATAAAGCACTGAAACCATTAGAATTTTGCTGAATAGTTTTTAAGATCACCACTAAATATAAAACCCTTTGAAAATGCCTCTGGTTTGATTTTTTGTACATTTGTTTGTCTTTTTAATAAAAATATTCATATTAAAAACAGGATCAAACACTTTCCATCTAATATATATATATTTTCCTTTTAATAGTTTTGGAATTTCATACTACAATAATATAAAAATAATCTGAACTACTTAGTGCAGTAAAACTGGAGAATTAATATGGGAAAATACTATCATTAATTAAAATGTTTAAGTCAAGACCTTACAAATAGGTATTAACTTGTGTATTTTTATTTGCATGTTGCCCTACATAGTTAGGCCTTACTGAAGTTATTTATTTTCAGACAAGAATGAGTAGGATAATATTTAGATTTATTTAAGAGTTATGTGGGAAAATGAGTGAAAAGAGTTCATGATTTGTAAACAAAATGCTCAACATGAATCCATACAGTCTGGAATTAACTACAAGTAAGTTTTATGAAGGAGCTGGAGATAATTGAATGTAAACAAGTTTTGAAAATACCTTATATCTATTTCAATACTTATATACTGTCAAGTTATGTATTCTTTTATTTAACAAAGACAAAAATATTCTGTACTAATTAATAAGAAATTCACATTTTGTTCTACTTGAGTTTAAATATAACTTTATTATTATTATTATTATTATTATTATTATTATTATTATTATTATTATTATAAAGGAAAATAAACCACATTTGATGAAGGTGTTATAAAATGGGCTTCAGCCTAAAGGAAATTTTTACTCTCCAGCCAACAACTTTTTTTACCAAGGGGTGTATGATGGAGACTCCACACACAATGACAGTGGTATTTGTATGGATAGCAACACTGTAACAAGTCTCCCATGGCTGCAAATTGTATCCTTTTAAGTGTACTTCACAATTTGAAAAATATTTAAGTAATCACAGTTTCAGAGTTATCATCTGATAATGCCTGGGAATTGCTGACCCAAGGGACTAATTCCAAACATTACTAGAAAATGACATTGCTCATGTCAGTGTGGAAGTGTTTTGGTGAATATAAACTGTAATATAAAAGCATTTGCAAGCAAATTGGCCATCTGCCGTTTCCTGTCGATATTGTTTAAGAATAAGCTCATAGCTTCACAAGAAAAAAAAAAAAAGAGAGAAAAAAAAAAGAGCCAATGTGCCAGCACCTGCAGTAAAAGTCTTTGAGATCTCAAGAGGATCTAGTCATATTTTTTCCCTTCCCTCTCATAACTGCACATTGTCTCATGATGATAATAGAGAAGGACTGGAGTTTAAACCTTGCTGTGGAATTTTCCCCACATATGGAAGTTGCTCTTTTCAACTCTCAACCTTCCTTGAATGAAGAATTAGGAAGTTGTTCCCCTTGTAAGCCTGCATTAGCTCTGCTTGCTGACCAGCTGGAACAAAGACACCCCAGAGGCTGCCCAAGGCAGAGGAAGAGACATATATGAAGGACAGTTAAATTACGTTGTGTAAGTTACCAACATGTAATGGTTTATTGTCATTTTGTGTTTCGTTACTGTATCTGCTTTACATCACTCTGTTTGCGCTTGGTGTTGTAAGGCTGATAGATCCAGCCACATGCATCCCTCTGGAATGGGAAAAGCTTAAGCTACAGGAAGAACAGTGTCAAGATAATGCCACACATGGCCAAATAAAAAAAGAGAGTGTTCACTACACCCTTTCTTTTCTGTGACCTCTCATGACTGCAATTTTTTTTGAGTTTTTGAGCAACGGAAAGGAAATTAAGGCAATCTTTTTTATTTATTTTATTTTATTTTTTATTTTATTTTATTTTATTTTATTTTATTTTATTTTATTTTATTTTATTTATTTTATTTTATTTTATTTTATTTTATTTTATTCTATTTTATTTTATTCTATTTTATTTTATTCTATTTTATTTTATTCTATTTTATTTTATTCTATTTTATTTTATTTTTTTCTGCTTCATCAGACAGTTCATTTTGTACAAATCTGGTAATATTCTCACTTGCTGGAAAATTCTGCAATTTCTACTCTTCTTTTTTTTTTTTTTTTTCCACATTGGCTCTAAATGTTGCAAAAATGAAACATGAAACTGAGTAAATTTCATACGCAGAAAGTTCCTCAAACTTTATTAAGACAAGTTCTGTATGATTCACACTTTTACATCTGATCCCTGTTCTTTTTAGACTGACTTTGGTTTCTGTCTCTGCCTATTATGAAACTTGAATTCCTATCTGACTGCATTTTTCATTTTACTTTTCTTTTGAAGCTCTTCCTAATTTAGTAGTTAACACTAGTGTATTGATTTTCAGAGTAAAGCTTGGTATACATCAACACATGCAGTGTTACTGAGTGCCTTGTAGAAGAGATCCTAAATGTGAAAATAACATATCATGCTTTTTTTTTTCTTTTTCTTTTCCATGCCATATTTGGAAGCCTATTCATGGCCCATTGGGAAAGGCTAGGACTATAATTAGACCTTTTTCTCTAGACATTTCAGCAATAGGATTCATGAAGGTTAGTAACAGTTTCCCTTTAATTGCTCCCCAGTGATTTTCCTGTAAAGCTGTTAACTTGTTCACTGGGGATCCACAACCCACAGGCTCCTTGTGCTGACATTTGCAGCAATGATTAGAATGTCATTGCTTTCCAATACTCTGTTGTCATTCAGGGAGCACTCAAAATGCCTTTTACCTCATATTGCAATTAAACATGCATTTGCAGGCACACACACTGGCTTTACCATCTGAGTAGCATAGGCCTTTGAAACTGGATTTGTTCTGAATATCCACTTTGTTGTCGTCTTGCTTTTCTGCATGGTGTCACTCTATTATTTTTCTTAGTGATGGAGACAAAGACAAACTGGTCATTCTGCACATAATAGTGGACCCCAAGGGCAAACTTTCTATCCATAGGAAAAAAAAAAAGTGAAAACAACAAAATAGTAACTATATGTGTGAGCACAGGAGTTAATGTCCTTTCATGTTAATTCTCTCAGGTCTTTGAATGTGATATAGTCCGGTTTCAGCTTCCATCACATCACTTATCAGTACTCAAAATTTTGGCTTCAAATGTCAATGCTGATTGACATCTCAGAAACCCTGTGGAAATTTGTGGGAGATTATTTTACCTACTTTCCAGGGATGACAGAGTGAACTACACAGCCACCATATATGAAGGATAACAAAGAGTATTAAAGCATGAAATATTGTAGGAAAATAGAAAAATATTTGTGGGTGGAAATCCCATGCTCCAACAATAAAAACGTTCTTGTACTGTTGAGTGATAGCAATCAGGATGTTAAATAAGATTGGAGAAGTTGCAGCTTTAACATAGCTGGTGATAGTCAGAGATTTAAACTATCTGCATATTGACTGTATGAATGCCTCATCAGGACAAGATGCAGAGATTAAGTTGCAATAAATGCAACTTAATTATGCAATAAATTATTGCTTCCTGGAAACAATCCTTTGTGCAGTACCTCGAGGCAGAGGACCTGATTCAAAAAATAATAATTAAAAAAAAGAAAAAAGATGGCTACGTGCAGCAGCAGTCACAAAGCAAAAGTTGTCATAGGAGAGATTGGGCCAAATAAATCTTGCACACAAATATTTTCATTATTCGTGAATATTCAAGACTGGGAACTATTCAAGTAGTGTTAATAGTAAAAAACAAAAAAAAAAGTAATAACTGAAGGCAGTGTTCTGAAAAAGAAGATGCCTACATGTAGTCTAGAAGCTTTTCAAAAATAGTAATAAAAGCTAATAAAACAACAGTGGACATTGGGGATTCAAGCTATAGAAAGTAGCCAAGGTTTTGTGCTTTGCTGCAGTAACATCTCGTGCTGTCACTGGTGGAGAAGGAATATTGGGATCATGAACCACAGTCTGATGCAACAAGACACCAGCTGCCATTGGTCCTCTGGGTATTCTGGGTATTCTAGTAAATTAAAAGGTACCAGTGGTACCCGGGTCCTGCCATTAAAATATCCATATTGTTAGTCTTGGATTGGAACTAGGTAGCTCTCTCATCTACATACAGAGGTGATAACCATGTTCCAGGGCTGCTGTCAGTAAGCAGACTGTATCAGCAGGCAAGCAAATTTGCCAGCTTCTCTTGGGAATTTGGAAACATTTAGGTGTATGGATGTGACCTTTGCCATGTTAGCTGGGTTAAGGTTAAGGGACAGGCCCTCGCCCATTTTATGTGCTATCATAGACACAGATACAGGCTATATTACAAAGGCATCTAATCATTTCAGGAGGAACATGATTGAGCTGCTGCATATATATCAGAATGGATCCATCAGTATATATATCAGAGAGTATTCACATTTGCCAGATGATCCTACTTAACAAACAAAATTACAAAAATTTATCAGAGCTTGAACTATTTTTTTAAAAAAAAGAGTAGTGGAAAAAACAATAATTACTTTATGATGAACTATAGGAAATCACTGGATACTTCACTAATATCCTTGTTCTAGTAACTTTTGTTCACTTTTCCATTTATTCACTGAATGAGGGAGTAATTGGGAAATATAATGCTAATTAAAAAAAAAAAAAAAAGAACTGTTCTCTGTGCATAGTGAGGCAAGCAATACACTTGCAGCCACTTTCAAAACAAAAGAACACAAAATTCTTTTCTTGCCATCCATGGCAAGGTGTCTTGTTCTGGAAACCTGACTTTTTCACACATTTTCTTAAATGTCTTCTCAGCACTCGAGATAAAAAGCATTCCACATTGGTGAAGGCATGGCAAGAATATTGTGGCTACTGACAGTCATAATAGTCATAATCAGTCATGCACTTAGGAATATTTCTTATTTAAAAATCAGTTTAACCACTTTTTTTTTTTTTTTTTTTTTCAGAAATTGATTCTTGCTTCTACTGACTGTAAATTCTTAAACAAACAAACAAAAAACCTCTAGTCTTGCAACTGTGGTTGAATCAGCTCAGCGAGAAGAGATAATACTTATTTTCTACACTCTTCTTCAGCTGAAAATAAATAATTCAAGAAGCCACTTCTTGTTTTAATCTGGAAGTCAGATACCTACAAAGTATTCCAGTTGCCAGTATCCTTAAAAAGAATCCAAAGTGCAGAGCTGGGCTTTTAGGTTTGCTGTGCAATTTGGGAGAAGAATTAGGTGTTTCAGAATGGTGGTTCAAAGATATGCATACTGGTTAGGTTAGCTGGCCCATGAGAAACACTGAACATTGAGATGGTTCCAACTGCAAACCGCTGATTCCCTGATTATAACAGAACCTAAGATGTCCTTCAGCTCAAGCAGTGCTGAGGAGCTTGAGTCCTTTCAAGAGCATGGGTACTTAGAGCTGCTCTTCCAAAGCACTCAGAAAAACTGAGTACTTTTGTATAAACATGGGATACCAAGGAGGTGGAAGGAGGGGTGGTTGCTTTATGCAAGGGGTTGGAATGAACACAAAGGAAGAAAAAGCACTAAGTTCAAATGCTTTCTCAGCTTAAGGAGATATACATCTAAGGTAGGATACTGAATCAAGGCCAAAATCAACTGAGTCAGTAGATGCAGAAAGCTCTCCAGCTCATCCTAAAGAAACCAGCCATAAGACGCACAGCACATCTGTGTCCTTTCTGAGAAACAGTGAGAGACCGGAGCATATAGGTCACTTTTAGTGCAATTGTACTAGATACCAGCTGACAGTGAACAGTTGATTGGGGCTGTAGATGACTACATTCATGTAAGTGAATATAGTCCTAGATGTCTCTGTTTCTGTGATAGAATAGGGGCAGATATGTACCTCCAGAAGACAGTGCAACATGAGTTAAGGTTCATAAGATCTTAAGGCAAATTTTTTTTGGTTATGTCTACTTCTCCAGACTACAAGGTCTAACAGTACAAGCCAGTGCTCCTATGTTTCTTTCCAAAGTACAGGTGAGATCACTATCACAGAGGTAATGTTTATTTTCAAATTGCAGTTTGAAGGAAAATTCCATTATGCAGTATATGCAAAGCACTGAGGTCTTAATTAGTCACACTGATTAAGTTCCTGAAGTGACCACAAGGGCATGCCTAGTAATTTCACCATGCCCTCACTATTTTAGCTAGCCTAGTGCATATGCAAATAATATTAAAGTTCAACTCAGTTTGGATATTCAGAACTGAATGTTTTTGGTAGTTAGTGTCAACACAAATGAACTCTCTTCTCAATTTTTTTTTTTTCCTGTCAGACTTATTTTAAGAACTGTACCAGACAAAAATCTCTCAGAGAAATGTAACAATTGAAGTTATATTCCTTGCATACTTAGGTACATACTTGTTAGAGATATGGCAATGATATGCATTGAATCATGTAATTTAAGATTATACCTTCATTTTTTTTTGCTCACATTGTAACACTTCGAAGCATCAATAAACATATAGTTGTTTTCTGATTTGTTTCATTGATTAGTTTGGTTTGATTTGGTTTTGGTTTTCCATTCTGTTTTAACTCTCCATATTACTTAATAATTAGGTCCTACTCAGCTTTCTTTTGTGGAATAAATATGAAGGCATGCTACTGTGGTAATTCACGAATAATTAACCTTTCAGTTTCATATTATAATAAATATGTTTCTGAAATTTATTTTATGTGTGCATGCCTATCAAATAACAATTGAGAAAAAGCTGTACAACAGCACACAAAATGTGAGCAAGACTTTCTGGGATTTATCAATTTATTTATTTTTTTTAAACAAAGCTTAGCTTGAAGTGGTATTTTGAAAGGTTTTGCAACACTTACTTCTCATCCAGAAGACCACCCAGACTCTTTCAGAGTTCTTGTTATCATGTAAACTCGTTTGAAATCGTTAGTCTGTATGACATTATGTATGATGGGCATAATAGAATGTACAGAGGTTTACGCTGATTTGCTGCAAGTATTGATTATATCTTTGCTAATATCTTTGGGGGTTTTAAGGATATGTGTTCTACAAGGATAGACACTACTGTGGCATATTCATGCTCTTACGCTAGGAGGAACTGGCTAGTTATACCAACAATTCTTTCTCAGAATCTAAGTTCAGGTGTCCATAGCGAAACTGCCATGGGCTCTGGATTATGCTAACTCTAGACCAGTGCCTGATGAGAGAAAGCTCTTTGGGACAGGCCAAAAGTATACCAGGCTCTGTTCTAGCAATTTAACTGTAGGGAAACCTAAGTTACAGTGCCTGGGAATGTATCCTGGCATTTCTTGATTTGCTGTTCTAGACAAACCTCAAATATATGACATCTTTATTTCTGTTACACAGATTGTCATTTACTATACCTTTCTTTCCTTCTTTTGTGATGTGGGTGCTGATCAACAGTTAGAAAGATAGGCTGGGAAATTTTGGACTAGGACTCGGTGGGGTGGTCAGTCTAAACAGCTGTAGCAGTATGGACTTCCTAATAGCCTTCTTCTGCAAGTGTAAATTCTGAGGTGAACACAGAGTGACATGCAAAACTTGACCTTTCCAACATGGCTGACGGCAGCAATGGATGCCCCAGTTCCTTGTTGCTACAGAGGCGCTGACAAAGCTGGAACTTCTCTGGGAAAACCAAACTCACGTATCCCATTGAGTAAACAGTAGGTGGCAACACCTTTCCATGGCTTTCACCTTGAGCTGGTTTATAATCACAGTGTGGATGTCAGAAGTATTATGGTCCATTAACTATCCCCTGTGCTCCCCACAGGTCCTCTCACTTTCATGTTGAGGTCTCTATAGGTGTTTCCTAGCATGAACAATTCTGACGTGATAAGCTGTAGCCAATGCATGAGCCTCTGGAGCCATGATAATGTATCATGCCAATAGGGCTGCCATGCTTAGGTACTGCATTATTAATTTTTTGATGAAAATTATTTTTTGCACAGCGGGTGTTTTTCTAAATGAAATAATTCTGTTGATTTAATTTTTTCCCAAAAAGCCTAAAGGCAAAAGTGCACATTATTGACTAATGATGTGAAGCATTTCAGTTAAGCTCTCCCCTAGATCCTTAATCCATCACACAGATAAAAAAGAGATTTTTTTTTTTTTTTAATCAGGAACACAAGAAGCACCTGGCCTTTATTTTGATTGATTCCTGCTCTCCTGCTCTGTAAATTAGACGTAAGAAAGATATTTTTAGCCCTCCAGATTTTTAAGTTCTTATTGACAGATGAAAGTGTATCTGGAGTTTTTCTGCGAAGTGAAAAGAACAGTTCCAGAATTATATGAATCTAAAGAGAAAGTGCAAAACAATACTCATGATAAGATTCAGGATAGTACCATTAAAATACTACTATATTGTTAATATGAAAAGTTAGCAGTTAACCCCACTGCTAATTCAGATGCTCATACTAGTTTAAACTGTGGCTTTCTTCCTTAGCAGGAAAGGAGTACAGCAAAGAACATGTCTAAAGGTACATTAGCATGTTCTACTGTATTCTCCTTCCTTCAGACACTGGGTGATTTTTTTGTGGGTTAGAACAAAATGTACCAACCTTTTTGCTGTTGATTGTAACCATGAGAAAGTATGATCCACCACATTTCCAGTATTTGAGAAGTGACAGGTTCATATGGCAATATTACTTGAACCCATAGGAGAGTTCAGGAGAAAAGAATTTGTAATCCTTCTGTTCCTATCTGATTCTACTGTACAATATATATAAGTGCAGGCACATATACATATAATCAGATCAGTTGTACTGAATTTCCTGACAGTGTGTTAGCTACTATCCCTCAGATAAACAAAGAGTAACTGGATGAAATATAAGGGTTTATGAGAATAGCTGACTAAACATTTCCTTATGCATTTAATGTCTATGGATCCCAGCTAGGTTAAGTCCACATTTACATTTAGATACAACTTTCAGCTGCAAACAGATATGAACTATTTTCACTGTGCTAACAGAAATATTCAGGAGTGCAACACACAGCAACTGAAAATGATAGTGGTGTTGTACTTGAGTGAGTATGTGTTGCAAAGAGGCAGCTGTAGTGCTTCACGTACAAGCCAGCCAGTCCACATAGGTAGACTGCAGACTGTATGTTTGTTTTCTGTCACTTAGATCTCAACACCTTATTCGAGACTATGGTATAGATAAAAATCTAAGAAAATATATCCTGAATCTATTCTCCCATCTATAATTGCTGTGGGATGTAGCTAATACTGAATGTGAAAAGGTTAGGGAGCATATGTATTTTCCTTTAAGAAAATACTTGAAAAAGTAATACTTCAGGCATTTTAAAGAAAAAAAAAAAAGATGGAAAATACATGACTGAGAGAACCAGGCAGGTATGGTGAAATGATTTTGAGACTAATGTTATTATGAGGTATTTTATCTTAACTATATTCTGCTGTGATGTGGGATCAGAGTATGGGTGGGGTTCATATAAAAAACTGATCCTTGATTTTTTGCTTCCATGCCCAGGCACAACCAGATAAGTTCACATTCTCTGTGGCAGCAGTAAGATTTTGTTCACTTGTATTCCTACCATAGACTCTTGTCTTCAGTTTGGAAGCATAATTCCTTGATTAGAAAAGTTTGCTCCTTGACTTCTGAAGTGCTGAACAGCACTAATGCTTGTTGTATTAAATTTCACATATAAAAGAAGGCCCTGCAGTTATGAGGAATGAGTAAGTGTACAGCTAGTCAGAACAATTGTGTAGCACTGGAGGCAATATTTGCTTCTTGTTTGTATATATCTAGCTGGAGAGCCCTTATCAAAACCTACTTTACTGAATCTGAAAAGGTTAGGGGATTTTTGGAGGGTTATCTCACACAGCTTCTTCATATCGCCTTAGGTTGTTTAATTCACATCCATAAAGGACAAGTAAGCTACGGAAGGGAAAGATTACAATGCCCCTGCCAGTTCTAAACACTGCATATTTGATTTATTCAGCCCTTTTACTTTTATTTGAGGTGTAAATCTCATCCAAAGGCTGTTGACTCTCTCTGTATTCCAGATGTTGCCATATCAGCCTAAGTTGCATTTCTCATATCTCCCTTCTCCTATCTGTCAAGTTTATGAAAAATTAGAGCCCTCATACGATCAAAATGCCATCCACCAATCCTTACCAGGCAAGCCTGTTTTTTGATTATGAGTATGCAGTCATGTGTAAACTTCATATTGGACTTCATCAACGGGACTGCTTAAGGACTATGGAATCTGCTGCATGATATTATATCAGGTTTTTATTGAAAACTATTTTATTATTATTATTAAGCTGAGGTGTTCAAACATGTTATGGGAGACTTCAATACTTATGTAAGTGACAATGTTATAATGGAGAATTTTTTGACAGTGACTTGCAGGTCTGAATCCACCCTGCATCGGTTGTGATCAAAAGACAGTAATACCCATTGCCTTTTGGTAGCATTTAGTGTTTCCCAATAATCAAATAAATTATTCGTATGATTTCAGTGGAAGAAGGACATTTAGCTATGTTAGCTGACTTAGAAGCTCTCTTCTTGTTGCTCAGCTCAGAAAGACTGAATACTGACAGAATGCAGATAACTTTCCAAGTGTGTTTCATTTTTCTTAAGCACCAGAATAGTGAATTTATAGGTGTTGATGGGACGTGTATACTACATGCCACTCTCCAGCGACATACTGTGAAACAATTGCCAAAACCTTATTGCAAACTGAGACCTGAAGCAAAAGACCTATAGGCACAAAAGGAAAGTACATAGTTGGAGAAGAGGGGAGGGATAGTGTTTCTGTTGTTATTGTTGTTTTTGCTTTTTTTTTTGGTTGTTTTGTTGTCTGTATTTTGGAAGGAGGGAAGGTGTGGTCTATTTATTTATTTATTTATTTTAACATAAAACTCTCAAATAACCCAAAGAAGTCATCGGAACCCAAACTTCAGAACGAACAAGAGAATTGATAAAACGCATAATTTCATAATGTGCAGCTAATAGACTACATTGTCAGAATGTAATAGGGAAACCAAGATTTTCAGCAGCAACTGGACCAAGATTTGACATGCAGAATCACATTTCCAAGTGTTCTAGTATTTTTTTTTTTTTGAGAGAGAGAGAGAAAAGGGATGAAAAACAGCTGGACTGTGTTAGCTAGGGTTCTTCAGCAGTGGAAAGTCACATAAACCACAGATTTTTGTTCTGATGAGTAGCAGTTTGGCTGGAGGCCTTGGAGGTCTTGGAATCTATAAGTAAATCATTCAACTAAAAAATATTTACCATGGTGTTGGAACTTGGCTGGCATTCAGGAAAACACATATCTGTAAATAGAATACTATTATTCTGATTAACTTTACATGGAAAACTCAATGCAACAGCGAATCTTTTCCTTGTACAGCAAACAACATCAATAATGTCAATAATAAGATGGATAAAGATTTTTGTTTTTATTGTTTTCATGTTTTCAGGTTTAGTTTAGCAATTTTGTACCTATGTGTGGAAATTTAAGAATTAAAGCACTATGCTTTCACTTTTTCATGCTTTCACTTTTTTATAAAGAATTTATTTTGGGTAGAGGGAAAGGTAATGGCAAACAATTTCAATACAAAATGTCATGAAAGATGCTGTTTGACACTAGAAATTTACATTTGTGTCTTTGGAAACTTACACCAGTAAAATGTCCTCTGAGTTCTTAGGATCACAGCCCAAATTTGAAAGCATAAATCTTTATTTAACAGAAAAAATAAAATAAAATAAAATAAAATAAAATAAAATAAAATAAAATAAAATAAAATAAAATAAAATAAAAAATAAAATAAAATAAAATAAAATAAAATAAAATAAAATAAAATAAAATAAAATAAAATAAAATAAAATAAAATAAAATAAAATAAAATAAAATACTGTGTAACACTTAAAACAGCATAACATTGCATGCTAAGGAAATTGAAAACACTACCTGCATGTGTTTTTTCCATCAACACTAGTGTGATAAGAACAGGTTTGGGTCACTTCTGGCTCACTCTTCTCTCTTCCCCATCTCTCCCTACATTCCTTTTATCATTTCAGAAACTTTTCTGGTTTCAGTTTTTCCACAATATCCATTATTATGATGTTTAGGTGTTGACCTCACAACCTGATCACTTTTAAGAAAATCTTTGAGAAAAAGGCCAGTTCTTTAACCTCATCTTGTCAATTGGGTTATTTCAACTGGTTAATCTTAATAGATATACAAGAACCTTTCCAAGGCAATAAATCAAATTCTTGTGGCTTCATGCCCATTCCACCATCCATTTTCATTTGGATGGACTCTATCAAACATTATATGAACTATTGGCAGGGTATTCTTTTCTTTTATATGACATAAAAAAAAATAAAAATTTTTCTACCTCTCTGCATCTGAGTAATTGGACCATAGTTTTAGTGTCTTTTACACAAGCTCGAAGCACTGGCTGACTCTTATGAACTGTTTTTTTTCAGCAATGATGTATGTTTTGCTGCAGTCCTTGACACTAAACCAGCTCACTTCCAGTATTCTGAAAATAACTGGATGAGCTGTTAAAGTTTAAGTTTGGCTAAAATAAAACGTTTCTATGCTACTTTGATTGAAATAATGCTAACAGTCTGATCTGGACAGATTCTTGTTTTCCCTCATATCCTTTTCTCTAATGTTTTTACACCCCTCTGCTTACTAATAAAACCTTGTTGCATTTATGGCCTTCACCTATAATACCAGAAGGGGAGGAAAGACTGACACACTATGGGAAAAAAAAAAAATAAGTTCCATATTTGTTTGCAGTCCACCATAAAGAACTGTAGTCAGTCTAATATACTCAGTCTTTTAGAATCTTGGTATTGTTTCTTGTCACGTATTTGTAATGAAACAAAAACAGCAACAACAACAACAAACACATTATACAGTGCACATGTATATAACTGCAGCATACAGAATTCACTGATTAGGCCATAAGCAAACAGACTGATCACAATGAAGACTTGAGTGAAAATGGTATTTATGTAGCTTTATTTGGTGAATTACTTGATCTTTGAGTAGGTTGTGACAGTTATTAGGGTGGTAACATCTCATCAGCAAGTCTAGATAAGCCTCCCTAAGAGAATAGTATGCTTCAGCATTTTCCAGAAAAGATAGAATAGACAGTAGGTCATTGTAGACACTTACTATAATTATTAGGTTAAGTAATGAATAAAGATTTTGTTTAAGGACCAGTAATCAGCCATAATCGTCATAAGCCATTCCACAGTCAATGCAGAAAATACATTGATTGATGGTGGACTATTCAGTGAAAAACATCATACAAGAGGAGTTCATCATAATCAATAGCTACAAGAACAAACATTCTGAATTTTGTTACTGGTAATGTAAGTTAATAAAAGGCTGTCTAGGTGTCTGTTAAAGGAATCAGAGCTGTCTCAAGCCTTCATGGTCATGTGGTAAGGATGACAATATTTAATTTTTCCTCAGTGGCAGAATAGATTTTCTTTCTTAGACCAAGGAAAGAGAGAATGGAGGGGCTTCTCATTTCAGGAGCAAGAGGTGTTAGCTGAATCAGGGCACCAACATTTTGTACAGGGTTCTCCAGGGCTCTCTCACACAATCTTTCCTTTCTTCATAGCCCCTCTTCTCTGAGTTGTGATTTCTCTAGTTTCTGGTCCACCCTCTACAAAGTCTTACCTCATCTACGAGAAATACCTATTTCTGTTCCTACACTAGAAAGAGAGCTGATGACAGAAAAAAATAAAAAAGAAAAAAAAAAGACAGAAAAAGAAAAAGAAAAAAGATTAGTATGGCAATTACTAGTCAGTTATTAAGCTGCTAGAGCTGAAGGTTTCCTTACTGATTGAAAGAGACATATTTTTCTCTGTGTCCAATGGTGCTTTAAAAATAGAAATGTAGGGATGTCTGCTTGTTTTTCATTGCTATACCATTGAAATAATAGTAGATTAGAATCACTGAATCATAGAATGATTGGATGAGTTGGAAGGTATCTTAACGATCATCTAGTTGCAAACCCCATTCTATGGTCAGGTACACCTTCCACTACATCAGGTAGCTCAAAGCCCCATCCAACCTGGTCGTACATATTTCCAGGGATGGTGAATCCACAACCTCTCTGGGCAACCTGTGCCAGTACCTCATTGTCTTCACAGCAAAGAATTTCCTCCTAATACCAAATCTAAATTTACCCTCATTTTACAACCATAATCCTTTGTCCTATCCCTACACTCCCTGGCAAAGTATCCCTCCCCAGATTTCCTACAGGCCCCCTTTAAGTACTGGAAGACCACTGTAAGGTCTCCCTGGAGGTCTCCCTCTCTACTCTAGGCTGAACAACCCCAACTCTCTCAGATTGTCTTCAGAGGAGAGGCCCTCTGATCATCTTTGTGGACCTCCTCTGCACACACTCGAACAGGTCCATGTCTTGCTTGTGCTGGGGTCCCCAGAGCTGAACACAGTATTCCAGGAGGTGTCTCACAAGTGCAGAGCAGAAGGGGAGAATCGCCTTCCTTGACGTGCTAGTGACACTTCTTTTGATGAGGCCAAGGATACAGCTGGCTTTCTGGGCTGCAGGTGTACACTTTTGGCTCATGTTCAGTTTTTCACCCACCAACACCTGCAAGACCTGAGCATTCCTCAGGAAAAGGACTGCTCTCAATCCACTCAATCTCACTGCCCCAGCCTGTATTCATGTTTCGGATTGCCCCAACCCAGGTGCAGGACTTTACACTTGGCCTTGTTAAACTTCATGAGGTTGACATGAGCCCACCTCTCAAACTTGTCAAGGTTGTCAAGCCTTGATGGCATTCCTTCTCTCCAGTGCTTCAAGGATATCACTCAGCTTGGTATCATCCACAAACTAGTTGAGGATGCATTCAAACCCACTGTCTAGGTCACTGACAAAGATGTTAAATAATACCAGTTCCAATACTGTCCCCTCATCACTGGTCTCCATCTGAACATTGAGCCTTTGACAATCTTGTTTTGATTATTACCAATGACTATTATCAATTCTTGTTTTGAACATTACCAATGTCTGAAAAAATTGTTCCCAACACTATCAAGTAGTTTGAATTTTGATAGATATCTCATAATTTGTTAATGCATACTTTAGGTGGCACTTAGTCACAAAGATAGTTGCATCTAATTTGTAGTTTTTTACTTGTGTGCTAGAAAACAAATATTAGTTATTACTTTTCCTTATCGATATGAAAACAAAACAAAACAAAACAAAACAGAATTAAAAGACCCATTTTATCATTCTTGAATAAATGGACAAACTGATGTACAGACCCACAAAATAGTTATTTTTTCTACAGAAGTTGAAGGTTCTGCTGATGTTTTCTGTGTCTTAAAAATAGCTTGTTCAATTTTGTAATTGCAATCTTTTTTTTTTTTTAAAGCTCTCAAAGTTTTTTTTTTTTCTTCAAACGGAGATATGTAGAGCCACTTCATTGATTAAATGCTACTTCAATTTTTACATCATTGTAAGAATTATGATACATTTAAAATTAGAGCAACTCATCATATAAATAGAATTTAATCACATAATTAATTAACAGAAATATAAAACAAGGAATTAATGGCAAATTATTTGGCCTTGTGTAAATCAACTAAAAGTATATCATGGCAGAACTGACAAAATAGACAAGGATTTTATTCGGTATTGTGGTTTGGTTCTCAATTATCCAGCTTTTGGTTTCAGTAATCAAAACATCTCAGTTCAGTCACTTTACCAGAAAAAGATATTGACTTATTTAGTATTGTAAAGGGTTGAATTTTTTAAAAGATGAGTTAGGAATGGTTTGCTTAGAAAATATTACATGGTGACAGCCATACTACAATTTGTGTTTTCCGGGAATTTCCTGTTAGGAAGTAACATCAAGATCTACCTTCAAATTTGAGTTATTCCAATTTCTTGAAGCCTATGGGCTTTTTAAAAGAATACCTACATTAAATATAACAATGAAAACAGTACTTTTCTTGCCATAGATAGTTTTTTTTTTTTTTTTAAAGAGAGGAGACAGTTATTTTAAACTGTTTTTCAATTTAAAATAAATTGCAAGTAAACAATTATGGATTTTTTTAAGAAATAAAAAATATTTCAATTGAAGTTTATGACTACTGAACAGTACACATTAAGGCAATGGAAAAGGGCATGAGAAGGATTTTTTTTCTGTTAAATTTTCCTGAACAAAGTAGTTTTCTTTATTTTTAATTTAATGTTAAATTATTTCAATAAAATGAAAATGTCATCTTAGACAAATTGGCTTCTCAAAAAAAAAAAAAAAAGAAAAGGAAAAGGAAAAGAAATAAATAGGAGTGAGAGAGAGGGGAAGAGAGAGATCTGAAATAGTACAGCCCATGGTAGCCTGTGGGCTAAGTAGCATCTCTGAGAAGTGGACTACTACAGGAGTTGAGAACTAAGCAGAAAGTTAGAAACTCATTAAGTGCTTCATAGTTGTGTAAAGTAAAGGAAACAAAGAAACCAGTTGTTAACTGCTAGTATTTGTTTTATGTCTGTTTAAGCAGGGATATACAAAAGAGAGTAAGACATATAGGTGGATCGGGCTAAAATACAGCGTTATGGAGAGTAATTTTTGTTAGGGCAGTAATGTTGGGAGTCTCGTAGAATCAGACACAATTCTATTTCCTTCATATTTGCTCTGTTATCCATTCACCTCTATAGATTTACTGAAGTACTAACTTTAAAATCAGACTTCTCATTAATGCTTGCAACAAAAAACATTACAACTGTGCTGTATACCAATACCTCAGCTGTTGATCTGAGTTGAGACTCAAACCAGCTACGCAGTGGGCTATATTGACAACAGTGTCCTAGTGTCCTTATCTGTAGATCTTTCAGTGTGCAGGCCTTACCAGGACAGAGGAAATCTCCTTTTCTATTCTTAGCCTAGAATCATATTCAGTCTGTCAAGTATGAAGTCTCTTGCATGGAAATAAATGAGTCTTTCTCTAAGGATTGCTGTAATGAACTAGAGCCACCTGGATAGCCAAGTATTACTGCAATCTTCTACAGACCAAAGTTACACACCATACCCTGGCCTGCTCTACAGATTGAAGACTTTAGTAACTGGAATTCAACAATATCAAGTCTGTTAAGGACATCTGGTTAATGGATATTTAGCTTTCAGGGACTGAAGAGATGGGAAAAGATGTAAATTAAACACTCAGAAACAAACAAAAACAAAGGCAGAGAGTGGAAACAATAACAAGGGTTTTAGATCATGGGTTGATAAGCTGTTGAAAGAGCCACTCCAATATGACCTGCAGATACTCAGAACTTTGATAAGGAAACAAGAAAGTAAGATATTGCATAATCTTACTGAAAAGAGCAAACGAAATTTGAAGGACCTTGTGAAATTTGTTATGGGATATTAGAATGGGACTGTGACGGCATGCAAAATTTGTTATAGAGTGTTCAGGGGAAGGACATAATGCTGGAAAAGGAGGGGATTGAGGTGGAATGGGGGGGAGCAAGTATGGGAAAAGAGAGAGAAGGGATAGAATGGACCTGTTGCATGAAAGTAGTTGTCTGTTCCTTTTGTCTGGCTGAACCCTGCACTTCCTCACAGCAGTCTTCTCATTAATCGATTCCTAAGTATATGTTATGCAACCTTGTACTCTATAGAACAGGGTCTGGATATATTTCCTAGTGAACTTCAAAAAGCTGGACTAGCCTGAGAGTGGAACCCTTCCAACCCAAGCTGTTCTATGATCCTGGAATGGATGCTGGATAGATGTGAAGTCCATGCTATTATTTGAGGGATCCACATATGACAGCAAGGTAGTGAACTGAAAAAGTAAAGGTATTGCCCTAATCATCACTATAATTGTTTAATGTCCATCAGCTGGAAAGGAGGGGCTGTCTGTGTTCTCCATGATGTGAGTGCTGTTGGTGTTAATGTGGGTGCCAGCAAAGGCCCTGCTCTCCTATTTGTGTTATTGTCTGGCCAGCCACATTTTTTATTTTGTGCATGTGTCTTTGCATTGTTGGAATATGCACTCAGCTCTACTTCTGATCAGACCTGGAAATATGGAAGAGCAGCAGTCTGGGAAGGAGAAATCCCCAGGGTCTTCAAATCTACTGAGGTTGGCTTCTCTTAGCACTTAGTGTTTGCCTGAGGGGTACAGAATGTGTTTGCTTTTCAATCTCTATTTAATATCTCTGCAGAAGTACACCTAGTTGTTTGTTTCCTGTCATATAAGTGCATGGATGAGTCACAAAAAGATAGTGTCAGTCAGGTTAGACACTTGTCTTCTCTCAAGACCACTTGGTGCTAGCTGACTGAAGCCCTGAATGAACCCTTGAATGAACATGGTGATTTTTTTTTTTTAATTAATATTTACATATATATAACCACCTCCCTCTCCCACCACAAATCCAGTGTAATAGAAAGAGTTGAGAGCATACCTACTCTTCCACTACAAAAGGTTTATATCACTTCTTACACACCTCACACTGACAGCTATAATGAAGACAACAGTAGCCTAGTTAGGTGCACAGATTGATCACAACATCCTCTCCACAGAAGGAACTCTTACTGGTCTCCTGAGAATAAATCTCTCAATTTATTGACACTCTCACCCTTGATATGGTGCTGCCCATCTTTGACCTTTTGGTCTTCCTATATGTCTGCCTGGGATATTTTCTCACGTCCCTACTCTCAGCTGTCTTGATGTGGGTCACAGTAGCCTTGTCTTCCAATATATATTGCACAGGAGGAACCATCCTCCTTCCCTTCCTGTGTATGAAGCTTTCCTAAGCTATCCTCAAACTTTGGAATGGGGGCAGAGAGTATAAAGTATCCCCAAGGGAAGGAGCATAGGGATAGGCTTGATTCATCAGAGGGAAATAAATTAATTGACTGAATTTATGTGGTTCTAATTATGAATATCCTAGACTGCTTTATTTAGTTTTTTGAGTGCTTTGTGCTCATCTATGTTTTATAGTCATTGTTTACGTTTAATACTAAACTACCACCCCATTATAGCTGCAATGTTTAAACTAGCAATGTTTAAACTAGCAAACAGTGGAGTAACAGATTGTATGACATGCCAACTCTTGACCTTTAAATGGTAACCACCTTAAGAGTTCATTGTTTGAAAATAAATTAATATGAACATTGAAATTTATAAGAAGAAAATGGATTAAACAATTTAATTGAAAGATTATAGTCTTTTTCCTTTTCTGTTTTTGTTTGTTTGTTTGACTGAGTCTGTTACCAGTATTTGTTGACAACCAGACTGTTTAAGTTCCTTTTTCCTATCTCAAGTAATATTAATTACTGAAAATGAGTATATCGACCTTCATTTTCTATGAAATCTTTTAACCTCCATTGTGGGAGTATATTCTATTATAAATGCATGCACATAACTTTTACTGACATTAAAAGGAGTTACTGGCACTCACTGAGTTGAGAATAGATGATACCATTTCTAAATAAGTTACTCATGTCTTTCAAATGCATGAAATTTCATTAAAAGATTCTTTAAAGGGAAGAATTAAGAACACAAAAGAGAAGCTATCATTTTTATTCAAGGGAATTTTGGCATATAGCACAGACTCCCTATCTGACTGTACTAAGTATATTACCAGAAATGATTTTTCAAAACAATGCAAAGTCACATGCTGCTCATTTATTTACTCCATGTAGACCTGTGGATGTTGTAGCACTTCTGAGTTTTATGGATAATATAGGTTTTATGTCCTAATGTGTAGGAAATTAATAGTCACAGTGGTCTGAAGAGTGTTGACTTCCCTGGTAATAATGATAAATGGATTGAGGACTTGATGGATGTACTTAACCTAGTGGAGGTTAATGATGGTGCTCCTAAAAGATTTGCTTTGGTAGTGATAAATTGAAGATGACCTGCAAAGATAAATACGGATCCCATTAACTTTAACAGAGTTGCCACCCCTGTAGAAGAACTAGATCAAAGGTTCTATGTAGTGTATTAGTTGCTTTCTTAGACCCAAAATAACAATATTTTGTGTACTATCCAGTGGCATCCACTTCTGATGCAGTTAAATAGTTGCCCATCAGGGTAAGCTGCAAGGACAAAAAATTATGCATCTATTATATGGTGAAGAAGTCTCTAACAGCGAAGATTAACTTTTAACATCAGGACTCAAGGAAAATCTTTTGAATATTTATACTGACATAGGTTTGGGGTTAAGTTGCAGTGTACAGTTAGGTCCATTAGACCAATGATGGTCCTGGTCTAAAAGCTAATAACTTCTATATAGCGTACTATACTAAAAGGGAGAATCGTTTTGGTTCTCTCCAGCTGTATGACACCATACAGCCATAAACCAGAGGCTACACAATCAACAGAGAGAAGACAGGCAAAGAATTAACCTGACTAAATTTATATTGAAGTTTTTCTTTATGAAGATGATAGAGATGATTGATATATTCTTGTCAAATTCCTCATTGTTATAAAATGCTTATATACAAAATACCATTTTAAACATAGCCCTTGGTGTCAGTTTAGTATTAGTCACTTCTTTGGGAAGCATATAGGAAATTAATTGATGGTTTAAAACCAATTTTTCAGGACTGAATGTCCACGATGCAAAAAGCAATTAATCTTCTAGTACACATTGAAAGCGTTCTGGAGAAATCAAGAAAACAAGCCCATAAGACTGAGTGGCCCTTTTAACCTCATCCTCTCACTGTATATTGAACTAATAGGTGGATTGGGAAATGTGAGGAAGCTTACATTATCTGTATCCCTACTGGGATTGGTTTTTGGTTGCTGCAGCTGTCAGTATGACCTTTTTGTTGAATTAAATTAGCTTAAAACCCCTGTTTTTCAAAGTCTTGCCTTTCTTCATGCAGTATTTGTATGAACACAGAGGTGATTTTTGCATATTACATTTTAACAGCTAATTTTTAACACAATTAATTTTAACAAAAGGCAGGGAGAGAGGTCAGAACACGGAAAGGACAGGTCAAAGAATATTAAATAACTTAGATGTAGCCAAGTTGTCAGGATCTGATGAAATTAACTAAGCCAGAACTGTCTTTGAACCATTAGTAATTATGTTCAAGTACTCTAGGAGGACAATCTGAGTCCTGTAAGACTGGAGAAGGACAAAAACAGCACTTTCTTAAAAAAAAAAATGGAAAAAAAAGTAGGAGAAGTGGGAAAGAATCTTGTCTATAGGCAGTTATTTGAATGTGATGTTATTCAGTACTTAGTTTAACAGCTAGGTCAGCAGAACAGACTATACTTTCTTTGTGGATTACAAATAACAGCAGTTGGATGAACATTTTCAAAACTAGGGACTATTGAGGGTGGAATTGAAATTGGAGAGGGTAGTAATGAAAAGACAACTATCCAAAACATTTGAAAATAAATTAATTGAAGACCAGTTTGATGTAGAGTAGTTGGGAGCCATACCTCTATTGCAAAATTACAAAATGACCCTGCTTCAAATGTGTAGCGTAATACAGTACATTACAGTTGATATTATGATCTTATTGTAAAGATAAGTAAGTATCATGTTGGCATTTGTTTACCATTGTGTAGTATATAACACATGGGAAGTAATTTTTAAATTTCCCTCTATGTTTATTCAGTGTATTCTATTTTGTGTTTCATTTTTGCCACCATGATTTAGGAGATTATCTTGAAAAAAAAAAAAGTATCAGAAATATGTAGAGACTTAGAAAACCGCCTCTGAGAAACTGTTGAAGGAAGATAATGTCATCTATAGAGAGGAGAAGAAGAGGAGAAGAATAGCTTCAAATATACTGAAAGTGATTATAAACACATCAGTGGTCTTTTTGCTGTAAGTGTTTAATCTCCAAAATACTGTGGTTTATGCAGAAAGTAGAAATCCTTCTCACAGGTGTTTTCTAAAAACAGTCTAGACGTGATTTTGATCCTACCACAGTCTAGGTTGATGAACTACTTGGCTTCCTGAGTTTGTCCATCTATTGTGGTTTCTTTGTGTTTTATATGTACTATATGTACTGCAGTGAACTGATGAGATATTCCAAGAACATGTTCTCGGAATACATTATTCTTACGCCATTTCTCTTTCAATTCATTTATTGTTAGTGTTTACACTCATCACATTATATCATATAAATTTTAGATTCCTCACAAACATATTCCTAATTATCTCAAAATACTATCAACAATATTTTCTAAGAATTTTGTTGTGTATGGTATATAATTAATCTGAATTAAATAGTTTTTCATTCAGAAAGTCTACCCTTGCTGCTAATGGAATTGACTGGGTGAGTCACAGAATCAAAGAATCACATAATGTTAGGGATTGGAGGAGACCTTGAAAGATCATCTAGTCCAATCCCCTTGCCGGAGCAGTCTTACCTATCGGTCCTTAATTAGGCAGGATATAATGGCCAGAGCTATTTTTATTGCTCATTTCTTTCCTAACTTCCTCTCCAACATTTTCTTAATTATTTCAATAAATGATAATTAGCACAATGTACAAGTATTTTTTGTTAACCTTCAGAATACCCGTTGCAAAGAAATTTATAAATGGTTGGACTACATTAATTTTAGAAACGCTGAGGATTTTTTTCATCAGCCATATAGATTTTAGGAGGAAAACCATAAAAAATCCACTGATTTAGAGAAGACAAATAGAGTTTACAGCAAGCCTTGTTGAACCAATGTCTTAGAAAATGGTGCAAAGATGTAGGAATGAGTACTCAAATTCAATTAGTGTACTTCTTTTAGATAATTCTCACAACTAGTTATCAGATAAACAGTTCATGAAAGCAGGCGCTTATAGGAGAAAAAAAAGTAGCTGCCAATCCCATGCATTTTCATGTCTCTAGATATTGAAAAGAGTTTATACAGGTAACTAACATTACAAATTCTGTTAGATTTTGTACAGGCAAAAACTGTAGTGATGTAATAATCACTCATTATTACTATGAAAACTATTATATCTTGTTTGTTTGTTTTCTAGCTTCTTTCTGTAACCAGGAAGTACAGTCATACTCAGGCCTCTCTTTTGGAGCCTTGGTTTCAGGGGTAACTGAAAAAATACATTACTATAGATTAATACAGGGAATTTAGGTTTAGATTTATAAGCTGCTTGTTAGCTTTTGATCTAACAAAGGACTAAATATTTTCTTTTGCTTTTAGTTGGCACCAATATAATCCCATTCTGAATGACACAAGGGTTAGGAAATGCCACTGAATAGACAAATATAGTAGAATGAACATAGCAATATGTGTTATACTCCTGAACTAAATGTATTAATGTAAAATGTACTTTGATACAGATACAATCAAACCTTGAATGATGCAAACATTGTCAGTGTATAATAAAGGACAGGAAAGGTGATATGGTAGTTGAAGTAAATAATTTCAACCTGAAGGCTCATTACATCGAAGTTTAGATTACTAGGCTGAATACAATGATTAATCTCATAATGAATAATCCATAGTTTAACTATATTAGAAAGCATGTTTTGGAAAAAAAAAAAAAACACTTAAAGTTACAATAACTTTCAAATGTATCTTGCAGTTATAGCTACTTTGCAGAAGGAAAAATAAATAAATAAACTCACTAAAATATTTACAAGAAGTATATTTGGATTGAAGGAAGAAATAACATTGATTTTCAAAAATCTTGAGTAACTAATTCATTGTATCACTATAAAGTTTAACAGAAGATTTGTATATGTTATAGAACAGCACCCCTGTAGTCCTTCCACGCTGCCTGACCCTGCTTCCAGCAGCCATACACTTTCTTTTTGTGCCTAAGCTCTAGAAGAAGATCCTTGGACAGCCAAACCAGCCTTCTGCCCCATCTATGCATACACTTACATAGGTGAATATTCTGTATTTCAGAGCAAACATGACAGGCTATATTGTTTACAGAAGATCATTGGTGTGTTTGAGGAAGAAGAAAATACAGCCTACTGCCTGCTCATTTTATCCTATGTACTTTGAATGGAGTAATTGTAATGCACCATTTTTATGGGAAAATAAGAAACTTTCCCCATTCATATGGAATAAATGGCCATCCCATTCTTGAGGGAACTGCAGTTCCTCATGGCTTATTTCACATAGAGTGATAAAGAAGAATATTTAGCTCTGGTACCCAAAGTACCTTTTGCAATTTGGCATATTTATGTTTTCAGTTTACAACATAGGACTGTGCATTTATGACATCCTTGACCTCTAAGTAATTATAAGTCTCAGCCCTTGTATGGTACTTGTAATTTTCCTACCTATTTTACATGTTTTAAAGATGAGGGAGATAGGATATTCTCAAGAAACCAAGTGGAAGTGCCTTTTGCAGCCTGTAACACTTAGAAACAAATTTATCAATAGTGCTTATTCTGCATGTCTGCACAATGTTATCCCCTTTCAAATACAAATCCTCCATAGTCTCTGTTTCGATTTCTTTTTAGGTTAGACCCATCAAGTTCCTCCACAAAAGGCAATTCAAGGTCACAATCCTCAAAGGATATTTTTATCAAATCAATCTTTCATAAAGCTTGAAATATATAAAAGCATTATTGAACAAATTGGAAGCAGCATCTTTTTTAACAATTATTTGGTTCTGTACTGAAATTTTTCAAGCTTGTCTCTTTAATTCACTCTAACAAATTCATGCCTGCCAGAAGTGGAATTTTCTTTATTTAATTTTGCTAATTTCTCTTGGACAAACGGGGTAAGGAGATACGGTGGAAGTGGAATGGAGAGACAATGCAATATGCAAAGCCCAAAAGGCTGAGGGTAAAAACAAAATAAAATGAACATTACCAAACAGATAAATAAGTTTTGCATTAGTAGATTAAACAACAACAAAAACAGAAAAAAAAAATAGCCCCAAATGAGCAGCTCATGAAAGCATTAATATGGAGGCATATGTGATACATAGCAAGTACAGTATTCAAGAGACATCAACACCAGATGTGTTTGTTTAATAGCTCAAGCAATTAAGATGTGAAACAGACAGTGTTGTAGTCTCCTTAATGTTTCTTCCATCCTCACGTTGTTTTGCCTTAAGTTGGTTCTGTGAAGTAAATGATTCCAGTGAAGTCGACAGCTGGTTATTCTGGGGTAGGTTCTCTTTTCTCATGGCCCAAACAACTTATTAAGAGTAGATTCCTGGTGCTCAGATCTATCCATAATTAATCATGAAATGATGAAATACTATCCATCTTGAGTTTTTAATAAATCTGGAGACAACATTTTATAGATGCAAATGGGCTTATTCTGAATCAAGGAGCAGAATTTAAAGATTGAATTATGAATAAGTATTTTTTTAATTATTATTTATGTAATTTAATTTGACTCTGGCATCCTATCTTCCTACTGACATTGCTATTGAACTTTTAATACACTATTATTGTGCTCAGAGACGTTTTCCTAGCACTGCTGCCAATTTGCTTTAATTTATATGTGCTACTTTCAGGGATTTGCCTTGTGGTCTGATTTTGAGATCTGTTTCCTCCTACGACCATGAAAATGAATGTCATAACCTAAAAAATACAGACTAATTTTGGGTAGTAAATTCATATGATTAGTACAGTTTCTGTGTATTTAAGATGAAGTGAAAACACAGCCTTTATATATGTACATATAGCATCAAGCTAAAATTCATCTGTGCTACTCATGCACAATAGTGATGTAAAAGAAGTGAACAATCATGACTGCAGATGTTCCTGAGATGTGGATGAGGCCAGACTTCTGGACTAGCTTTGTGTCTACTTAATTAGTCTGTATCTGAGAGGAAGATACCATGCATAGTATTGCACTATTGCATTTTTTGCTCTATTACTTTCTCCAGTCAAGCCAAGAAGCATTGAAAAGCACCTTACTCTGTGAAGCCTGATACTGCTTGTAAGTAAGATGGCTCTAAGAACTTGATAATCCCTCAGTCTTCATCTTTGCCTAAACAGAGTCATAATTTAGCCCTTAGCAAGAATATATTGACAGATGCTAAAGACCTTGATGCTCCTCTGTTTTCAGAAAGATGAGCTAGTCCTCCAGGGACATAATGTAATTTTAGTTGAACAAAGAGGCATGCCTTGATTAGAGCTGAGCTAAGAGCAAACCTTCATATTTCTCACTTTGTCTAACTGTTATATAGATGTTTGTTTTCTTGCTTCTTTATGCCTGGTAAGCTTAGGATTTGTCTCCAGAGTCATATTTCTAAGCCCATTGTGTTCTACTACATGTTCCTCTGTCCTTTGAAACCTTGTTTTCATAGCTTGTGTATACATTTAAAAGTCTTATCTGAAAATTTATCTACGTGTTGCAGTAAAAATACTTACCTTTTTAGATTAATTTCTCTTTGACATATCTGACAAACAGATTGCATGGTTTTATTAACTAACTCTGTAAATCCACTGCATATTTAAGAAATGTAATGAATTCTGTTGAAGCAGTCCCTCGAGTGTTTCCTTTTATTTAGTAAGACTACAGAAAAGACCAGCCTTCACATCTTGTTAAACTAGAAACCCCCCAGACACCTAACAGTTCCAAGAGCTGCTGATAGAGAAGTTATCTAATACGATTATCAAGACAGTAATATTTATTATCTTGGAAGACTTCAATGACAACGTAAGTGATGTTCCCATCTATCCACTGAAATTTTCACGAAATGTTTCTTTCAGACAGTCTAACTCACATATTTTTTTATAGCATTATTTACTTTAATGTCTGACCAGGACATAAAACAACAGTTGTTTCCACACTTCCCTCACACAGTAACAGTTAAAATTGTTGGTCAGCTGGGATGACTTGTGAATGATGAAGGAAAAACTTCCATACGCAAAAAAGAGAAACAGTCAAACCTAAACTCATGAAAGAAAAGAAAGAGTATTGACATTACATTCAGAATGAAAACACATTTATTTATTTTTCAAGCTTTTTTTTTTTTTTCACAAATGTTAATATTTAAATATCTGTAGGTAACAGACAATACATACAGCTGAGTGACTGATGACATTTGTTCATTGAAAGTGGGGCTTTTATGTATATCTGATTCTTATGATGCAGGTTTAGGTCACTTGGATTATCTAGATATCTCATGCAGCCTCATTAACCGTGATTTCAGGCATCTGTCTCAATTCAGACCCATATCTCAGTTAGCAACAAAAAATAGGTACATAAGGAATATAGAATAGCATTACATTTCAGATATTTTAAATTTTATGTAAATCTAAAAAAAATAATCTGTTAATCTTTACCTGACGCTACATATATATATATATTAAAATGTGCATTGAAATATGTCACAAATATTTCTGACTGTAGACATCTGACTTATTTAATTCCAGCTCTAGGAAAAAAAAAAAAGTCAGAAAGAGAAATGGTTAACAGTTTTTCTTCTTTAATACCTGCCCATGAATTAATTAATTAAGGGACAATAAATAATGGGACCCAGAGAAAGGGGTGAATGGAAATCCTGATGTGAAGCTGTGTAACTGCTTTTCATTGAGAACAGCTACTTCTGGTTACATCACTTTGGGATGTGGACCACAATTTAGAAAATGCTCAAAATGCAGTGCACATTACTTATGCCCAGGAATGTCTTATCAGTTTGACAATAATGCAATATTAATATGAAACAATGACACTTGTGCTGTGCAGTGATATTATCCCTTTAAAATAATATTTACAGAAAAACTCAACTTTATTTAATTTCACAGGAAAGAATATTTTATAGATGTATGTGTATGCATGTCTAGGCAAAGCGCAATATAGGACTTCAGTTTGTTTATTTTCCCACAAATTAAAACCAAAGCAAGCAAACTTTTGTTACTGGAATAAGTTTAGATTTTAGTCTGATCAGGCTGCAGAAAATTTCAGCTCGGAATATTGCACCTGTCATCTGCTTTTCATTTCAAGGAATTAATCAAGCTGGCTCTTCAGAGTGTTTTTGAGAATGTTCATTATTTCAGCTATTAATTTTTAAAAGCGGCAAATGTTGCAAGTCAACAGCATCCATAAAAATTGATTTATTGCGCAATTTACCTCATGCTACTGGAAGAAAAGAGAAGGGTTTATATATATACTACTCCCCCTCTCCAGTGTATGTGACTTTTTTTTTTTTAATTGTTTTAAAGGAAAATTATTTAGCTGAAAGTAATAGAATCCTTTTTTGCATTTGTGTTACACCAATGTGAATAGGTAAGATTTGGCCACGTGAAATAACTGCAGAATTTAACATTAAAGAGAATGAAAAACAAAAGCAATTTCATAGAGTAGTAGTCACAGACATGTAATCTGAAACTGGTGGGCTCTCACTGTAAGAATTGGTTAGGCATCAATATAGTACTCTAGGCTTCAGTCTCAGAAAAGTCTATTAAGAGTTTTTCTTTCATAACATGTATTCGATGTATTTTTGCTGTGGGCCCCATAAAGACAAGTTTTAGAAGTTTAGAAGTGTCCAAAATATATGAAATGAGGCCTTTATGTTAAATAAGGTTTACAGAATGGTACAATGCATGAATCTGGTGCAAAAGTACATCTTGGGAGCAATTTCAGGCCTTGGTACATAACACCTTCTCCACAGTGTTGGCTAAAAACATAGTCCCATTGTGATTTGGGGAATTCAGTTAGCGATAGGATTCAATCTCTGCTTCTTTATGTGGCATAGTATAGTCTGGACTTGAGGGTTCTGTCTTTTGCATGTCAATGCTAAAAATGACAGACAATGAAGAACCCTGTTTTATGTATGTATTTATTTATTTATTTTTAATACAAGTTAGATGCACCATGGGGATTCCTACCCTGAATGTCAAATATAACATGCTAAATCTGCACTCCTGTAACAACATTGATCCAACTTGAGAGCATTGGGCTTGACCTGCTTATGCAAGGCTCCAAAGGGGAATGGAGGAAGGGAGAGAAAGGAAACTGTTCCAGGAGATAACTCCTGAACAGATTTTTTAAGAGGTTTAGAGTGAAAAGCTGTGGAGCACAGACCTTCCAAAAGATTATTAGTAACACAAAAGAGAGGCACAAATCTTATTATTTTGGCTTGAAAATCTTGACTATTCACGTAAAGAACATTACACAGTTCACAAAACTGCCCATTATAATTAAAGAAATGTTAGATCTTTTCTATCTAAGTTTCTAAAATTGTGGATATGAGGATCAAAGATCTACTCTACTACAATATGAAGGAAAGACCATATAACATTTTTATAGTGTTTGTCTGCTTGATAGCTTTGCTCAAGAAAATATTAACTCACTTTGGACTTTCATATCTGAAATATAGACCAGATTATGAAATGAATAACATTGTGTTTGTTCTGACTGGAGAAATCTAGAGTGCAGGGAGCCATTATTTGTTTTACAAATCCTTTTTATATTACATATCCAAATATTCCACAGATAAAAGAAGAGATGAGAGATCACTCATGTATACTTTTTAAAAAGAAAAGACAGCATGTAGTGACATTTCCTGAATGGTTTTATAGGAGAGAGCCACAAAGGAAGTAAGGCTTTTATGTACACATTTCCCATACATTATTTTTACTTCCCATTAACTTCTATTAATAACATAAAGTCCCTACAAAACAGACTGTTTAGGCTGTGTTATAAGACCTTTATGTGTTATGTTCTTTATGACCCATTTATGTGTCTTAGCTTCAGGCTTTCATATAACCGTTGGGCAAACATTCAATGACACCAAAGCACACCTGTGGGTTGCTTGTGGATTAAATTCTAAATGGTGAGTGCTCTGCTGGGACATTCCACTTATCATCTTGATTCTTGTCATGGTTTTGTCTGGGAAATAGTTAATTTTCTTCATAGAGGAATATCAGGACATTGTGTTTTGGATTTGTGATTAAAACAATGGTGGTAACACAAGGATGTTTTCAGTTGTTGCAGAGCAGGGCTTACACAGAGCCAAAAACTTTTCAGTTTCTTGTGCTGCCCTGCCAGCAAGAGGCTGGGGATGCACCGGAAGCTGGGATGAGACACAGCTAGGACAGCTGACCCAAACTGGCCAAAGGGATGTCCCATACCATATAGCGTCATGCTGAAAAATAAAAGCTGGGGTAAAGAAGGAGGAAAGAGGGGGACATTCAGACTGATTGTATTTGTCTTCACAAGAAACTGCTATGTGTGATGAGCTCTGCTTTCCTGGAAATGGCTGAATATGCACCTGCTGATGGGAAGTAGTGAATGAATTCCTTGTTCTGTTTTGCTTTCCTTGAGCATGCAGCTTTTCCTTTACCTAGTAAACTGTTTTTACCTCAGCCCATGAGCTCTCGCACTTTTGCTTCTCTGATTCTCTCCCCCATCCCACTTGGGAAGACTGAGCAAATGGCTGTGTGGTACTTAGCTGCCTTCCAGGGTTAAATCACAACAATCCTCAAAAATATTCAAGCTGGAAATGATTTTATGCTGCTTACTGTGTAAGATTTCAGCTTCAGTGTAATATTTAATAAAGCATTATCTGTGGAATTCAGTGGTGCTGTATTGAAAAGAGTTGCCATTTCGAGACTTTTTGAGGCTTAGCAGTGGTGGCTATGAAACACAAACACGAGAAATAATGAAAAAAAATAAACTACATGATATGCAGAGATAAAATTTCACTGCAACTAATGAAGAAAAGCAATAGCAAAAGGAAAAATATTGTTGAATGAGAATGAAAACAAATAAAGAAATAGCAAAGAAGAAAAAAAATAGCAAGAGCAAACTAAAAAATGAATAACAAATAATAAAATAATAATGAATAATGAACAATAGCGAACCAGACTTCAGAGGTAATCAAAGGGAGAAAGAAAGGGAAAGAGTGTATTATAGGAGAAGATGATTAGTGCTGCAGGCTCTTGGGATCAAGAACTCCAATACCTTTCATAAGTAAAATAGGTTAGGGAATATTTTTGCTGAAGTTTTGCACATCACAATAAACACCTCACAGTTTGCAGCACTGATTGTTTGTCAACAGAGATCTCAGAATTGCTAACCCATGAATTAACATGCAGGTTCATGGAAGGAGTGTGATATAGGGAAGCACGTAAGTTGCCTTGTGCTTGGCCCAACATTTGCTGTCCTGGTAAGTGTTTTGAGGAATCTCCCCATTAATTTCCAAGGTCTTTGGATCAGACAAGAAATAAAATGAATACATGAGTGAAAGAATGGAAACAAGGTATTTGCTTTTAATTCATGTTGGTTTCCTTCACTTTTTTTTTTCTTCCCCTCTATAAAAGCATTGCCTGTTTAGCATTGATCAGAACTTGCAAATACATTTTCACTGAAAATGAAATGCTTTGTAGAGGTATGTACATGCAGTTAACTCTTTATTTTTGCAAAAAATGAATGCTGATTTTTAATATTCTTAGTACAAGATGGTTTAATTTCTTATTTGAAATGACTAAACTTTTATTCTGTTATTACACATATTACTCCACTGTATTTTGAAATAAGTCGAAATCATATTGCAAGACTAATTTAATCAAAATGAAATGTTTTGATTGATCAAAATCAATTTCCAGTTATTCATTTCAGAATTTTCTTTCACTGAGCAATATCCCGTTCAAGTTGAAATAAAGATAGATTTGAAAACTCAGTATACTGCTTGTACTATGCATTCTCTGCATGTACCTACTTCTACAGTTGTGCAGTCTTTAACAATAGGACGTTCAGTGAATAAACATTTTAGGAAAAACACTTGGAAAAACATTATGTTTCTCTCATGTTCTTTTTGACCTTGACAGCAGCATATAGAGAAAGGGGCAATCTCAGAGGAAGAAAGGCAGAGGAGAGAGCAGATCATGAATGAGACGATGAGCTCTCCATCTGCAGAGAAGCTGCACATTCTGCAGGAGTACAGAAAAGAGAGAGACAGGGAGAGAGAGAAAAAAAAAAACAACAATATTTGACCAGTTTCCCACTAACCCAGTGGTCAGGTCACTCTTGACTGAACTGTCTCTTCCTTAATTCATAATTTTGATCTGTCTCTTGTGTCTTCCCATGTCACCATGAGAGCTAGAAACAGCTCTCATCTACAGGTAGAGGCATCATGTGATTCATGTGCCGCTGGAAGGGCACTGTGTTTGTATGCTGCAGACATTGATTTCAGCAAACCATCAGTTTCAGTTGATACTGGTGACACTGAAAAACTACTGGTCTTCTTTATTTTGATAGCTCTCCAAACCATCTTGCACATGGAAATAGCATGCCCACTTCATGCCTCCTATTATTGCCCTTTACTTATTGCTTTGAAGGACAGGTTATCTCACAGAGAAAAGCCTTCCAACTGAGATTTTGGTACACTTTCTATCTTCCTTGTTTAAAATGCGTTCTTGTCTTCTCACAACTTACTATTTTAAAACATTGGATTTTAATGACATAAAAAAGCACTGAGCCAGCTGTCACTATATTACAAATGTGAGTTTGAGAGCAAAACTGATGAGAGCTAGAATCCACTAGGACTAGAATTATTGCGGAAGAGGTCTAAGGTCCTCTTCCTATACTGTTGACTGTGCAGACCTTATTGGATTGCAGACAGACATTTTTGAGTCAGTGAGGAAGAAAATAATATTGTAATGATCAAGTGAATTATGTTTAAATGACCCTAACCGGACCCAAAGAGAACCCCCTTTCTTCTTCCTCTCCACCCTTACAGCCTCTGACAGGTTTCCTTGCTGACTTCAAATGTGGCAAACTGCTTACAGCTCTGAATAAGGCAAACCAGCCAGGTAGCTAAGGGTATATTGACAGTGAAATGGAACACCACATCTACTTGTGTTAGCTTCAGAATAAAGCAATATTTCACTTGGTTTCTGCCTGACCTGAATAGCAAAGCCCAGATTCCTGCTTAGAGCCTGGTGCTGTACATTATTGTCCCAGTATTGTTACCTGAGGTTCAAACTTTAGTTTCCAGAAGTTTGCACTGTGCTAGACAGATTTGCCAACCAGAGTAATGCTTCCTCAGGTGTTTGTGATATATTCTAGAAAGCTCAAATGACCAGGAGTTAGAAGGACAAAGGTCTTTCTTTTTATTTATAAATGAACCTCTAGCTTCTCAACCACTAAACTTCTAATTTTGATAAACAAACAAAAAAGGATTTAGATATTTTTGCTAATCTAACACTAACTATCCTCCACTTTCTTTTGTTTTGCAGAATTGGATGAAAAAGTGTTGAGGTCAAATGCTGGTTATGCTAACAATTTTTCTGCTGAACTAAGATATTGGAAATCCAGGACACAAATAGGTATATCTCTTACAATTCCATTGCCTTAAGTCAAAGCTGAATTCAGCAGGGATCTCATTTTATGATAACTAGTATCATTATAACATAAATTGAAGTCAGAATAAATGTTGGTATGTAGTACTAAAAATAACATTTCATGCTGGCTTGGGATTTAGGAGGTTAACATGGGAACAGACACATTATGCAAATGATTAAAATGTTAGACTTTTATCCATCTTTCTTTGCTATTCAGCTGTGTAATCTATTTTACTCTAACTCAGATTTTGTGCTGATACAACAGTGATGACCACAGATGCTAAGCCTTTATTTTTAAATGACTTCTCTGTATATTATATCATATTTCTCTATAATCTGATCTATGGATGTTAAATTAGCCCTAGAGAAGCCCAGGTTGCTGGCAGGGGTATCATATATGCATCCTGAAACCACTGAGTAAAAGATAATTGAAATATATGGAACAGCTAGATCAGTAAATCAGGTCCAGTATCGTTTATTCCATGCTCACTAATAGCCGCTGAATACTATAATAAGTTGCATATATATCAGTGCAGTTCTAGTGGAAAGAAGGCGCTGAGTTTAAACCTGGCCATAGGTCTCAGGCAACTCTGCTGAGTTTGGTGGAATTTCCTTGGATTCACAGCTACAAATATGAGATTTTATTCTAGTAGGATTTCTAACTGCAGAAGATGTACGCAGAAAGTTAAAACGGCTTCTGTCTGTTTTGTCTTTACATGAAATTTCTGCAGGGCTGGGTAGGAAGGACTAAGAATGTGCTCTCCAATTTACCCTCTCCATATTGGCTGGAGATATCCTTTAGCCCTTTAACTCATCAACTTGTGTGGCTACTCTTTGCTGTGTGAATGTTCATTTTTTTTTAAAGTTCACCACTGGTCTGAGTGAATACAAGAGGAATCTATTAGACAGCTGAAATGAGAAAATATGTTCAATGATAGTCCTAAATTTACATGGAATTTAGTGCTAGAACTGAGACTCAAATTCTGCCCAAATGCAGGTTTATGTTAATTTTTTAAATTGTTTTGATTGTCATCTGCTTGATATTTTGAAAATATTTAATCTCTTTTTTTTTTTTTTTTTTCCTAAATTGAATTGGATCAAGATTAAGCCAAGGATATGAGAAACATTAAAAATGGGGAAAGTAGAATCTGAAATTAATGTACTGCTTCAAATTATTTTCCTTTTTTTTTTTTTTTTTTTTTTGTGGCTCTGCCTGCATTAGAAGGAACTCTGTGCCTTATTCAATTGATGTTCTCATGACAGCCCTTAGAATTGCAAAGAGTTAAAAACTCACAGAGAACTGTAATGGTAATGTGTCCTGAGAGATATTCATTTGGCCTCAGCTGTCCATTTTATTCCAAGTGCTAAATGCTTTAATATACATAGACTATCATTTACATAGCAAGTGGCTATGCACGATGAATTATTTATTTTGTGACAAATACCTAATACCCAATGTACTGTCAAATACAAAGAACTTCCTTATTTGACCCCCATGTGTAAATTTGCATTAGAGAATTCATTATCTTTGCACATAAGTCACATTGAAGTTATGTGCAGATATCTGTCAGTGGAACTGCAGATTATCTCAGCTTTGATTTAATTGCACTATTTCCTGTTATGCCATACCTGAACAGCAAGGAACACTTCTTTTTTTTTTTTTTTTGGAAAGCTTTGTGCCACAGAAGCTGGTTTATTAAGAGCTATACTTCCAATGTAAAAAGGGTAGGTGAAATAGAAAGAGAAAGTCAAATTATGATGAAAATATGATGAAAGTCAATAATTTACGTGAGACAAATTGCACCAGGATTTCTCACCTCTGGAGGAAGACAGGTTGGAAAGCAAAGCTCCTAAGTTCGACAAGACAGTATCACAGAATCACGGAATGGCTGAGGCTGGAACGAACCTCTGGAGGTTATCTGGTCCAACCCACTTGCTGAAGCAGGGTTACCTAAAGAAGGTTGCCCAGTTCCATGTCTGGGTGGCTTTTGAAAATCTTCAAGGAGGGAGACCCCACAACCTTTCTGGGCAATCTGTGCAAGTGCTCCATCATCCACGCAACAAAGAAGTGCTTCCAGGTTGTGCCCATTGCTTCTTGTGCTGGCACTGGGTACCACTGAAAAGAGCTTGGCTCTGTCCTCTTTACATCTTCCCTTCAGGTATTTATACACATTGATAAGATCCCCCCTGAACCTCCTCTTCTCTAGGTTCAACGGTCCCAGCTCTCTCAGCCTTTCCTCACAGGAGAGGTTCTCCAGTCCCTTCACAAACTCTGTGGCCTTCTGTTGGACTCTTTCCAATATGACCATGTCTCTCTTGTACTGGGTGCCCCAGAAATGGACACAGTACGTCCATAGAGATGCGGCCTCACCGCTGTTGAGTAGATGGGAAGGACCACCCGCTGGTGATACTTTACCTAATACATCCAAGAATACTATTAGCTTTCTTAGCAGCAAAGGCATATTGCTCGCTCATGTTCATCTTGGTGTCCACCAGGACTCACAGGTCCTTTTCTGCAGAGCTGCTTTCCAGCTGGGTGGCCCCAGAATGTACTGGTGCCTGGGATTTTTCCTACCCAGGTGTGTGACTCTGCACTTCTCCTTGCTGGACTTCATGAGATTCTTGTCAGCCCACCTCTCCAGCCTGTCAAGGTCTCTCTGCATGGCTATGCAGCCCTCTGGTGAGTTTGCCACTCTCCCCACTTTTTTGTCATCTGTGAATTTACTGAGGGTACACTTAACCCCATCATACAGATTGTTAATGAATACATTAAACAGGACTGGACACAGTATTGACCCCTGGGGTACTCTGCTCATTACTGGCTTCCAACTAGACTTTGCACTACTGACCCTTGCCCTCTGGGCCCAGCTCTTGAGCCAGTTTTTGATCCATCTCACTGTCTGCTCATCCAGCCCATACTTCAACAGCTTCTCTATGAGGATCTTATGGGGAACAGTGTCAAAGGCCTTACAGAAATCAGTAAATATCCACTGCTCTGACCTCATCCATCAGGCTGGTCATTTCATCAGGTTGGTCTATCATGACTTCACCTTGGTGAATCCATGCTGACTACTCATTGATATCCTTCTCCTTCATGTGCCTGGAAATAGTTTCCAAAATAGCTGTTCCATCACCTTCCCAGGTATCAGGGTGAAGCTGACCAGCCTGAAGTTCCCTGGGTCCTCCTTCTTGCCCTGATTGATGATAGGAGTGACATTTGCTTTCTTCTAGTCTTTGGGCACTTCTCCCAGTTGTCACAATTAAGTGAAGATTACAGAGAGTGACCTCACAATCACATCTGCTATCTCCCTCAGCACTCATGGGTACATCCAGTCAGGGACTGCATAATTCAGTCAGCTTTCCCCAGGCAATAGGTGACCTGATCTTATGCAGCCAGCTCCATGTTTACATTCCAGAAAAAGGTAAAAGAAGTCAGCTTGCATAAGAAATTGTATCACATCAGATTTACAATTCTTATATTGCATACAGTTCTGTTCATTCTTACAAAATCTTACATTAAATTTTGATACTCTCTCTGCTTAGAATCTAAATCTCATATTAACTACATTTTAACCATTTATATACCTGTATTACTGTAAAGACTATAAATTGTATCCCAGGATAAATATCATACTGCTCAGCCTAATAACTGTTTGCCAAATTTGACATTTATCACCATGTACTTACATGACAGTGATGAGAGGAGAGGAGAGGAGAGGAGAGGAGAGGAGAGGAGAGGAGAGGAGAGGAGAGGAGAGGAGAGGAGAGGAGAGGAGAGGAGAGGAGAGGAGAGGAGAGGAGAGGAGAGGAGAGGAGAGGAGAGGAGAGGAGAGGAGAGGAGAGGAGAGGAGAGGAGAGGAGAGGAGAGGAGAGGAGAGGAGAGGAGAGGAGAGGAGAGGAGAGGAGAGGAGAGGAGAGGAGAGGAGAGGAGTCCTCAGTGTTTAGTGTATCAAAGATGGAGAAAATGCTGAGTTCAGAAACATTGCATCTTCTCTCTGACATTGGATGGGTATACTTCAAAGGGTTCTGGGGTATGATTTAATTTGTGTGCACAGCACACAAGATTCAGATATTTATTTGCATAATTTGGAGCCATAAAACATGATTAAAGATCTCACATAAAAAAACTACATCTTATACATTTTTTTTTACCCTTCTGGTTTGACATTTGACATAACATGTGGGAGAAAGAGTAAATAAAACATTTCTGAAACTTGAAAGAGATTTTGCCTGGGATGAAGTCAGAACGGGAAGGTCAGGTCAATTTTTATTGAATCAGTCCAGCTTCCCACCCTTTTCTGAGATACAGTTTCTGAAGCTGCTGCCTTTTAGGCTGGCTCATTTTAGCAGTTAGCAGATGAGAGGGAGCTGACAGAGCACCAAATATTTTCATTCTGTAGGTTAGAAAGTTGGTAGAGTCACAGACCAAACTCAGCCAGAGGGAGTTTATGCCTGCTAAGTGAACTGAAAATTAGTATTGACCCTGAAAAAAAGCTCCTCTGTAGTTGCGGAATTTGTTTATCTGCACTTTGACACATCTTGGATAATGAAAGCCTTTAAAGCACAATAGGCCAATTACAGACCTGGTGTGAATGGGCACAATGCCACTGAAACCAGACAAGCTGCGCCCACTCACACCAGGTTTGAATTTGGCACATTGCCTTTGTCAATGGCAAAACAATGTTTTCAACAAATTTCCTGGCAGAAGCTATGCTGCATGGAAAATGCATTCACTTAATATGTTTATTTGCATTACAGCTCTGAGCTTCAGCAGAGCTTATTATTCATTATGCAAGTTCATTCCCTTCCCAGGCAGCTTTCTGAAATGCACATCAGAAAGTATAGTTAGAGTCTTTTAGAACTGAAGAGACATTCTTCTGTTTGTTTTTATTAGAGATAATACAGATCTTGTTATCTCCCTCTTCTTTTTCCCCCACAAAGAAACAACTTGAATGCTGGGCCAAACCCTTCAGAAAATGAGAGTTCAGGAGTAGATAAAAATAAGGTCTTATTCAAAGACCTACTTGGTTTTCAGTAGCATGGACTGCTCTCCGGCTCTTCTGCTGATGCATTCTTTGATTCTTAAACAATCTCAAAGAAAGTAATAGGAGCTCGGATTTTAATTGGGCAGCGAACTAAATATGGATTTAGGAGACTGACTTCAGGCTTCTATTTTCAAGAATCATCCCAGATTTTCAGAAAGAATGATCATTCAACTTAAATTCTTAAACTTACTTAAAAGTAAGAAAAATTCCTGTGGGAGGTAGAGGATGATGTATTTCTATGGGGAGAAAATGTAATTTCTTCTGCTACCCTATATGAAATTTTATTTATTTGGTACCATTCACTATTTAGTGATTTTCTACCTGCAGTTTTAAGGATTATGACCCTCTGAGCAGGCAGTAAGCCATGCCTTTTATTGGGAAGTATCTTAGAATCATAGAATCTTAGAATCATGGCTTGTGTTGGGAGGGACCTTAAGCATTATCTAGTTCCAAACCTCCTTGACATGGGCAGGAACACCTCCCACTAGATCAGGTTGCACAAAGCCCAATCCAACCTGGCCTTAAACACTTCCAGGGATGGGGCATCCACAACATCTCCAGGAAATCTGTGCTAGTACCTCATCACCCTCATAGTAAAGAATTTCCTCATAATATCTAATCTAAATCTACCCTCTTTTAGCTTTAAACTATCACCCCTTGTCTTATCCTTACACTCCGTGACAAAGAGTCCCTCCCCAGATTTCCTGTAGGCCCTGTTTAGGTATTGGAAGGCTGCTATTAGGATGAAGGTCTGTTAGCAGGAAGTACATGCATACATATATAGATACACTGTATGTCTGCCTGCTGTCTTTAAACACCCAGGTCTATCCAGTAGCTGGCCCTGGATCCCTCGTCTTCCCAGCTGCTGGCACCAGGATGCATGAACCCCCAAATACCATAGATCTACTTCATTTACTGTTGCTTAAACCTACACACGTATGCATGGACACATGCACTATGGATGCCCCCCAGTAGCGGGCCTTATACTCCCATTCTAACCAGTAGATGGTGATGGGTTTCCTTGGTATCCCTGCTGCCTCATGCACAAACACACACATGCAAATGAGTCTTTCTGGTAGATGGTCCAGACTTATAACCTTGCCACTAGCCAATTCCCAGACCTTACCTCCTGCCCATATGCTGAATTAGACCTCCTGGTTTCGACAGTAGCCAGCACTCTGTCTTTATGGTCTCTCTGACAGACTTATGGTTACTTCAATATCTGACTCCCAAACTTCTGTCCTATTCATGAGCTAGTCTAGCTTCATCTTTGCTAGTGGTGACAGACTGACACACACGCTCATGCAATGTGCACACACTGTAGTCTCTTAAGTTGCTGGCACCCTGGGTACGCAGTGCTTATGACCCATGGCCTCCACTCCAATTGCTGGCACTTAGACCTCTATACACATACACGCACACACAGTAGAGTCTCCTTGTCCAGGAAAATAATTAGAAATGTAGAAGACAGTACAGACTGTACAGATCAGATGCAGGACATGACTAGATATGCACACTTGCCAGCAGCCTGTTTATATGCTTGTCTCGTCCCTTTTATCACCTTATCCTTCAGTTATACAGGAGTCCCATACCACTGTGGCAGTATCCACCCTCAGACTGTAAGGTGGCCTGGAGAGCCTACCTCACTGTCTGATGGTGATGGGTCTTGTTCCTGGGCCATGGGGCTGACACCCTCCTGGAATGCTTGGTGAGAGGATGCGTCAGAGGCTCATTCCTCTCATTGTGTTATTGGGGTTCCACCACTTTCTGTTGTGCCTTTGAGCTCCTTTGTGTGTGTAGATGAGCCTTTAGTAGTCTAACCTAATGTTTTCAACACATAGATATCTGTACCTAGAGTCGAGAAATAAGTGGGGTCCTGAAAGAAAACAGAAAGGGTGGAGGGGTGAGTGAACTGGGAACAGAAAAAGAAGCCAGTTTCAACTCCAGTAATAAGAAAAAACAGCTGAGACCTACCCATTATCCAGTGGCTTGGGAAGAATATCAAACTGTCATCTGCTTGCTTACTTTCTATTTCTTCTTCTTCTTCTTCTTCTTCTTCTTCTTCTTCTTCTTCTTCTTCTTCTTCTTCTTCTTTTCTTCTTCTTCTTCTTTTCTTCTTCTTCTTCTTTTCTTCTTCTTCTTCTTCTTCTTCTTCTTCCTCCTCCTCCTCCTCCTCCTCCTCCTCCTCCTCCTCCTCCTCCTCCTCCTCCTCCTCCTCCTCCTCCTCCTCCTCCTCCTCCTCCTCCTCCTCCTCCTCCTCCCCCCCCCCCCCTCCTCCTCCTCCTCCTCCTCCTCCTCCTCCTCCTCCTCCTCCTCCTCCTCCTCCTCTCCTTCTTTCTTCTTCTTCTTCTTCTTCTTCTTCTTCTTCTTCTTCTTCTTCTTTTAATAAACAGTGCAGTTTGAAAAATGAGGCATAATACAATACAGAGAGAACAAGGTTCAAAGACCAAGTGAACTGAAGTAGAGAGGATGGATGAGACAGAAGCATTATAAAGGAAGACAATAAACTGATGAGTCTGCCCCTGAGGTTTGGGTAACTGAAGGTGATCTTCAACATTCCTTCCCATTGAAGACATATGGTGGCAACATTTGCTGTGATACTGTCTGTGAAGCATGCAATGAGCTTTATGTCCGCTAAAATATATGCTATCACTTAAAGTTTTGTAGAAATATGCATTGTTTATAGTTCTATCTGAATAAATACAGGAACAAACATTCCTTTTTACAGTTTCAGAATGTGGTTAGTTTTACAGCACAAAATATTTTTCTAAGCCCTGTCTTGGGCAGTTATTGAGGTCATGAATTTTGTTTCCCAAAGCTGCATGTGCAAATTATTTAACTCATGTTGTTTCATATCCATCATATTCACCAAAGGTCCAGAACTGCAAATGTAAGCTTCAAGTTATACTTTACCTGTTTTTACAAGTGACCATTTTAGCACACAATGATAAATAACAACTGTCATCACAGAACTCAGAGGAAAAGGCTTTAAAATGTTTCTTAATATTTCTGTAGGAAGAAACCAATGATTATGTGAACTCAAAATACAGTAGAAGCATCTTGGTACTTTTCTGTGTGTGTGTAAACACTATGAGAGTTTATGTGGGTGCTTATCTATCTATAGAACTATAAATAGTTCAAAAATAATTTAACATTCTTGGTATATATGTGTCCATTTGTTCTGTGGTGAACTTGCTGGTAGACGTGATATTTGTAAAGTTGGCAGTGCGCATATTTATGACTGAGATTTTTCTTTTCTACTTAAAGAAAACATGCACAGTCAGTAAAAAGCTGTGTATAATCAAATTGAAAGAATTAATGTATTCCATTCCTAAATGAAATACTTTCTTCTAGACCTAAAGCTTAGGATTTTAGTTTTCCATTGCCTTGTAGGGCTTTTGGTCTCAGACTCTGAACTGTCTATCTTGTTTGAATTGACATCAATGGGACTTTTATTTTTTAAAGCATAAATGAGGGAAGGATCATTTAAGAAAACTGAGTAACATTAATTGGATCTGACATGAGACATAAATCTCCAAATGCTCCAGGTTCTATCAAGAATGAACAAAGTCTTTTTCTTGTAAGGATGAGACAATAAAAATAATAGGGTGTTTATTATAAACTATGTTTCATCAACACATTTCCTGATTAATTCAATGTTTTTTTTCTTTTTTTTTCGCACTGTATTGTTGCAGATTCCTCTAACATTTTACCAGCTATGTTCTTAATGAATATTTTAATAAGTAGAGTAGATAATAAATGTTTTGTGTAGTAGTTTCATTCCAGTTCTTCCACAGCCTAGAACAGTAACTTAAAGATAGCCCTTCTGATATGATATGGAGTTGAGAACAGCCATTAACAGCAACAGACATGGACTTGGAGTCACTATGGTATTGTGGCTTCAGCCTTCCTAATTCAATTTCCATGTCATGAAACTTCATTTGGAGGTATGGATCCTTGACGTATTCAGCTTTACTGTGACTCTTTCCAAAGTTTTCATTTCACTATTCATAACTTGCCTGTAATAAGGAACCACCTCTAATGGATATTGCCAATTCCTATTGTACTGGAATCATTAGCACATGTGTTTGGCCATGAGCTTATGTTCCATTGAGATACTTCCTGTCAAATACCCATATTCTCCTCAGTTTATATTATGTTGAGTCAAATATATTAGCACATATATATTAACAGCATATCTTCTCTTTCTGATCTGAAATTATTAAATGATTACTCTAGGATCAAGCTATTTACTCACATCTTTGAGAAAAGTAGGAATTTTGCAGTTTAATGATTTGTCGAAGATCACATTAGTTTCCTCTTCTACATTAATACCTTTAGTTGCACCAGAATTGTGATGCTCAGCCCAAGATGGGGGACAAAAGGTGACACTTGAATGCACTATCTACTGACTGAAAAAATGGACTGGATGAATTTAAAGCCACTTTCATTAGAAACCTTTTTACCCTTTCTTTTCTATCCAGTGATTCATTACAGAGCTCACTACAGATTTTTTTTTTTTTTTTCTGTTGGGAATTGACCTGTTGTTTAGAGGAAACTATAGAGAGGAATAGAATTATAATCCATTGTAACACAGACTTTGGGTCTGCCAGTTTCTGATTTGCCTGAGATGTGATCACAGTTGGAAAAAGGATACCACTGCTACTTGAATGGATTACATAGCCTTGCTTTACTGTGCTTTAAAGTTTAGGTCAGTGGTATGCAAGGATGCAGACAGATACTCTGATGTGAAATATTTAAACGGAAAGAGAAAATGTATAAATAATTAAACTATCTGAATTAGTTTTTAACTCCTAATCATGAACTGAAAATTAAACTGTTTGTCTTGCTGGAGAGAGGAATGTGCAGTATGCTCCAAAGATAGTTTGCAATAAACAAATGATTGTAATAAAGACAAACAATAGTTTGTTTTCTTTACTATTTTACATCTTTTCTTATATTTAAAATATTATGAAGCATCCATCATGCTATGCCCAGATTCTGATGTTTGAATGAACAACAGATCAGAAAATACATTTATAGAAATATATGAGATAGTATTTATACATTTGTATCCTTTTTATGTTAACTACACCAATTTAAAAAAATGGCAATACACCAACATGAAAATTGGGCTTGTAAAAACACTTAGGCACGAATGTAATGATGTTCATACTACAAGTTCTACCAATGAAGTTATCTCCCCTGTAACGTAAAGTACTAAAATTGACTGATGTTAAAACTGTGAAGAAATAGATGCTGTGTGACACAGGAAGAGATGGAAAGAGATGAAGGGAAAAAAAGACAACTCAGCCTCAGAATATGCACCAAACACGAGTTCTGTACTTTTCAAACTTGTAGAATCCCCACCCCTCTCCCACCACATTTTTTTTTCCTTTTATCTTTGAAATGTGATTTGCAAACCCTACTGGCTTTATGGGGGAAGGTTTTGGTAACAGGGGGGCTGCAGGGGTGGCCTCTGTGAGAAAATCCCAGAAGCTGCCCCATATCAGATAAGAGCCAGCTCCAGATGGCTCCAAAAGGCACCTGCTGCTGGCCATAGTCAATCCAGTGAGCAATGCTGGGTGGGCCTCTGGGAGAGCAGATTGAATGAAGGGAAAAAAACTACTTTGTGACAGCATCTGGGAGAGAGGAGTGAGCAAATGCTAGAGAACCAGCCCTGCAGACCCCTCGGTCAGTGCAGAAAGTGGGCAGGAGGTGCTCCAGGCAAGGAGCAGCAGTTCCCCTGCGGCCTGTGGAGAGGCCCCTGGTGGAGCAGGCTGTCCCCCTGCAGCCCATGGGTCCCACACGGAGCAGATCTCCACGCTGCAGCCCGTGGAGGAGCCCCCGGTGGAGCAGGTGGATGTGGCCTGGAGGAGGCTGCGGCCCATGGAGAGCCCCCGCAGGAGCAGGCCCCGGGCCGGAGCTGCAGCCCGTGGAGAGGAGCCCACGCAGGAGCAGGGGGTCTGGGGGGAGCTGCCGCCCGTGGGGGACCCGTGCTGGAGCAGTTTGCTCCTGGGGGATGGACCCCGTGGTACGGAGCCATGTGGGAACAGCTCTTGAAGCTCCCACAGGATCAGTTTGGGAGGGACACCACGTGGAGCAGGGGCAGAGAGTAACCATGAGGGAGCTGCAGAGACAAGTGTTTAGTGACTGACTGTAACCCCCAATCCCTGTTCCCCTGCGCCGCTCAGAGGGAGGAGGGAGATAGAGGGGAATAGATGTGGGGAAGGTGTTTTTAGTTGGCTTTTCACTTCTCACTGCTCTAGTATGCTAGTGATAGGCAATAAATATTAATTTTCCTATGCTGAGTCTTTTTTGCTTGTGACAACAATTGTTGAGTGATCTCCCTGTCCTTATCTCGACCATTGAGCCCTTTTCATCATATTTTCTCCTTCTTTCGCTTTGTGGAGGGGAGAGAAAGCAGCTGTGGTGAAGTTCAGCTGCCCAGCCAGGTAAAACCACCACACAAACATCTATCAGCTGGGTACTAGTTCTTACCATATTTTTTATCATTGTTCTTTTGGGAGGAATTCTGGATGCTGCAAAACAATATTCATTTGGCTGCTTAGTTTTCAATTAAATAGTGCAATATCAACTGCAGTAACACAGTCAGGGGGATGGTCCAGATGAACCAATGCTGTTTTGATAATTTTTTTTTCTTTGAATATAGCAAAAAGCCAGATGCTGTGAATAAATGTTCTCTTTTTATGGACAGTTAAATCAGCACTTGTACTTCTGTTAAAAATTACTGTAAAGGAAATTGTAGATATGGGGGACTTAGTCTAGAAAATATTCTGTTAAAATGTAACCCATATATATAAAAGGCATGTTTAGTTTAACACTTTTACAAAAGTGAAAACAAGTTAATATATTTTATAAACAACTCAGAAGGAAGAGTACCAGGAATTAAAAAAAAAAAAAGTGCTTGGGAAACAATGAATTATCTGCTATTATCAATCTATCAGGCTTAAATTATGATTCTCTATGGACTTATTAGTCATATGAAGACCTCAACAATCTCAAATAAATCTTCCAGTCATAAATTCCCAGAAATGTTGAATTTACACTGTAACAGTTCCTCTTACATGAAATGACACTTCTTTTAATTCTAGCTAGATCATAGAATCATAGAATCATAAAATCATAGAATCATAGAATCATAGAATGGCTCAGGTTGGAAGGGACCTTAAAAATCATCCAACTACAACCCTCCTGCTATACTGGGTTTCCCAGTATGTTTTGCAAAGGTAGTTCCTTGACCAGCATGCTGGCACTGTCTCTGGGAGTTGTCATCTCTACTGACAGCTGCAGATGAAATGTTCCTCCTGCCAAAGTTGAACCCACACTTGCACCATTCTTGAGTTAGAATTGTACATACAGGATTTCATTTAGGGCCTAGCTGTATTTATTACATAGACTTACAAGAAACTGCAGCTGTCACAAGAATGGGTGTCTATGCCAACAGTAGGAGATAATTTAATGTACTTATGAGAATTCTGGAACTTGTCTCTTCTATACTTCTCTCTAGACAAAAGGAATTTACTCATTTTACTGTCCCTTCATCCTGGGTGCATTAATTTTTGAAAGACATTTCAATCACCCACAAATGAATACAGAAACCTATGCATTAGTTAGCTCCCTCGTATTGTAAATAAATCATCAGTACACAAAGGGCTCACATGTGAGCTGTACTAACTTATATGGACTACTAAAGAATCTGTGATGAGTGTAAAACAACCTTAGTATCTCTGTCTCCAAGACAAAATTATTTCATAGTGACTGTATTTGTTTTCTATGTACTATACTTCTGATCAAAAAATCTATAACCAAACCTTGGTCAGTTCTTGCCTTGTGTCACCTGAACTTCATATCCCTTAGTAAAATATTATTTATAAAATCTTATGATCTGAGTCTTATTTTCTCTCATGTTGTAAAGAGGGTGATGAGGATGGTTCGCAGGCAAGCCCAGCAGTGCAACACATTGGATCATTCTTTACACGCCAGAATGGGAAGGATACTGTAATTGTGAAACAGCCCTCAGTGGAGGTTTTGCTGGCTACTCCAAACTCACAAAAATGTGCAGATGGCAATTTAAGCCTAAGGAAGAAGTTGGGATTATGAAAAGTTATAAAGTCCTTTTCCAGCTAATGAACTATTTTTTTTTCTGTTTTCCAACTTATGACATCTAGTTTTTTTAGTCTTTGTTTTCTAAGACATTATTTTCTTGAAAATCTGTTGTATCATACATGCACATACTACTCACTGTCCTGGTTCCAGTTAGGACAGAGTTAATTTTCCCTCATAGTAGCTGGTAGGGTGCTATGTTTTGGATTAGGATGAGAAGAGCGCTGATAACATGCTGATGTTTTAATTGTTGCAGAGCAGTGTTTACACCAGGCCAAGGACTTTTCGGCTTCTCGCTCTGTCCTGCCAGCGAGCAGGCTGGGGCTGCAGCAGGAGCTGGGAGGGGACAGACCCAGGACAGCTGGCCCAAACTGGCCAAAGGGGTATTCCATACCATCTGACGTCATGCTAAACAATATATAGGGGTGGCTGGCCGGGGTGGGGGGCCGGCTGCTCGGGGATAGGCTGGGCATCGGTCAGCGGGTGGTGAGCAATTGCATTGTGCATCACTTGTTTTCTTACACTTTATTATTATTAATACTATTATCATTATCACTATTATTATTATTATTGTTATCATTATTTTCCTGTCTTAATAAACTGTCTTTATCTCAACTCACCGGCTTCACTTTCCCATTTCTCTCCCCCATCCCAGAGAGGGAGGGGGGAGGGTGAGCGAACGGCTGTGTGGTGTTTAGCTGCCAGCCGGGTTAAACCACAACACTCACACACATAACATACACCCCCCCCCCCCCCCAATTTAGTTCAAAATTTTCTCTTGTGATCCTTGTTAACAAACACTTGAGCAACTGTGTATTAGAAACTGGCTTCAGACTGTAAATATTTTTTCTTTCATGACTTTCATATTGCCCACAAAGTATGTTAAGCTTTATTTTATGATCCACTGGATGTGTTATTCTGAATCTAAATATACATTCCTGATTTAGTCTTCATACTTTTCTTTAAATATATTAGATTTCAGTATACTTTGTGAATCAGGAAGATATTGCTTGTTTCTTCTCAAACAAGCACTACCATTTAACTTTGCTAGGAATTATAAACTTACTGTCTATGTTTTAAATAACATAGTAGAGTAGAGATGCTTGTCTACTTCTGAAATCCTATAATTTATAGAACACACTGACACCAGAGTTATACTAACTTAGATCTTGGCTGTACATTTTTTTTCAGGTTGTGAAAGACAGTTAATCTTGAAATTGTAATATCAAGTTGAACCAAAATTTAGTAGACTAATCAAAAAGTCATTATGTCAGATGACTTATCCTTATGTCTTTGCATTCTCTTGTTTCAGAAGAAAAGTTTGATCCCATGACTCTATCAAAGAGTGTCAACTGTCTAAATGTTTGATTTTCATGAACTAGATACACATTCTTTTCCCCAATAATCTGGATTTTTTTTGGCAAGATTTTCACAGGTCAAAAGTTCTAGGTGTCTAGAACAAGTAGGAGGAATCCAGCAGCACAGGTTTATCCTGTTTTTACAATGCAAATTTAAAATATTCAGGTTATGAATGTGCTATATTGAAAGCTGTAGGGACTGGATTTCTACTTCCTCTTCACAGAATGCATTTGGTGAAGGTACCCTCAAAAGGATTTTTTCCTGGACCCAAACATTCTATTTGTAGGGATAAGAAAATAGAAATTTAAAAGTATAGTTTCTACGAAGTTTCTTACATTACATGATCAACAGCAATGCAACTTATTTACAGTTATGCTAATAAGTTTTGTGATAAATATGAATGTCACATCGGACATAGACCATGACTGACTCATTTGTCACCATATAGGTTATACTACTATGTCTCTACCAGCCTCAAAAAGCTTAATGTGAATACCAAGGCAACTTCTCCACAGATTACAACCTATAAGAAACCATTTTTAAAACACATGTTGCCAGAAACTGAGGGTTTTACAAATTGGAGTATATTCAGCTCAAATTATTCCAATCAGTGAAGCATTTTTCTTGTACACTCTCAGGCTTCTACTGTAATTACATTCCACATTGCATTTCTAGTGTTTTTTGCATGCCTATAAAACCAGAGCCTTTCAATACTATCTACTAGTAATTTCATAAACGTTCATCATAGCTTTCTTTACTATTGGCTGTCCTCAAGTCTTCTGCCGTTCAATGTGCCTGCTTAGATAGCTCAGCAACACTGAAGTTTATTGACATTTCTTTTTGCTCTTCTGCAGCCATGCTCTGTAACATTTACTCTGTCAATTACTTTCATCTTGATATTCATAGTTCTATCTCTTTGTGACTTTAATTGCATTTTACTAAATTAAAGAGACATTATAAAGTTGTTATCATTTGATTTTATAGCTTTAATTTCACTTTTCTTTAATCTTTGGAGAACACCAGATTATCAATTAGCATAAGAAACTGGTCACTGTGGAATTTAGTAACAATTCTGGATATTCTGTGAAGTGAATCAACACATTTTATGTTAGTAGTATGACAACAGTATGTCCAATAAGCAAGAAAGTGTCTAAAATCTTACTCAGTGTTTCTACAATATTTCTGTACATGAATTAAAGGATTTATTTATTTATTTATTTATTTATTTATGAACAATGGTCTTCTTTTGAAAGTTTTATCCACTCAGAAGTTGTAAAAAATTCAGTAGATCTTAATTCTTTATATATTTTCTTCATGTTAGAAGGTGTAGTCACTGTTAATAGCAGGCTGAATAAAATCAGTTGATATTGTAGCACTATCTTAGAGAGCTCATTTCAAAATAATGACCTCTAAACTAACATTGGGTCATAGTATTTGCTTTACTTTAGTGGGCAATACTTAATAGCCTATTCCTTTCTGATACCCTGGAGAGAGTAATAACCTTTGTGCTTTTCCTGTAGTTGAGTTGAGCTTTTGTGTTTATTCTCCTAAATTATCTGTTTTTTTGAAGGGAGGCCAATTCTACTGGTGCTTATTATCCATGCCCTGAGAACACAGAGGAAAATTAGAAAGCAACCTATTTCTTCTGTTTTGGTCTGTCTGCTTAGACAATGCTGAGGTCAGCCACAGTAAGTGACAGGATTCTAAGCATCTACTTTTTGATTTCTTAACCAAATGATGTTTGTAGTGGATTTAGACTCCAGGTTTATACGAAAGCCAAGAGGTTATAAAGTTATAAGTAGTCCAATTGTAGTATACCAAATATTCTGTTGCATTCTGTGCTTTTTACTTAAAATGCAGAGGCTTATCAGGCCACAAAATATATGTTTCAAAATCTAGGAATAGCAGACAACTCTAAGAGATGCCAATAGTTATTCATGCAATCTTTTAAATAACAGAGAGTCATTGTGGTTGGATACAGGAATTGTGAACAAGTCACTGCAATTACCCAAAGATTTCTGAAGCAGTTAAAGGAGAAGTGGGAAGGAATCATATAAAGAAAAGAAGTGAAAAAAGCAGACCAAGAAGAAAGAGCAGTCAATCTACACATTCACCAAACCAGTGGCAGTCCAGCTGTTTTCCCTATAAAGAATAAAAGTTCGTTGTTACGAGGGTATAAGCTTTTCTGAGTCACTGTAAAAGATTTCTCTCTGTATCATACCACAAAACCTTCTAAAACAGTTTTGAAGGAACATATGCATACAATAAAAGGTGTTTTTTTTGTTTGTTTGTTTGTTTGTTTGCTTTTTTTGAGTATTCTTTATAATTTGGGTGTATTTAAAAGTGGCCTGCCTAAATGCCTCCTTTTCTTCTGCTCATGGTCACCTTCTGTCTACAACAGAATTCTGCTGGAAGAGAAAAACCTTGGTGAGCTTAGTTCCTCTGCTGTTGGTTCTGCCAATCCATTTCCATGGTCATTCTGGATGAGTCATTGCCAAGGACTGGTGAAATTGGCCAGTGATACTTGCTGCAGACTTGGCAGCTCCATGCTTCCCTATCAGGTTCACCCTAGACAGAAAACAACATAGGGCTGCCAAACAGAATGGAGTCTATTTCACATGTGAGAAATTGGGGAGAGAGATGTGAGTGAGAGCTCCTCTTCTGAAATATTTCAGTTAAACCATGTCAGTTGTTTCCCCTCCTCTGTTAACACCAAAGCTGATCTTAAACATGCTGCATTCCAGACATCATGTGCTTTCTATTTGTATTCATTGCAGATGTACACTAAAACTACTGCAAATAATTTAGGTAATTGGCAAACCACAGGGGCATTTACCCTGTTCACTGGCCTATTTTAGGCTGGTTCATCATCACCATTGTAATTGATGACAGATCTCTAGTTTTCCACTTGCCAGGCTGTAAGACAAGGAATACTAATAAAGTATTCTGGCAGTGTGAATGTTGTAGTTGTTCCCAGCCTTTTGCAAACAAAGAGCTGCTCCCGCCCCACCCCTGCTGCTAATGCACAAGTGATGTGGTGGGGAACTTTTTCAATAAAAGAATGCTCTCTTTTCTCCATCCTCTCAGCCCATGCAATTACCTAATTCTAATGCGATTAGGGCTTTTTTAATACAATACTGTACGCTGTGACATTTTGTTAATACAAAGTAATGCCATAAAAGTATATGACATTCTTATTGCAATAAATCTTTTCTCCCTTAAATAAAGAACACTTCACAAACTGAAATCTGTTTTATTTACTGTTTTTTTCTTTTTTTCTTTCTTTCTTTCTTTTTTTTCCTGCTATTTCCTAGATACTCAGCATTTATAATTATGCTTATTAGTTGGAAAAAATTCTCATATGTGCTCCACTGTGATACTTTCTGCATAGACTCACCATAGAAGCCAATTCCTGCCCCCCAAAAAAGCTCTCTAGCTAACAGGAGCAGAGATAATAGAGAACACTATTGTTTCCACCGTACAGTGTGCAGAGGTACAGAACTCATGGAGCTGCAACAAACAAAGGACTCCTGGACCTATAAATTATTTTTCCTATATCTCCATTTTCCTGTCACCTTGTAGTGAAAATACTGTAGAATTTCTCTATACTGTGCATAAGTCACATGAAGAATTAAATTCCTGAAGGTAACAAACCCCCAAACCCCACCAAATCCAACCAACCAACCAACCAAACAAACAAAAACAAACAAACAAACAAAAAAAAACCACAACACCAGTGCTTGCTGAACAGAACTAGTGCTAGTCAACACAAAACACTAAGCACAAGCGTATACAACACAAATGACTGCATGTCACCTGTCATGGCTTGGCTCACAGTTTTAGATAAGCTCAAAGTTATCTCCTCAGAGAAGGCAGTGGAAGTGGCTCATGCCAAATTTTTGTGTAGCATTGTTGAACTGCGAGGACCTCACTTGTGTCTCTGTTTTCTACTTCTGCTCCTCCTGGTGCTGATCACATTACCCCATTGTCTTTGAGCTGGAGTGCATTTGTCACTAGCCAGTAGAACAGTCAAAGGAAATGAAATGCTTAAAGTACTGAAGTCTTTTATAGAACATAACTCTAATGACTAATCCAAGATCAAGTACTTAACCTAAGGCCTGCTTAATAATTGTGTATGCATTTCTCTTTAGTTGGTGTTTTATCCACCTTCTGTTCAAAGTAAAATCTCATCACCCATCTAAGGCCATAATTTCATACATGACTTAAGTCAGCATAAGATGTTCTGCTGTTGAAAGTGCTGCCTTCTGTTTGTTCTTTTTCTCTTTCCTTTTGACAGTGCAAGCATTTGAATGGCCACAATGTCCAAAAAAACCCAAAACACAAACACCAGAAAAACAGGGCCGTGATATGACAGTAATACATGAGACTCATAGAAAATTCACTCCAAACAAGGCATAATAATACAAACTGGATAAAGGTTTCTTCCAGAGGAGAATGGGAGCAAAACCTCAGGAGGGTATGTGACTTGGTCTATTCAGTAGTAGACCTGGTCTATCTGTCATCACAGTTGGAAGAATCTGTTGTTGTGCTTGAAAGAACACCATGTTTACCATTCCTTTCAATCTCTTGAAGATATCTAGAGATAGGGTATGAATTTGTGACAAGGTGCATAATGTATAATTGCAAGACACGAGAGACCTAGGCTTGACCACAGTTCTCAGATCTTTTCGGAAGCTCAAAATTAGAATTCTTTCTTCATGGTTAGTCAAAGTCAAAATGATTTCATCACAAGTTAGCTACAAATTCAGTAAAAGACACAGCAACTTTTGACTGACTTGTTTAAGACCATTAAAATAATTCCCAGCACTTTAGTCCTGTTAAGCATGAATGAAATTCCTGTTACCCAGCATCAGATACTTTACGCATAGAAGCTTAGTGTAAGAGAACCTGCTCTAAGGAACCTGCTTTGGCAGTGGGATTGGACCCGATGATCTCTCGAGGTCCCTTCCAACCCCTACAATTCTGTGATTCTTTGATTACTTCTAAAAACTAAAGTTATTTATTGAAGTTACTTTCACAGTCAATGGAAATGTAATTCCTTACGTCCTAAAAAAAGCTTCGTAATATAGAACAGTGGAAAACACCTCATAAAAGTTCTTATTTTGTCCCATGACTATACAGGGAATTAAAAGAGATAGCTTCAAATAGTTCACCTGACATTAGGTGAGATGAAGTACGCTTTCAGTGTCCTCATTTTAGGTGCTTCCTTTTGGCTCATGCATTCAACTTTGCACATTAACAGCAAAGTGACATGTAGTATGCTGTGTTTCATGGAAGTAGCAATGTGTGCTCTATTAATTTTTGTTCTGTTTTGTCCTACAATAACAATTCAAACAAAATAGAGTAGAACATGAAGACAGTCTTTATACTGTCTTTGGATGAGTCTCTATACTGTTCCTTGGATAGGAAGCTATTCCTTGGTCTTGTTTTCCTTGTATTCCTTGGAGACTTGTGTTTGAAATGTCACCAACTTCTTTTCTTCTTGGATTCAGTATTGCTGAATGGCAATATTGGATGGCTAGGGAGGGAGTTTGAGTGAGTTAATTTTGGTATCACTTTCATCACACCATAATAAAGGTTAAGTTAGAGTTCAGTGACCAGTATAAGTTAAAACCACTATCCTGCTTGGGTTCCTGGGCAGAAACATACTTCTAGAACTTTTACAACAATATGCAAAAATATAAATAAAATAAAAATAAAAAGTAAAAATAAATAAAAACAAAAATAAGGTTTCTATGCCTGATGTTCCACAGTTCTAGATTTAGCACTGAGTTTAGTACTAAATTCCATCACTCTATTCCAAAGACCACCCAAGTAATAAAGAAATCCTCTGAAACATTCGTCCCTGAACCTGTCAGCGTTAATTGGTGTAGAAAAAAGAAAGGAGTAAGTGTTCACTGTACTTAACACTTCTCTAAATCAGGCCTGAAGGGAGAAATACACTATTGAAAGGGGAGAGCATAGAAGGGAGTGTTATTTTATTCATTGTAAATAAATGTCTGGAGCTTAAACATGTTGACAAGCTAAAGCTCTATTCTGAGAGGCATTGAGTGCCCTTGAATCCCTTTGAAGTTAGAGGTAGGTGAGGTTACTCAGTACTCTACAGAACTGAGCCCTGAGGATCACCTATAAGGAAAGCCACAAATTAGAATGATGCCTATGGGTTTTAAGCTGAACACTACTTCCACCCCATTCTTTCTCTCTCCTAAATCTATGTCTATCTAGATGTGTATGGTTAATTCATTTGAATGTATTACACACATACTAGAAGATTTACTGTGCAGTTCAGCATAGTGTCTTTCAGTTTAAATGTCTTTCAGTTTAAATGGCTCATTTCTTTGAGATGTGCTCTTGTGAGTGCCTTGGAGAGCAACGGAGGCAATGCTTGTGCAATCCAACCTGTTTGCTATGTACTTCAATCTTGCCACATAATCCTGAATTTCCCAGACCAATCTTGAAAATAAAAGAAGCTACTCCTGGAAATAAAGTGAAGATGGAATTTAATACCTGGGGAATTTAATGACATAAATATTTTAGAAAATATGAAGGATCTGCAAGGAAGTCCCAGATTATATTTTGTAGCAGTTCTTATACATCATGGTAAGGAAGTTCAGAACTGCTTTATCAGTTACATCAGATTCCTATTGTTTCTTGTGAATACATTGCAAATCCTAGACTTCTCTCTGCAGCCTGCTCCCTCATTGTAACCACCCTTGTTGCAATGTATATTCCTTAAATTGAATTGGCATTTCCCATGTCCATTGCTTCTTGTCCTTTTACTGTGCACAGCTGGAAAGAGTTTGGCTGTATCTTTCCTATATCCTCCCCTGAGATAATTGTAGAGTTAAATGGTCTACACAGTAGCAAGAGATTACTTTGTTTCACAGCAGCTGTGCAATCTTATTGGTGTAGAAATTTCATTTTAGTTACACTTCAAAATTGAGTAATCGTTTGCAAAAACCCTGAAGTGTATCAGTATTTGAGGAAAAAATGAAAAATCCTTCCAGGACCAGGATAATTGCCATATTTCCTGTCAAAAGGTGAGACTTCACACCTGCTCTGCTGAGCAGTGCAGGATGTTTCTGGGGCTCTTGGGCTTACACTAGATATTTCAGTTGTCCTTCGTCTTTTCTGAGGACTGGGTGGTGAATCTCTAAGTGCAAGCAGCTGTGGATACCACTATTGCATAAACAAATTACACATGTATATGCATGCATAAGCATGTTCACATATGTATTATACACATGCTGTATATTTGTAGTTTAATTTATAGTGGAGACAATAATCAGATCCTATACAGTTTAGTCACATATGCTGTTATGTTATATACTTAGTGAATGTTTATTTATTTATTTTTTAAGCAGTGACATTAATGACAGACTGCCTTTGATTTCAGTATTGATGAATACAGTGAGAAACAATTTTTCTTATGTGAACTCATCACAAAAAGCATCTAAAAGACTGGATAAAAGTACTCAAAATATTCCCACATTGCATGTGGAAATGATTGTCTACTGCTGATCTGAGGCTTAAATACATTTTGTATTTAACCCCTTATCAACCTGTCAGAAGTCCAATAGTTCCTTTAGTATGGAAACTCAAGCCTCCTTTTATTGTCAGTAATTTCTCCATTTCCCACTGAAACCAAAATGAATAGAGAACACTGATATTACAGTGAAGTCTGTAATGGTCATACTGAGGAGAATAGCATAATATTTTTCAAAGAGATTTCAAAGATGAAATCATTTGAAATTTGAGCATTTCCACAGCTCACTACTGTATTTACTAAAAGTGACTGCTCTTGTTAGATTGATTTCCCATATGAATAATATAATGTGGAGTTTCAACAACAACAAACAATAAAAAAAAAAACTCTTCAATAAAGTTTAGACCAATAGGCACTGAAATTAATATCATAGAATCACAGAATCATAGAATCATTAAGGTTGGAAAAGACCTCCAAGATCGTGTGGTCCAATCATCTCCCTACCACCATTATCAGCCACTAAAACATGTCCCTAAGCACCAAGTCCAACCTTTCCTTGAACACCCCCAGGGACAGTGACTCCATCACCTCTCTGGGCAACCCATTTCAATGACTGACTGCCCTTTCTGAGAATAAATTTCTCCTAATTTCCAACCTGAACCTCCCCTGGTCCAACTTGTGTCTATTCCCTCTTGTCCTATCACTAGTTATCTGCAAGAAGAGGCTGACCCCCAGCTCCCGACAACCTCCTTTCAAGTACTTGTAGAGAGCAATAAGGTCTCCCCTGAGCCTCCTCTTCTCCACACTAAACAACCCCAGTTCCCTCAGCTGGTCCTCATAGGACTTGCGTTCCAGGCCCTTCACCAGCTTCATAGCCCTTCTCTGGACATGCTCCAGGGCCTTGATGTCCTTCTTGTACTGAGGGGCCCAAAACTGAACACAGTACTTGAGGTATGACATCAACAGAACTGAGTACAGGGGGACAATCACCTCCCTGATCTTGCTGACTACACTATTCCTGTTACAACTCAGGATGCCATTGGCTTTCTTGGCCACCTGGGCACACTGCTGGCTCGTGTTCAGGCAAGTGCCGACCAGCACCCCCAGATCCTTTTCCTCTGCACAGCTTTCCAGCCACTCTGCCCCAAGTGTTGCATGGGGTTGTTGTGGCCAAAGTGCAGGACCCAGCACTTAGCCATGTACAACCTCATCCCATTGGCCTCTGCCCATTGACCCATCCTGTCCAGGTCCCTCTGCAAGGCCTTCCTACACTCCGGCGGATTGACACTTCCCCCCAACTTGGTGTCATCTGCAAACTTACTGAGGGTGCACTCAATTCCCTCATCCAAATCATCAGTAAAGATATTAAAGAGGATGAGCCCCAACACTGACCCCTGGGAAGCACCACTCCTGACTGGTGGTCATCAGTGGGATTTCACTCCATTCACCACTACTCTCTGGGCCCGTCTGTCTAGCCAGTTATTAACCCAGCAAAGATCGTACCTGTCCAAGCTGTGGGCTTCCTGCTTCTCCAGAAGAATACTATGGGAGACCATGTGAAAGGCTTTGCTGAAGTCTAGGTAGACTACATCAACAGCCTTTCCCTCATCCACCAGCAGCTCACCCAGTCATAGAAAGAGATGAGACTGGTCAGGCAGGACTTGCCTTTCATGAACCCATGCTGACTGGGCCTGATCCCCTGGCTGTCCCACATACGCTGCGTGATTGCATTCAAGATGACCTGTTCCATCACCTTTCCTGGCACCGAGGTCAGGCTGACAGGCCTGTAGTTCCCCAGGTCCTCTTTATGACCATTCTTATAGAAGATAGGGAAAGTCTTCTGTTTTCAGGAGAAATTAAGCTCATTTGTCTCTGAAGATAAAAGGCAGAGGAAATGCAAACAAGGAGTGTACAAGACATGTATGCTTATGCCACAGAATTCAACTATACTGGTATTCTGCTTGTGATCATTTCATCTCAAATATTCTTACAAACTTAAATCCTTGTTATACATTTCATTAATTAGCTTTTACCCTGAATAAGTAGTATACTGAACTGTTAATGTCAAATCTGCCCATGGTCTGCCTGTTAGACTCATGAACTGTTTTTAATTCTGTCATGGAGTTCTGCTTTTGAGATCAAACAATGTATAACATAGGTATTATATTGGAAATGTATATGTAGTTGGTTATTTAGCGAGAGAATTTTCTATCAGGGAGGGTTAATCTTGCCAGGGTTTGCTTGCTAGAGATCCAGTGTCCTTCTCGCACCCCCACAGCTGTCTGCCACAGAGCAGGTGAGCTCCAAAATGTGATGGCAGAGTGCTCAGAGCTGCTGCATGGATTCATGAAGATATTCTCCCTGACATGTAAGACAAGTTCTGCAAGCAGCTGCAGCTTTCTTGACTAAGTATTCCCAAGAGTCATATGTGATGCCACAAAATAGATGCACTGGGAACCATATTTTATGATGTTGCAAGAATTTTAGGTGAGTTTTAGCATGGTAAGGCTTCATCATGCCGTAAAACAGATTCATGCAAAAGAAGAACGTGTTTTAAGGGAGGTGATTCAACAAGCTCACTTCCTTTAACACTGCAAAGACCTGATTATATCTGAATGTACTATTTGTCATGAATACTTCTGTCTTGTTGTCAATATAGTTCCTACTATATCTGTATCTATATACCTGCATCTACGATAAATATTATAATTATTTCATCCATACAGTATACTATATATAGAGAATATATTATGACTGTAGGTAGAGAAACCTAATTATCAGAAATATTATAAAAACACCATGTACTATGTTATGAAGAACAGCAGATTTCCTAGTTTAATGTATGGGGATATAGTCACACAACTCTTTCATACTAACAGAGGTACATGGCCAAAGACTTTACATCTAACATTGAGTGATCTCCTAACAGCTTGCTCTGTCAATAAAAACTCTGTACTTATATTTAATAATCTTAACACTTGTGTGGAGATATGAACATTTTGAAATTGTCTGATGGAACACAATGTTCTGATCTTTTGATCATTTGATTCTTTTTACTCTCTCACTTTGTCCAGGACATATTTCTTCCTTCATTCTCTTTCTTCCTTCCAGTCTAGAAGAATCACTTTTCAAAGACTTATGTAGCTATTTTTCAACAGAGTACACATTTGGCTGTGGAGGATTCTGCAGGATGGCCAAGTGAGTCAGTAAAAAAAAACGTCTTAGGGAATTACTATATAATTGTTTCTGAACTGATGTGAGAGATATTTTTTTCCCATATTAATTGGATATTTCCAGCCCAAAAGAATGACTGTAATGACTCTGGCCAGCAGATGGTGAAAGCAAAAAGGGAAACGTGCTTTGGATATCTTTTCTTGTCATAAAGATGCTTGGTTGGCTCAATTGTCCTGCTCAGATAAATTATTTGAATCATTCAAATTATGTTCAATCTGAAGCTTACATACAAAAAACAAACAAACAAACAAACAAAAAATCAACACCACAGTAAGAATAATCTTGTGTCTCATGACGCAAGGCATGGTGAGAGGCCAAGACTGAAGAAAAGCCATTAGAAAAAAACAGCCTAGCAAGAAATTTCATTCTTCCCTAAGCAATCTCTGGAGATTTTACTTTCTGCCAGCAAAGACATAAAAGCAGATGATTATTAATGTGTAACCAACACAAAAGCATGATATGCTTTGCTCTTAAATTGACACAGTTTAGCTAACAATGAATAAATTTTGATAGAGCCGTCTTATTGCAGGCCTATCAACTCACCTGGCTCAAGTATTTACTTCAATGTATGGCAGAGCACAGAGCCGAAGAACAGCACAGATTTACTCACAGAGTCCTTGCAGATCTTCATTATGCTCTTGCAGATATCCATTATGCCCTACCCCCTTGATGCTGACCAGTCACCCAGGAGTTACTAAGCACAAAAAGTCTTGTTCTCTTCAAACTAAATAGAATGGGAACAAAAAGTGTGGATCTTCAGCACCAACTCATTAGCTCTAGAGATCCACTGGGTTGCATTGCACTGATCATTAACGTAAACATTACTTACTCTTCTTATACTCTGTTTATGCTCCTTTTCATGGAATCCTTCTATCCTTTTGCCTGCTGCCAAACATCATCAATAAAGAGATAACTATAAATTGAATAGAGTATCATAGGAAGAACTTGGGAACCACTCAACACAATAAAATACAGGAGATTTTTTGCACATAAAAATATTTAACATGTCCATTGTCCTACTCTGAATAGGTAGAAAAATAGCTTGAAGACTATAAGTTTTCCTCTAAAAGAAATCATGAGAGAGATGACAAGGAGTGATGATTCTTGTTCATTATGAATTCTTACACTTACATACTACAGGAATCTCATTTTATTTCAGAAATTGTTGTGCCAATAATAAGGGATAGGCTTTTAAAGGGAGCTAGACACAATATACTTTTGGCTGCTGGAGAGGAACAAAAAAGTATAAGGAGAAAGAAAAGAAGGTACCCCCTGCTGGAGTAGAATGAAAAATAATTTCATAAGGTATGTTCACTCATGACCATTAGAGAATGATTCTTCTGAAAGAAGAGGCAACTTTGAGAGCACGTGGGTTGGGTTCTTAGTGGACTTTAGTAACCTGAGTTCTTCAGCTTGGACATAAGGTAAAGTGTCAGAAGAGAATATCCCTTTATTATAAGGGATTTTACACAGGACTAAATATTTGTAAATGAAGAAGAAAATTAATGAAGACAACTAAATGACTTTAGATAAGATATATATCAGATTCTTCAAAAAGACAAGGGAACTAGGAATCCAGCAGGATCCAGATCCAAACAAACTAAGCAGGTACTAAACTATGTATGCACTAAACCATGTGCTAGACTAAACTTGTACTAAATATGACCAAACATATTGAAACAAACCTAGGTAATCATCAATTTTAACCCATACCATTAACAGTAGCTTCATAACAAGCAATATATCCAGACAAGCTTCTGCTGTAAGAGATGCGTGAATAAGAAACTATTCCAAAATTTATTATTCATGAAGAACAGTAAATTATTTTAATCACATTTTCTGCATTATGAATACTCTAAAAAGTGGTGCTGAAGGCAAATGAATGGCCATCAAATGTGTGATCATTCATACCAATCCTTTTTTTTCCAATAAACCTTTTTCAAATTAAAGGGAAAAAATAATTATAGAGAAGTAAGTTGGGAAAACTATGAAGAAGACTTTGAAGACTACTCAAGAAATGACCATTTGCTCCAGAAGGACATCAGAAGCCTCTTCAGAGCAAAATCATATTGCCTGCATTAAATCTTTAGACCAGCCCCAGACAGTAACACCTGTCTTTAGAAAGTTTGTTAAAATGCTTTCAATTTCAGTACCAATTAATATATAGTTATGGGCTCTTCACTTTGCACAGTCACAGAAATAGTTTTATTCTGAGTAAATGGATAAATGAGAATCCACTAAAATACAATGAATATGAATGTTTTGATTTGTTTAATAATTAGAAAGATAAGCCAACGGCTTGGCTAAGCAAAGCTAGGTGAAGCTTGACTTTCAGGATGCTTACAAACTGTTTTGCATATGAATTAGTATTTTGGGTATTTTATAAAACTTCAATGTGTTGATACGTTTGTGTCTCAAGTATTTTAAAAGCATTCAAATGTAATTTCAGTTGTGTTTTCACTGAACAGATGTTTTAAAAAACACAGCTTTTATGGACTCTAATACCTATTATTTTTCCTTTTCTTCTAGACTAAGGAATCAAATCCTGTGCTGAACATCATTGTTTCCAGAGGAAGGAGAGAACCACTAGGAAACTCCTTGAGGCCTTTAACATTGCCATTCTAAAATTCTGAGAGGTGCTAAAACTCTCAGAAAGGGACTAGAAAACCTCTAGACATTCTTTTTGTTCCTATATTCTATAACTGTATATTCCTGTACTATCATTAAGGTTGCCAGTACAAAATATAAATGGGAATCCCTAGCAGCTTTCCAAGTGAGGTATCTAGTCATTTTTCTCTTCTGAGGTTTAGTGACATTATAAGCTTATGCCTCATGTTACAAGGTTTTTGTTTATTTGTTTGTTACAATTTTAGATTTGTATCCTTCTTAGTAAGTTGTCACAAAGTCTTAGCTCCAATTCCAATAACATACCTTAATGGACTGCTTCTAAATGCCAGTTTACTGTGAGAATGACAACAGTACTGTCTGTACAGTGGAGAAATGCTTAGCCTGCATTAAGCTCCATACTGTCTTGATTAAACTGCTATCATACTAGACCAGTTATTTTAAAAATAGCTTAGCTGTGTAAGTTCGTGACTAAAGTATAGACCGTGTCATTGAATGGTCGATTAAAATGGATTTCATCATAATCAAAAGATGCTAAGCCTAAGGAAAAAAAAAATCAAGACAACATCTTCTAAGTTGGATTCTCATGAAGGGCACAAAAAAAAAAAAAAAAAAAAAAAAAAAACAGGGAAATTTATGCCAACAATACATAAATTTAATTCTTCAGGAAGGTGATCTAGCACATGTGGAAATGTGTCCAATACAGGCAATGTTCTCTGAGAAGGGTGCCTACATGATTTATGTTGAGCTAGAGAGCTAATCTGTATGGGACCAAGCTTTGGTGAGATGAACCCCTCTCAAAAGTCTTTTGAAATGGAGATGTCATTAGGCATTTTTTGCTAAGCAAATGTAGTGTTTCGGGTAAGCCAGCAAGAAAATGACATAAAAAGAGTGAAAAGTATAGCTACTGTGAGACATTATTTGCTTAAATGAACTGGGGCCAAATGTTGGTTAAGAAGGTATCTATTGTCTTTACTACTATAGACTTCCTGCCATCATATTTTTCTTAGAGCTATTGCTGAAAATCATATGCATACAGAGAAAAAAGTAAAAGCCTCAGGGCTAGACAACGGTTTATTCAGCCCCCAGGGAAGTGTACTGGTCCTCTTTTGGCATGGTATGCCACAGCCAACTGTATTTAGTGGAGAGGAGCATTTTCAGAGATGTATTCCTTCATGCTGGTGACCAGGGAGACCAGGAGCAGGGAACACCTAAAGTCTTTCTCCGCCTTTAGTGTACTTTCTTACATAAAATGTTGCAGAAAGAATATAATATTTTGGATGTAGATTGAGGTCATTCTTCTCTTTTGGGAAGCTGGGAGACTTAGAGAGAGGCTAAGAGTGACCCCCTAAGTTAGCATCTTGGGTTGATGTTGAGGCAACACCACTGCTCCATACACTGGGCTAGGCTGGAAGCAGTTGTAATGAATGCCCTCCAGTATTTAGTTTGTCACTTGCACCCACGTTTCCTTTCTTATTAAAAGGGAGATGTATTTCTCATCTTAGTGAAAGGAGAGAGCTCTGCTGATGGCATAGAAGCTGGATCATGCTGCAATACAGTTAATGTTACAGGACAGCACAGTGTTGCCAGCAAAACTAATCCTGGCAGTGGCATATCAAATCACCCCATTTCCATTTAGCATTCATTGGTATCATACACGGGCAGATATGGATTCTGTCCATGGAGTGTTATTTGCTTTTAAAGTCTTTTTTTTAAAAAAATATTATTTTTATTATTTATTATTATTTTTTTTTTATTCCTCTATACATCATGTATTTGGCACTAATACAAGATTTCTGTTTAGGAATGAATTTCATTTAGTTGCTGAACATGCATCAGCTATACTGCTGATCAGCAGTGTGATAGGAAAATTTTAGGTTTTCTCTTCTGCATAAACCTCATCTCTTTTTCTCTGCTTTGCCTGGCTGTTCGTTTTTGACATGTAGCATCTTACTTGCTGTAATTGTTCTGGAGATTGCTTTGATATTTGCTCTTTTGTTGTGCTAATAGAACAACTAGTCTCTCTTACTTTGACCTTGCATTATTTTGTCAAGGCTCTCAGGCTCCACAATCTTCTTTATAGGCAGTGCTAATTTTTGCAAAGCTTTAATTACAGATTAGCCCTTCCTGCAGCATTGGAAATGAATGTGTTTAGGCAGCTTTATAAAATACGCCAGAGAGAAGTCCAACATTATTATTTTTTTCTGGTCATGCAATTGGTTGTTATTGGATTTAGTTTACCCTTGTGTTTGTCATGCATCTTGGAACAAGGTCAGATATTTATTTTTTTGTGTGTATTTGGTTCTGATTCTTCTCTGTTGATTTTGTGGTTAGGCACCACTAGATGTAGCCCAGTCAAAACCTGTAGCTTTTCTTTTGGTTTCCAATGTACAGTAATCTATTTTGACATATAGTTCATTTTTCTTTCATTGAAGTATTTTCCGCCAGAAATATGTCAGATGCTTCTGGATATACCACAAAGTGAAAAAAAAAATAATAAATCTAGATCTGTCTCAGTATTGAGAATGCTGCATTTACCCCTATATAAGAATTTAAAGCCTGGAATGAAAACTGTTCAAACACTATTGTGAGCTTGGAAATGATATTTCAAAGGAGAACATGGATAGACATGAGAATCTGAACATTTATGCAACATTATTTCTAGGGTTCTTCTCACATCAAAATCCCTTTTATGAATATTCACATTACCACCTCAGTCACCTAGCACTTCTCAGCTCTTAAACACAATCTCTGGCTGAATTTTGTGATGTTTCAGGAATGTACTGTAGCTAAATCTTATACAGTAGAAACTTGTTCTCTTTAATGTTTTCTCTTCAAAATGTTTTACTCTTGCTAATTAAATTTTGTATGGTGTCGGATACGGAAGATTCCTTACAGTATGAAGATTTTGTTCCATTTTAAGGTTAAAGATTGAAGACATATTGAATTATCCATCTGATTCAGGCTTGTCTCTTTTGAATTTTCTGTTAGCATGTTTTAAGGGGAAGATATTCTTGTTTATATGAGATTACAATTCTTCCTGAATTTTGCTAGATTACTGGTCCTGGATTAAGTTGTTTCCAAATATAATTGTGTTATACAAGAAGATAATTCTGTTAATCAGATTTAAATTTCCACAATTAAATTTTATGTTCCTCTTTAACTTTCACAGAAAATCTCATACCTGCAAGTATCTGTGAAATAACATTTCAGCAAGGGAAAGCAATATTTTCATATAAATGTATGCATGTACATATGTCTCAGTCAGATTTATTGTGTTTCAGGCTTCCAGCATGAACAAATGAGTCTGACATACTGTTTTTTTTGGGACAGTAAAATCTCCCTCAGGTCAAATCATATAGTATATATATGGCATATAGTATATAATCCCAATTGTAACTTTTGTTTGTTTATTTTTGTTTTGTTTTGTTGTAATTAAACCACTTATTTTGTAAGATATTAACAATAAAACATAATGCAGATACTTTCCCTTCACTGTTTCTGTCTTTATTTCTAACATAAACACCAGTCTTATTTTGAAAAAACAGCAAACAAAAAACACATCAATAAAGAAAAAAATGTTACCTTATGAAAAAAAAGAAAGAAAAATGTAGCTGTAAACAGTACTTATTAATATTTCTAGAGGATCTACTCAAATACTATATGAAAAAAAAAATTAAGGGTTTATTTTGTTCTAGAAACATTTATCATGCTTGCCTTTCTTATAAATAAAGCAATATCTTAAGGTAGATTAAAATAAGCAAACAAAACAAAAGTAGAATAAAACTTTTTGCCAGTAGACCTGTAAACAATTAGGAAACTGATATGAATCCATGTTTCTGAAGGTGTGTTGTACTTTAGCCCTGCCAAGTACCACACAGCTGCTCACTCACTCTCCCCAGGTGGGATGGGGTAGAGAAAGGTAAAAGTGCGAGAACTCATGGGTTGAGATAAAGACAGTTTACTAGGTAAAGCAAAAGCTGCATGCACAATCAAACAGAACAAGATCATTTGCTACTTCCCACTAGCAGGCAGATGAGGTTCAGCCACTTCCAGAAAAGCAGGGCTCATCACACATTTCTTGGGAGGACAAATGCCATTATTCCAAATGTCCCCTCACTTCTTTCTTTATCCCTGCAAGATGGTATGGGACATCCTTTTGATCAGTTCAGCCAGCTGTCCTGGCTGTGTCCCCTCCCAGCTTCTTGTGACCCCCAACATCCTTGCTGGCAGGGCAGCATGAGAAGCTGAAAACTCCTTGGCTCAATATAAGCTCTGCAACAACTATAAACATTGGTTTATAGAAAATACTGTTATCACCACTACTTTTATCAAAAATCCAAGACTCAGCATCATACAAGCCTCTACGAAGAAAATTAATTCCATCTCAGCAAAACCATGACAAGGTATGACAAACTATATGGTATGACAAACTATACCATGTGTTATCAAGCGTTGTCCATAGAGTTTTTGCAGCCCATGTCACTTAGAGTGTTTTTTCATTTTACCATTTGCTGGTAAAGTCATATTGGCAAAAGCACTTTAACAGATATTGTTGTATTAGCAACCTATTTTTGAGCATGAATCTTTCTTATTTATTATTTTTTGACCATTTGATGTTAGCTAAAGCCACAAAAGAACTGTTTCCAAGTTGAGCTATGTCTCTAAACATACTGGTTTGTTGCTATAGTTCTATTGGTATGACTACATTTACAATTCTTTTTGATTATACATAGGAGCTCAGAAGAAAATTGATATCTGTTGTCTATCTCTCATGTTCAAATTTCATAGCTTATATCAATAAACCAGTGGACTATCTCTCACCTTGAACTAGCAATGAACTAGCATTTTACCTCAAATGATTTCAAGTTGTAATGAACAGTTGATGGCTGAAAAGAAAAATAGAAGAAAAGCCAAAATGTTAGTCTACCATAGACTAAAATCCTCAGAAATATTTTCCCCTTCTTTATTCTTCTTGATTACAGCCCTGGAAGTCCTTGTTGAGTATGAACCATTTTCTTGACATTACCATGTAAAAATATCACTTAGGAAAAATAAAAGTATCTATTAACATGGCTCAGCGCTGATCTTTCTAAGGTTCCTAGGAAAGTAGGGCCAGTCTTATTTTGTCATCTTTTCTGAAGTCATATAAAATTTCTTTTATGTTTTTACCCTGAAACAGTGGTGGATATGGTAAACTTTCATTCTCTTTTGAAAAATGTATAAGGTTGATATGAAAAAAACATCTGTAAGGCCTATGCACTGCTATGAGTCATGTTGTCTAAGAAAAAAATCTGAGTGCTATTAGCATTCTCTTACGTATGTTCAGGTTTAGAAAAGCTTTTCTGTTCAGTTTTTCTTAGGCCTTGAGATTTAAACATGCATTACAATATTCTATACATTTTCCAGATTTTCTAGTGAATAGTTTTGTTTTGTTTTGTTTTGTTTTGTTTTGTTTTGTTTTTTACCTCCTGGGAATGAAATGGTGAATTTGAGCCATGTTAGTGATAGACTCTGAAGAAAAATATATATAATATATATTTAAGCATAATTTCTTTATGAATTAAAAAGGCTGTAAATGTTTGAATGCTCTCTGAGGATATATTTATAAGATTTGTAAGCAATTAGTAGCATCTACAGAAATAATAAAGTGTCATGAATAAGACAAGTGCCATTCCTCCGTAGATCACTTGGACCCAACGAAATGAATATTATTCACCATGGAATAGTTCTATTGAACAGTTTTGAATGGGTTAGGTTTGAATGTATTAAGACTGGTTTATTGCATCATTGGCCACTACAAGCAATATGTTCATATCTCATACCTTGGCCAAGAATTGTTTATGATTACAAATACATGTTTCTTCTTATTTTCTTTGGCATTATTGTTTCTGTTTCATCAGTATGACACCAGATATAAAATTGTGGGAAATTAATGGGATGGAAATTAAAAGAGGATTCAGACTTTCTCCTAGTGAATTCTAAAAAAGCAGAAACAATTTTTATCCACAGCAAATACGGAAGATATTTCATAATCTGCTTTTCAAATGGAACTTGTGACATGGTCCTGGAAAATTCTATTGTACTGAGCAAAAACTGGACTTTAGTAGAGAAAGCCCAATTGCCTTCATATGTTTTCCATCAATAGGTCAGGAACACTGAAAAATATAAAAGAAAATATTTTTAAAAGCCCACTACAGTACCCATACTGCAAACACATATAAAAATTGTTTCATTCTATAACAAGGTATATTCTACACCTGACCACTTTTCCCAGTAGACCTGTTTGTTCTATTCCAGTTACACAGAATGCCATATTCTGAATTCACCTGTGTCACACACCACCCATCTTTCTGTTTTCAAACATTAATTCACCTTAGGGCCAAATCAGACTTTTATTGTCATTATGGCTTGGACAGAAGAACAGAAAGGGCAAATTTTCAAATTTGCATGGCCAGTTACTTACATAGCAGTTAATAAGAGTTGTAGGACCTTTCTCCCAAACCTCTGCTGTTGTCACTAAGATCCTTGTCACTTCTTAAATTTAATTAGTACCTTTGTCCTTGTTCATACAAGAGAAATATTGATGGCGTTGGAATACATTCAAATTAGACTTCACACATTTTCTCTCTTGGGGCATCTGCGCTAGGTATGAAGCACAGTCTGCAGGACCAGCTGGCATTTTGGACCAATGTCCTAAATGGGACTAGCTTATCAGCCACTGTCTGTTTAGCAGCATAAGAGTTTTTATCTGGCTAGAAACATCCATTAAAAACACACTGGTACAGGGAAGACATAGATCTTTTGTTCATCTCAGCTTTCTGAACATATTTTAGGGCCAGTTTTCTTTAATGTTTTCTTAAATTATCTGGATGCAGTACTCAAATACATATTAAATAAGTTTGCAGACTACACTAAATTAGGAGGAGCTGTTGACTCCCTAAAGGGTAAAGAATCTCAACAAATTAGGGATTAAGCAATCTTGCAATCTTGCAATTAAGCAATCCAACTACTTGAAATTTAATGAGAGCAAGTGCTGGATTCTGTACCTGGGATGGGGTAATCATGGGCATATATACAGACTGGGGAATGATAGGCTGCAGGGCAGTCCCACAGAAAGGGATCTAGGGGAGGTTCAGGCTGGACATCAGGAAAAGTTTCTTCACCAACTGGAACAGGCTCGCCAGGGAAGTGGTAATGGCACCAAGGCTGCCAGAGTTCAAGAAGCATTAGGACAATGCTCTCAGATACATGGTCTGATTTTTGGGTAGTCCTGTGTAGAGGTAGGAGTTAGACTTGTTGAGGAAGTGTTGGCCCCTTCCAAGTTGGGATATTCAATGATTTAATGATTCTATTACATTAAGGTGATATAAATCTGTATTGTTGGACTTAGATGTCAGAGAGAATTCAAAACACTATGTTTGATCTATGTTTGAATATACCTGTTTAAGTGGAGTAATAATGCCTGTATGACATAGGCCAACTCAGAGATCTTTATGAAAATCTGTGTCTGGCAAAGCTGAGCACAATCTGCCAAGGTGGCACTACTGAATTTTGCAGTAGGAAACATTCAAAACTTTTTATTTTTTTTTAAGGTTTGTGGAACTCTCTGGTTCTCTCCACTGTCAGAGGAGATTTGAAGAAAAAGGTCTCTTCACATCCTCCTTGATAGGCTGTAGAAGCTTTTCAAATGTAAAAAAATGTTGTGGGAAGGAAAACCCAGAAAAGCTTGGTGAGCTTAGCAGGAGCTTTAAAGAGATTATATCCAAAGTTCACAGGCAGACTTATCAAAAGTTGAACTCGACTGTTATCTTGAAAAGCTTTCGAAGGCAGGGATCATCAACACCACCATGGCTCTCATCTCTGGCAAACAATTTCAAGCAGCTTTAGGTATCAGATAGTATAGCCTGGGGACTCAAGAAAGAATTTTCATGACTGCTGTTTCTTTATAGGTTTCTGATTCAGAAGCAAAGTTTACCATTGCTACATCTAGAGGAAGAAAAATAGCAGTTAGATACTGAAGATGTATAAGGTCATTCTCTCAGTGTAGTCCATATTATTTTCAGTTGCAACAAGAGTAAATCTGAAGTGATTTTTTTTTTTTTAATTTGTATTTTTTTTCTAGATCTAACTAAAGCAATAGGTGTATTTGGAAATAGTACAATAGGAAACTCATCCCTCTGAAAAGGACGGTGTATTGTGTGCTCGGAAGGCAGACATTATTGGTACCTCATGGTGGCTTGGTGAGTATATGAAATAAAATCTTGGCTTTCAGCTTGTTCAAAGGGAAAACAAAAAACAAAAACAAACAACAACAACAACAAAAACAAGCAGCACCACCATGGCACCTTTGTTGACAGTCTTATTATAAACATCAAAGATCGACTGAGTATGTTATCTGAAGTGATCGCTTAATGTTTTTTTAGTATTTGCTTTGTGGAACAAGTGACTGGGCAATGTTCCTTTCAAAAGACTGGCAGACAGAAAATGCTAATATAATTTGCTAAACAAGCTCTTTTTAAAGTCCCCTGTGTTTTGGAAAATGAGAGATGAGGTTCATGGTCTTCATCCCTGGAAAGAATGAATAATGTATAAACAATTATGCCTGCCTACTGCAATGGTATGCACTGCCACAAGCTGCCAGACCAGCAATGTGGGTGACACAGCTGTCATAAATGGCAAACACTTATATAGTTCTATATAAGATCACATTCTTCCAGACTACTAGTCTGTTACTAGTATTAAATACAGTTTTTAAATCAGTTAGTCGAGGCAAAGGTCAGCAGTAAAGATTGATTTGACGGTTTTAGCTTTTTTTGCTATGTTGCATGTTACAAAACCAGCGCCTCAAGTGAGATTTCACAAGTATCTGAGAGTCAGATGGAAGCACGTTATATTCAGTTTGATCAAGCTCTCTCATAACTGATAACCTCTGCTCAAGCATCTTGGAGAATAATAACAAGAGTGACACGATAGTACTGAAGAACATTTGCAGACTCAAGGAAGTGTAAATTTTCTTATCTTTAATTTATTCTATTACATCAAAAAAATTATGTAAAATTCAGTAATTTTCAGGGAAGAAAATAAAGTCACTATCTAATGCATCTAGATGGTGCATTATTTTTTTTAATGTATATTCTGTTGTAGTGGCAAGAAGCTATCCCTAGCTACCATGCTGGACACTGTATTTGACAGCTGCATTCTCAGTATCTGTTAAGAAATTGACATGTTCATTTTAGGAACTTCCCCTGACCTCCAGCAGCAAAGATTCATACAAACACTTCCTCTGCCTTCTATTACACGATGCTTTACTGGATCTCATATTTGCCAGTACTCTGAACAAAGACATGTTGCTTACGATGTTTTGCATTATTAACCTAGTCATTAGAATTTAAGCTGCAGTAAGTAACTTCTGTTCATTTTTATGATGTGTATACTCAATCTACTACAAGGAAAAATGTTGAGACAAGTTTTCAATGCTTATCTTAGCATTTATATAGTTTATTCATCATTAAAATCAATGTGTACTCATAACTGGATGTATGTATGACAAGGCTGGCACACACAGTGACAGATCAAAGGAGGCAAGTCGTTTACCTAAGTCTGTACATTTGGGTAAGACATAAAAGGCTATGGTGGTAAATTTTCCAAATGATAATTTTAAGCTAATTTTTCAATGCAGATTTATATAAATGCCCTTGAAAATTTAGTACAAGGACAAAATATTAAAATATGTAACTAATGAAATATCTCAAAGTGCTAAGAATATGATAGGTACATGATAATGTAACTGCTTGCACCTGTAGTTTTCTTATCTATTTTAATTTATTTCAATGCTCACACTAACAGGTAATTAAGATGTCTTTTAACAAACTGGGACTAAACATATGAATTAGTAGTCTGTCCATGACAATAAGAAATCTGAGATGTTGTATATTGAATGTATAGAATAAACACAGGTCCATTTCTTAGTCTTTATCCAAGAACTGAACCATATTTTACAGAAGTTAAGCATGAGCTAAATCCTGTTGCCATTGTAGTCTCTGAAAAGCTTACAGACTCTCACCTTTTAGTGAAAATCTTTTCACAAGCTGACAGCAAAAAGCTTTCAGATGAGAAATGAATCAGGTGCTGAATGACTGCAGTGCTACAGAAGCAAGCTTTGAGATGTTTCCCATTGATTTTGATGAAGAAGGCACTTAGCACCTCTTTGTAGTTTTATAAAGGACCAAGTGGCAATATAAAAATTACTTTGGGGCAAATACAACATTGATTTACCTATGCTTAAATCTCAGACACTGGAAGGTTGTTTTTTTTTTTTTTTTTTTTTTTTTAAATTCTTGATTGATATCAGCATTCAGTACAGAGGGATTTTCACACAGCCAGGAAGGCACCATAATTGCTTCAGATTGAATAGTGGGTGCCTTGCAGATATGGGTACATTTTTTTTGTTGTTGTTTGTTTGTTTGTTTGTCACATAGCAAGCTACACACAACACTTTTTTTTCTGTTTTGTTCTAGATCATAAAAAATTTTAACTAGTTCTATGAACAGCTGTATCATGTTTACTTTGAATGACTTACTGTATTGGGTTGACCCTGGCCAGCAGCTAAACACCACACAATCTCTCTCTTACTCCTCCTCTCTGCAGTGTGACAGGTGAGAGAATAGAAAGAGCAAAAGCAAAAAAAAAAAAAAAAACAAACCACCACATTGGGATATTATCAACACTGTTTCAGCCACAAATCCAAAACACAGAACCATATGGGTATCTATGAAGAAATTTAACTCCATCCTGGGAAGACCCAGTACATTTTCTTCCCTAGCAGAAGTATACCACAGACACTGACAATGGCAAAGACAATGAACCATTCAAAACAGGATAGCTAAAATAACGCAGCAGTAAGGATTGAGACTGGCAGGTAGACACGTGCTAAAAACAGCAAAATAAATAATTTTGTCTGGAATATTTATTTATTGTAGCACTATTTATTTATGGTGTGCAACCCAATTAATTTGGACCTTAAAAGCACACGACAAAAGAAAGTAAACCCAACTTTCTTACTGAAGTCTTTGAAAACAAGTAGTCAAATTATAAGCATACTTCAAGGTTTCTATATTTCACTGAGTTTTATTTTTAAATAAGAGTTCAAATGGAGTTTACTGGACACCAATGTGCTTATTGAAAGCCAGTCACAGGAAATGCTGAAGGTGGAGGTAATATTAGGTCGATTTGTCACATATTATTTACTCCTTCATAAACTGCGCAATTATTGAAAACACCTATTTAGAGTTCCTACCACAACTCTAAGGTTTTGAATTCAACCATCATATAACTATATGCGTATTATAATTATATGTGCATAGTGGAGAAAGAGGATGAATTAATGTTTCTGAATGATGTAAGGAAATTGATAACTGTACTATTCTGTTGGCTAAGTGGAACATCTGGAAGAGATGAAAACTAATGACATTTATACATAAAGATTACTTAATGAGTCAGTGCTTCAAGGCACACTGTCTCCTCATGGGTATTGAATGTCCTCTTCTCTAATTTAATGAGATTTTCAAAAGCATGGTGAAAGCAATGTGGAAGCACTTGCCACAGTTCCCTAGAGGGAAGGAATGGGTCTTAATGCTTGTAACTTAAAGAAGATATTCAGCATGATTATGAAATGAATTGCACTCAGTGACACATTGAATAGCAAAAACCATAGTGATGTGGTCTTTCCCCCTTCCCCCAGTAATCTGAATATCTGAATTTTCTCTCCCGCATGTATATTGTGGTTCAGGAGAGAAACAGTAGAGTTCTCCTTAGCTTTCATAAGATTTCTAGGTGTCTGTTAGAGTCAGCAATGTGTGCTGTTATATTGTGGAAATATGTTCATGTTGAGTTGGTTTTCTTACTAATTTATTTTCTGCAGAATGTACCTTTACACTTAATTATGCACATGGACAACCTGGGAAGCAATTTTAAAAGAAATGTCAAATGCATCTACAAATGTATGTCCCTTACTGTGTGTGTGTGTGTCACTGGAGAACCATATCTTAGAGTTTGGATAGTATATAAAAAAAAAACCTAATAGCTAACTAATACACTAATAGCATTAGATTATAGTCATTTCAGGAGTGGTGCTGAGCTTCATTACTTTGAGAAAGTGAAGAGACAATTATGCCTTAGCAGTCAGTCTTCCCCAAAGTTTTTTGTTGCATGCAGAAAGCATGCTCTTACTTCAAGATTGTATACATCTCACCAAAACTTAAACATTTCCAAATCAAGGTGTCTTTGAAACACAGGATGAATTGCCTTGTAGAAGTTTTAGCTCTTGATTACAGAGGGAGCCCAGAGATTGCCTTTGTTTAGATGTTTATTTTCCCAGATGAATGAAGGTAGACAAAATGAATCCGATCTCTAATGTCTTCTGGCATATTTTGACTGAGATCTTTCTTATACTGTCTTCATCTTTTTGCTCTCTGGATGGCAGATTTTGTAGAAAGCCCTTGCTTTTGAATATGGGTATGTTCAAACGGCAGGAGTTTCTCATGTGCTCTTATAACATGCCCATACGCTGAATTTGCAGGCTGTGTGCAGGAAAAAGCAACTTTTTTTTTTTTTCCCAAAAATTTTTTTGTTCATAAACAACTAAACCTTCTAAATGATTTTTTTTGTATGTGCATATATATATATATATTTATAAAAAATCCTAGTAAGATTAGACAAAGCTGGTCAAAAGACAAATGCAAGTTATTTCAGGGCCAAAGCAGCACATAAAGATGTATCATTTGGCAGAGTAAGACACCCTGCAGGCTGAGCACTGTTTGGGGATATAGACGGTTAAGGTTCTGCTTGTTGCTGTGCTGGTCTAGACTGATTAAATAAGGGTTTGAAACTAATCTCCTGTTAGCTTAGCAAAGTTCCCCAGCCAACCGTGTGCAGAAACACCCTTGCTTTTCTGAACTAGAAAGAAAATTGTGTCTCAGTCTGAAAACAAACTTGCTGACACATCTATTTTTACCTTGAAGAAAAAAAAAAAAAAAAGTTGATTCCACAACAGAACCATCATGTTAAAGATGGTCCTTTAGGAAGATCACCTTGGAGCCTGCCTGAATTATCACACTAGTGACTAAGGAAGTATAAGTAAGTTATTTCTCCTCTTTCCTTTGATAACTGAAGATCCTGGAAAATTTTGCAGGTCAATTTCCTCTCCTAGATCAGATAATAATGTTTTTAAATGCTAGGATTTATAATGGTTTTAAATGCTAGGATTTCTTGTGGAACAGCAATTCTGCAGATGAGCAGGCTGCTAGAAATTCTGTGTTAAGAGGATTTTGCAAGACTGGGTTCAGCAATACACAGCAGCTGGTCTAGTACAGAGATTCTTGGAACTACAGTAACTGCAATAAAAATTACATATATTAAAGATGCTTGGGAAAGAAAGCAATGAGATATATTACATTATATCCTTTGAAGCAATATGCCAGACTGGGGTAACGTTAAATGTCATCTGCTCCATTTGACAAAAGTAGTGAGTGATAGATTCAAACAAAAAGAAAACCTTAAGCCCATCACTGATCTATAAAATATATATTTCAGCTACAAATGAAACATTTATTGCCTTTTTTTTTTTTTTGGCCATTTATAACGTCTATTTAATATTCCTCAGAAAACAGGATTAAGAAGGATGCAAAGGTCTCCTAAGATCTGCACATTCTTACTTTTGCAGCATTTAGTGTCTTTTTCCTGTGCAGTATGTATTGACACTAGATTTGCTCTCTTTTCTCCTCTCTCAAGCACCCTCTTCTTGGATGTTTAGTCCTGTATAAGCAAATTTATTCCATGGTAGCCTTCTCTTCTGCTTCTTTCTCAGACAGATATCTGTGCCCTATAGATGTATTAACATTTGGTATATTATGTACCTAAATTGTTTTATCTATGTATTGGTTTGTAAATTCCTTGATTCAGAGACAGTGTTTACTTACCAGTTTTTCCAGCACCCAGCACCCAACTGATGTATACAAAATGAAATTAGGTCTTTAAAGAAAACTATTAATTTTTAAGCATCCAATTTAATACACAATTAATGGACATGCAAATCAGGAGATGCTGAACATCATCATTAAATAGTATCAGCCTTAAAATTACTGGTGTAGGTAATACTGATGACAGTAACTAGCTGGAGTTCTGACCACTGCTATTTTTTTTCTTCTCTGAGACATGAGGTGATGTATCTCCAAGGACTTAGACTTCTCGAAAGACTCATAACTCAGTTTGAGACCTCCATAGAGCCCAGAACTTAGACAACCTCTTTTATCCAAACTGGTGATCCAAATATTGCTTCAACATACTACTAGGTTTAAATTTCTTGTCTAGAAACAGCACTGATATCTATGTTCTTTACATGTAAGTAATCTATCTCATGTTGCAGTGGTTTTGCTCCAGTCTAAAGCCAAAGGTGCTAATGAGGTGAAAGCTTTCACTTTTTTTTTTTTTTTTTCCCAGAAGTGAGCTCTGCTGACATTTGCTCTAAGAGTCTGTGAAAAATAAATGAAAGCAAAAGAATATATTTTTGCAACATGTATCAATCCTCAGGTAGTCTTTGATCTCTTTAAGGGTATTCACAGTCTAAATGACTACCACACTTTTATAGAAATAACCGAAACCTGGATTTGAAATAATTGACACCAAAGGGAAAACATATTAAATACAGTAATCTCTACCCACCACTTAATTTATTTTCCCAGTGCCAACATTAAAGGTAAACTAATCCTTTTTTTTTTTCTTTTTTTTTTCTTGAAAACCAGAGATTTAGCCAAAGTAAAGACAATACATTATGAAAGCAGACACACACACTATTCACAAGGAGGACACCTAACAAAGATGTAAGAAAAAAAACATTTATTACAACAAAACAAGTTTCCTTGAGCATTTTTTTTGTTATCTTTTGTTTGGGAGACTTTTCTTTTCTTAGTTCTAAGTCGGAAGTGAAAATGAAAAACAAAACCAAACAGAAGAAACCTGTAGCACACATTGTGTTCAGGTACAGCTTCAGAAAGTGCAAGAAAGATGTATTTACCTCTTATAAATTTGCTTTTTGCAAAACTTGTTGAGACTTTGTGGCAATGTAATTTCTCCTTTACATTTCTGGAAAGAACTTTTGATTAAAACAGTCAATGGGAAAATAAAAACATGGAGGACTTGCTTCTACTGGTTTGGGCAGATTTTATATCAGAGGAGGGTATTTATTCTTGCAGCCTCTGTTGAATTTCATGGGCCAGATCACATAATGCTGTGCAAAAAAAAAGCAATGTGATGCCCAGAGTTAATCAAAAGAGTATGGCAAGTAGCTCTTTGCTAGAGATATAGATGCTGAATGAAGCAGATCTCCGAAAATTCCCTGCCTAAGAACAATTTCTAAACAAGCAGGGGAACATAAGGCATCTAAGAGCCCCTGTGGATTGTTGGGACTGACAGAGGCATCTGCAATGGGGCTTAGGGTTTCCTGGTTGCTCTGTCAACTCTGGTGGTAAAACTTCTGCCTCCTGGGCCCACGCTTTCCACAACAACATCATAAAAACATTGTCTATAAAGACATGATATGGCAAAGCATTGAGATGCATCAACTATGTGCCAGAATTCCTTTAAAAATGAATACCGACATCATCAGTGTTCAGCTGAAGATAAATTCTTCATAGGTATGTCAGAGGGTACTGAGGTGATAAGTAAATTATTTTTACTTTTTCCCCTTTTTCTGTTCATCCATACTTGAAACCATGATCATTTAGGTGGCAGGGAGCTGCTGTGTAAGAACAGAAATTCAAAGACTTTTACCTAAAACTAATGATAGAGAATTGAAAATGGGACAGAATGTAATTAAATCACATCCAATTTAGAAAGTAATATGAATGCCTTTATCCAGTGCTAATGCCTAAATTTCACTTCTCTAAAAGAAAAGTAGTAGCCCCTAATATTAGTATTTGACATAGTAGCTTGTAATTCATTTGGGATCTTGATTCCATTTTTAAAGGATATTCTTCATCCTTGTTATACTTTGCCCACTTCAGCCAAGAAGAAGAACAGCTTATTGAAGATACCACAGAAGAGGTGGTTGAATCAGTCATCTTGGTAAAGTGTTCAGGGTTAAGCCAGGTTCATCTGTGGTCAGGCATTGCATCGTTTTTTTATTTCATGGACATCTCATTCACTGATTACAAAAAAAAAAAAAAAAAGAAAAAAGTGTTGAGATCAAAACATGTATCAGAGGTAAATCCAGTTGCTGGAATGCGGGACACCTGAAACCATTTGCCTCTGACTTCAATCTCCATGTTACACAACATTTGAAGTTCAGAAAAATCCACAGATTCACAGATTAAGCCTTTTTTCCAATAATTGTTAAAGCTCTCTTAGTAGATAGAAATATAATATTGAGCTCATTGTCATTCTCCTTAGATGTTTACAACAAAGAAAACGGAATAAAGTTCAATGTAAGTTTTGAGAGATTTCCAAAGAAAAAAAGTGATTATAACTTCTCTTTTCCAAAGGGTCAGCTGTTCATTGAGGCAGTCTCTGAGGGTGACGTTACATTATTATACCAATTTGTCACCTAAATTAAATCCATTTAGCCTGTTATTTAGTGTGCAGCTGTAGAACTGATGTGTTTTATTTATTTATTTATTTATTTTTTAACAGATGGGAAAAAGAAAACTATGTGGAGGTTAAAATCACATCAGAATCCTCTAAAGATGTTGCTCATGATAGAAACTGTCCCTTACAAGAGGAACAATAATCTGAACAGATCAAAGTGCTCTCCTTTGTTACATATATTGTATTTGTTGGTTAAAAACACAGCAGTACAGAAATACTCCTTTACACAGCTATATCATTTTCTTTATGTCTGTTCTGTTTTTCTGACAAGGTGGTTTCTCTAAATCAGGTGTAAGTACATTCATACATCCACAGGAACTACTTTGTCATGATATGGATAATGTTGTCCTAATTATGAAATTGCTTAATTTCTCTTTTATATGTTGGTTCTAGTATTATTTTATATGTTTATACATTTTACTTAATGTGTTTAAAAAGTTTGGCCATTCTATCAGGCATAAGAAACAATATCAACAAGATAGATGGCCATGTGAAAAATAGTTACTAGAGAAAAGCAAAAATTTTTTAAAATGTTGTAAGATGAAATATGAACAGCTCTACTTCCACTTTAATCTAGCTAGAAGCATCTTCAAAATTTCTTGAAATACTGGTCTAATTTTTATCCTTTTATTACTTCATAATCCAGAGTGATTATCAACATACTGTATTAACCAGAGACATCATTTGTGTCAAGATTATAAAATGGAATCCTAGCTGGTCAACTCTCCACATCTACCAATGGTTTTGATATACAAAACCATTTAGATATCCTAAACAAATTTATTTGCCTGAAGTTCCTGAATTTTCTTCCTGTTTCTATACCTAGCATTTATTCCGAGAGTTGTTGGCCTTCAAATGACCACACTCTTCCTATTCTTTTGCTCCCTTTTTTGTTTTGCACTAAAGTATTTTTTTTCCATTCCTTCTTCTTGTTTTCCCTTCAGTCTCTTTGCTTTTGATTGATTTTCTAAATTGCACTTCAGCTTTTGGTGTCTCCTCATTATAACTCTGTCATCTTTTCTTTCTTTTCTTTTTTTTTTTTTCCTTTTATTTTTTCCCTTTTTTTCTTTTCAAAGAACCGCATTTATATGTCAGAGAATAATAGTGCTGGATTATTTTTATAACAATGCTCATGTCTCCTTTTATTCAACCCGAAGTAATTGTCATGTGGTGCAATCTTATGTGTGAAGACTCTGTACAAGTCATTTACTTCCAGTTGCACTCTGTTATCTTACTTTAAAGCCTGTCAGCTCCATTTGGCATCTTTAAATCTGCACAAGAGTAAATGCATAGTATTTATAATTTTTATCAACATACACACTCACAAACAGGCATATCATGGAGTCATGTTTTCCATGGGTAATTGACATGGAATTAAATCAAAGGGGTGCCAAGCTGTAGGGTGAAGCTGCAATGAATAGCATTAGGCTGACTTTTTAGTGATGGGATCATACACAGAGAGTATAGGTGCTGGCAGTTACTGGAGTGAGCTTGGATTAGTTATGAAGACTCATAGTTCTGCCCTCTGACAGAGTTGTCCGATGGCTGGTAAATCCCAAACTCTTACAGTTTGGTTGCAATTATAAATAATTTCCTCTTTCTGCTGCTAAATATGACACTGGGGAGTATGAGGACACCTCAGATTAAAATTCAACACTACCTGTTCCTTATTTCTGTCTATTGAAATGAAATTTTTGAGATATTTTCTGAAATGATTCATGGCCCATCAGTATTTCACTGAGGTGTTGTTGCTAGTCTCTTTAAGAAGTCTTTCTTGTATAGTGTGATAGGAAATAATGTCAACCTTGATAGAAGGACTCAGTAGGGAATGTCGTAGCACCCTGTCAGGCATCTCTGCACCTTTTTATCATAGCATAAGCAGAAAACACTGCTCTGTAATGATAACTCACTGCTTTTGTGCAGTTCAAGAGAAAACAGTAGCAAAAATACTACTCACAACAACTAGTTTCCTTCCTGCCCCTTGGAATTCTTCATCCGTATACAGGCTTCCATTCTTTTTGCATCATGAGGCAATTTCCTTTCAGCAGAGACTCATGCTGTTAGAAAGATCGCATCATCGCATACCTGAATTTTCTCTGTTGCTGAAAAACAGATGAATTTTTGCACATTTTTTTTTTCAAATTTTTCTCATCAGTTCCTCTCTTATGAAGAGCTCCTTTCCTATGATACGGCTGTGAGAAATATTTTTTCCTCAGAAATGTCTTTTTGATTTCAACTAATCTAGCAAATCAGAGTTTAAACTGCAAAATTAAATTAACTTGTTCATCTAGGTGCTTAGTGTAATTATATTTTGACATATCTGAAAAAAAAGAAGCATCTAAGTTGTGTAAAAAAGAAACAGAGGGATTCAAGTTCTTTCTGATTAGTAAACAATGTGAGCATCTGCAGTCTGACAGTCTTTCTGCCAAAAGCTCCAATTTAAACAATTAACATTTCCTTCCATCCATATTAAGAAAACAGACTTATTTTAAATAACACTTTATTTAAATATTAATTATTTAACCTTTCAGTAAAAAAAAATATATTTTTCATCTTATAAAAATAAATAATACCAGAAATTATATTTAAATAATAATATATATATATTACTTAAATTAATGCAAGGCAAGGAGATCTAAACTCAAGTTGAAAGTATGTTATTTGTATTCAATTTAAAATAAAATAAGCCAAAGAACAATGGTAGAATACGAAACAGTCATGGGAGGTACAGGGATGATAAATGAATTATTTTGAGGACATTATACTTTGTTTGTTTGTTTGTTTTTAAGTCCTCTTTCATATCAATTATTAAAAACAGCTACAATAACATACCTCTGGAAGAAATAGTTTCTTTTATTCTTAAAGCTTTAAGAAATTTAATGTAAATTTTTATTAACTTCTTAAACATTTCTTTGACCAGATCTGAAAGGTGTTGGCATATTAAAAACTAAGCAATACAGGTAACCTGATCATAAAGACGAAGCAGATGAGGCCCTCTACAGATAAAAGCAGTCTCACCTTCCCAAGCCCTGGCCTTCATGCGGAGACTTCAACCACCCTGGTATCTGTTGGAGGGACATAGCAGGGCATAAGCAATCCAGAAGGTTCCTGGAATGCACTGATGGTAACTTCCTTTTTCAAATGATAGAGGAGCCAATGAGGAGAGGCTCTATGCTGCATTCTCACCAACAAGGAAGGGCTAGTGAGGAATGTGAAACTAAAGAGCAGCCTTGGCTGTAGGGACCATGAAATGGTGCAGTTTTGGATCCTGAGGGCAGTGAAGAAGGAGCACAGAATGTTCGCTACCCTGGACTTTGGGAGAGCAGACTTTGGCTTCTTCAGAGATCTGCTTGGTAGAATACCATGGGACAAAGCCCTGGAGGGAAGAGGGGTCCGAGAAAGCTGTTTAATATTCAAGGATCACCTCCTCCAAGCTCAGCTGCGAGTTATCCCAAGAAAGAGTAAGTTGGGCAAAAACACCAGGAGGCTTGCTTGGATGAACAAGGAGCTCCTGGCCAAACTCAAGCAGAAAAAGAAGGCTTACAGGGGATGGAAGCAATAGCAGATAACCCAGGAAGAATAAAGAGAAATTGTCTGTGCAGATGGGGATCAGGTTAGGAAAGCTAATGACCTATTAAAATTCAATTTGGCCAGGAATCAAGGTCAAGGGCAACAAGAAAGGCTTCTATTGGTATGTCAATGATAAAAGGAAAACTAGGGAAATTGGCTCTTCCTGTAAGGAAACAGGAAACCTGGTTACCTGGGAAAAAAGAGAAGGCTGAGGTATTCAATGATTTTCTTTGCCTCAGTCTTCACCGGCAAGCACTCAAGTCACATAGCCCAAGTCCCATAAGGCAAAGGCAGGGACTGGAAGAATGAAGAACCACCCAGTGTAGGAGAAGATCAGATTTGAGATCATCTAAGGAACCTGAAGATGCACAAATCCACAAGACCTGATGAGATGCATCCACAGGTCTTGAGGGAACAGGTGGATGAAGTTGCTAAACCACTGTCCATCATATTTGAGAAGCTGTGGCAGTCCAGTGACGTTCCCACTGACTGAAAGAGGGGAAACATAGCCCCCATTTTCAAAAAGGAAAAAAAAAAAAAAAAGGAATACCCAGGAAACTACAGGCCAGTCAGTTTCACCTTTGTGCCTGGCAAGATCATGGAGCAGATCCTCCTTGAAACTATGCTGAGGCACATGGAAAATAAGGAGATGATTGGTGACAGCCAACATGGCTTCACTAAGGACAGATCATGCCTGATAAACCTGGTGGCCTTCTACAATGGGGTTGCAGCTTTGGTGGACAGGGGAAGAGCAACTAGTGTAATCTACCTGGAATTGTGCAAAGCATTTGACACTCTCCCGCATGACACCCTTGTCTTTAAATTGGAAAGACAAAGATGGGATGGATGGACCACTCAGTGGATAAGGAATTGGCTGGATGGTTGCGCATGTGTTCTTGTGGTCAACAGCTCAGTGTCCAAAGGGAGATCAGTAACGAGTGGTGTTCCTCAGGGGTCTGTATTGGGACTGGTGCAGTTTACCATCTTTGCCAGAGACATTGACTGTGGGATCGAGTGCACCCCCAGCCAGTTTGCCAATGACACGAAGCTGTGTGGTGTAGCTGACACAGTGGAGGGAAGGGACGCCATCCAGAGGGACCTGGACAGGCCTGAGAGGTGGGCCTGTGCAAACCTCATGAGGTTCAACAAGACCAAGTGCAAGGTCCCGCATCTGGGCCAGGGCAATCCCAAGCACAAATACAGGCTGAGTGGAGAATGGATTGAGAGCAGCCCCAAGGAGAAGGCCCTGGGGGTATTGGTTGATGAGAAGCTTGACATGAGCAGGCAATGTGCACTTGCAGCCCAAGAAAGCCAGCTGTATCCTGGGCTGCATCAAAAGAAGTGTGGCCAGCAGGTCGAGGGAGGTGATTCTCCCCCTCTACTCTGTTCTTGTGAGACCCCATCTGAAGTACTGCATTCAGCTCTGGGGCCCCCAGCACAAGAAGGACATGGACCTTACTAGAGCAAGTCCAGAGGATGATCAGAGGGTGGAGCACCTCTCCTATGAAGAGAAGCTGGGGGAAATGGGGTTGTTCAGCCTAGAGAAGAGAAGACTTTGGGAACACTTTACAGTCGCCTTCCAGTACTTAAAGTAGGCCTACAGGAAAGCTCGAGAGAAACCCTTTATCAGGGAGTATAATGCTAGGACAAGGCGTAGTGGATTTAAACTAAAAGAGGATAGATTTAGATTAGATATTAGTAAGAAATTCTTTACTCTGGGGGTGGTGAGGCACTGGCATCAGTTGCCCAGAGGAGTTGTTGGTGCCCCATCCCTGGCATTGTTTAAGGTCAGGTTGGATGGGTCTTTGAGCAACCTGTTCTAGTGGAAGGTGATCCTGCCAATGGCAGACAGGTTGGAACTAGATGATTATTAAGGTCCCTTCCAACCCAAAACATTCTTCAATTCTATGATTCTATTTGTCAAAATTTGCTGTTTTAGCAAAGCTAAAATAATTTATGAAGAGATAGCTGGATCCGTGGCATTTTCAGAGGGAGACAAAGACCAGAATAAAGTATCAAAGACACAGATTCAGATCCTTACTGTATCTTATTTGGAGTGATTTTTGGGAAATCATTTAATTTTTAATCAGAAAAAAAAAATGTTCACTTGCCGTTTTATCCTTCGCTACCTTTGCAAATGGACTGACATCTTAAAGGGCACATTTCTTTAAAACAAAATGAAAAGCTTCTATTTCTACACGATGGGAAGAGAAAATAGAAAATTTTGTAACCTTGACTCTTGTTATAGTAACGGAGTGTCATTTACTTTGCAGATCTATTCTAAAGGCATCTTTCTATGTTTTATGAATATACTGACTCATATGCGAACTCCAGCTCATGGTTCAGTTGACACATCCCCACCTAGTGTATGTTAAGTGGCTTGCAGGTGCTGCCTTTGAAGATATCCCCTAATGCTTGTGTCATGTCCAACAGCTGCATGTATATGTTTTGGATATTGTAGGATGTCTCAAATGAGACTAGTTATTTATGTATCCACTAAATTTGTTAATTCTACTGCTGGCAACACCCATCCCATCCCCTGTTTGTATTTCACTGGTTTAAAGGGAAGTGTCTAGGTTAGATAGTCTTCATACACATAAATAGGGATTAAGACTGCATTTCTGTGGTAGGTCCCTGTACGTAGGCAGCATATGAATGGAAAAATCAGTTATGACTGGTTCATCTTATCTGGAATAGCAGTTTTAAATAAGTTAATTAGCTATATACTTAATTAGGTGTATATTAGTCATGGTACTGTTTAGTGAATAAGCTTTTTGAACTATATAAATGAAGAGATTTTAGAATGGTCAAACTTTTGAATGCAAAAGGCTGCACAAGACTGTTCTATAGAAACAATGGTTCTTTAGTCATCCCTCAGAAACACTACTGAGAGGGAGGCCATACCAAATATCTGCATCTGTCTAAAGAAGCCTTTGTGTATAGAGTGCTTTCTTTTATATTCTTCTAATTCTCTCTACCTCCCTCTTCCCTGTTTTAAGGGAATTTAGTATGAAGACAAGAAACTGACCTGGGTTGCAAATATACTTAGAGTTTATTTGAATAATGCTAAAGCTGAAGAGGTAAGCTTTACCTGAAGGTTGTTTCTTAAACCTGCCGCTTTCTGATTATGATTCCTTCCTCTTTTCACTATCATTAGAAGCCACTCTGCGAAGAAAGTTGAAAAGTAAGTGGGTACCATGTATTATTTCATTCAGAATTCCTGGAGCACACTGAAGATGGGAGGACAGTCAAATAACTTGACAGATATCAAGTCCATAACTTTCGCCATTTTACCCTTCTTTGCTTTCCTCTACTCCCCCAGTTGAGATAAACAGACCTAGTATGCACATGGATAACAGCTCTCAAATTCATGGAACATCCAATTTGATTTTGCTTTATTATAAAAGCTAGATGAGAACATAAGACCAGAATACTAATCAATCAAATGGGGGCTCTTTTTAGCTGAGATAGAAAAAAAAAACAAAAAAAAAACCTATTTGTGAACCAATGCTGAGATGTCTTTTACACAAATTGCAAATTCAAGTTTTGTATGAAAAACAGTTCAGTAATAATATATCATCCTAGAATAGTTTTTAAAAAACCTTATGGCTAGAGTACTACTAAGTTTGCAAAGGCAAACCCTTCAACATTAACGAAAGATTTTTTACTCAGCAACTTTAATATAGATTTGTTTATTTCCTATCACTGTAATTAAAGTGATCATGTAATTTTTTTTTTCCTCCCATGGGACTCCATCCTTATCTGATGCTCAGAGTACCATGCATTAGACAGTGGATTATCTGTTTTAAAAAAAAATCATTAATCACATATGAGATGTTGGAGTAAGCAATAGCACTGATAGGGTTGCCATCTTTTATTTGGTCAGATTTATTGAAATTTGTTGTCTGTGGTGAACCAAAGACTTGCAAATTTCCTCATAATAGTTTTAAGTTTGGCAGTTATAAAAAAATGAAAACCCAGATCCTATGATAGATATCGTATGATATCCTATGATATTTTCCAGGTGTATTTCATTAACTGTTAATATGCCAAAGAACAGCCAACAATAGTAATCATTGTCTTGGTGTCAGATTTTTTTACATACAAACAAGTCTCATTATTTTTTGAAGGAGCCTTTGGAATGAATTGTACAAAGTATGATAATACATTGTAGATGGTAATAGGCTTAGCCAAATGAAATATATATTTAGCGTTTAAAAGTTTTTGAAATCTCATGGAAATTGTATTGTGTTAAATTAATCAGCTTTTTTTTTTTTTTTTTTTAGCCAAGAAGGTTGAATAGAAATGTGGAAAAAAATGAGACATAATTAAAACTTACATATTAAATGATTCTTATTTCTAAGGGTGTAAGAAAGTAACTACAGTATCTGATACCATTTTTCTTCCTTTATCTCCAGAACTGCTAAAAGAGCAGTGGGAAGTAAAGGCCGTGACACTGAGCTGGAGCCATTGTAGACGAGTTCTGTTCACAGCTCTGAAAGTGGTTTGCTTTCTGACCTCTTCACCTTCTTTCTCTCCTTTTAGACTGTGATAGTTTATATATATATATATATATATTTGGTGTGTAGTATCAGAAATGTTATACCTTGATAAATCTTTTATGTATGCCTAACCAAAATAGGAATCTATACAGAAAAACAGACAATAATAAGAAAATAAAAAGTTATATTTAAACCTCACTTTTTTAATAATCCCTCTGAAAAGAACAGAAAAGATTTGATTTCATACATTTTTAATATTCCATTTCTAATTTTGGGAATCTTCAGGTTCTTATTTAAACTATGACTGGTACTGATAGAAAACTGTCTATAGGACTTGCATTTTATCCTTAATGTATTAAGATACTTTGAGATAAAGTATCCATGGTATTAAAACTGTGACAGTCTTGGCCAAATTGTGCCTTATCTGTCTTTAACCACAGTCCAGAAACTCTCAGTAGTTTCAGCCCTCAAAGCAAAGGCTGCTGTTATTGTTGGTGCTAACCTTGGCTTAGAATGTCTAGTTTGCCCTAGCCTTACAGGTAGCTTGTCAGTTCTTCTGGTCCCTACCACATTTTAGTAACTAAAGCTCATCTAAAGCTTCTGAGCAGATGAGGTCAAAAGCTACAGCAAGTCCAAATATTGGGCCTATCTCACTAATCTCTACCAACATTTTTATTTATTTATTTATTTATTTATTTTTTTACCTAGACCAGATCAGATGAGGGCAAACGTAATGAAAAACTAGTTTCCTCTTCTAGATTGTTTTCCAAACTATAGGATGTAAGCAGACAGAACTTTAACTCAGCAACCTGTGAAAAACATGTTCTTTAGCAATAGTATTAGTTTAGTGGCTTTTCCTGGTTTGAGCTCTAAACTCTTGAACTCTACCCTGCTTGAACTTTGCAGAGTTGACTGTGTCAAGCCTAGCCTAAAACAACAACAACAACAACAAAAAAGAAACAACAACAACAACAACAACAAAAACAATAACAGGTTTTCAAACCTTGCTATATTTAACCATTATTCCCAAATCCCTACTATTCTACTATTTTGTTCTTATCCATCTACTTCTCTGTGTCTTAGCCTTAGACCTAGTAAAAACTCCTTGGATTTTGCAGTTTACCTAGTCTGTTGCACCTTATTAGCCAAATATTTTTTTCTAGCTTTGCAGAAAAGGACCTGGGGGTCCCGGTGGACAACATGTTGAACATGACCTAGCAATATGTGCCTTTACCAAAAAGAATAATTATATCCTGGGCTGCATTAGGCAAAGTATTGCCAGCAAGTTGAGGGAGGTGATCCTTCCCCTCTATTTGTCATTGGTGAAGCCACACCTAGAGTATGTGGTCCAGTTCTGGGAACCCAGTACAAGAGAAACATGGATGTACTGGAAACAGTCCAGCAAAGGGCCACAAAGGACTGGAACATCTCTTCTGTGAGGGGTCTCTCCCACAGGATGCTGTCATTCCCAAACTGAGCCTGTGGGGGCTGCCCACAGGCAGCAGCTCTTCAACAACTGGTCCCACATGGCTCCGTATCACGGGGTTCATCCCCCAGGAGCACACTGATCCAGCATGGGTCCCCCACGGGCGGCAGCTCCCCCCAGACCCCCTGCTCCTGCGTGGGCTCCTCTCCACGGGCTGCAGCTCCGGCCCGGGGCCTGCTCCTGCGGGGGCTCTCCATGGGCCGCAGCCTCCTCCAGGCCACATCCACCTGCTCCACCGGGGGCTCCTCCACGGGCTGCAGCGTGGAGATCTGCTCCATGTGGGACCCATGGGCTGCAGGGGGACAGCCTGCTCCACCAGGGGCCTCTCCATAGGCTGCAGGGGAACTTCTGCTTCTTGCCTGGAGCACCTCCTGCCCTCCTTCTGCACTGACCTTGAGATCTGGAAGGCTGTTTCTCACCCCTCTCTCCCAGATGCCCAGATGCTGTAATGTAGAAGCTCCCCGACCCCCCCCCCCCCCCCCCCTTCATTAAATATGCTCTCACAGAGGTGCAAACAACAGCTTTTCTTGGCTTGTCTCTGGCCAGCAGTGGGTCCCTTTAGGAGCATCTGGAGCTGGTTTTTATCTGATATAGGGAATCTTCTGGGCTGTTTTTACAGAGACCACCCCTTTAGTGCTGCGCTACAAAAATCTTGACACATAAGCCCAATACACTGTTCACAGAATCACAGAATCATCTAGGTTGGAAGAGACCTCCAAGATCACCTAGTCCAACCTGTGACCTAACACTAACAAGTCCTCCACTGAACCATATCACTAAGCTCAACATCTAAACGTCTTTTAAAGACCTCCAGGGATGGCGACTGAACCACTTCCCTGGGCAGCCCATTCCAATGCCTGACAACCCTTTCAGTAAAGAAGTTCTTCCTAATATCCACCCTAAACCTCCCTTGGTTCAACTTTAGCCCATTCCCCCTTGTCCTGTCACCAGGCACTTGGGTTTAAACCAATTGTTCAGACATTTAAGGAGTATGACACTCCCCCTCCTAGTTTCCTTGTAATTTAGCTCTAGTTTGCATGGTTTTCCTTCCTTCAACATTTTTTTTAGCTCAAGAATTTTGTCTTGTCACTATATATCATAAAAGCAAACCAACAATTCCACACATGACAATTCCCAAAACATCCATATCTGAAGAAATTCTCTCCTTTAGAACATGTTTTATGATGCTTCTTGTTGCACAAATTGATTTGCTCTGTTTTCAGTGACTATTGTGCAGTTCTAATAGCACTCAAGTTGAAATGTAGCTATATGTATACATAATGTGTATATATATGCATATATGTATACACACAGAAACATATATATATTTTTTTCCCCCACAAACTACCATGCTCTAACTTTACTGAAATACCAAGTGTGTGGCAAGCTCTTTCTCAGCAGTTGTAATAAATGGATGTTTCTTTTAAGACTGCAGATAACATTGCTTTGTGGCATGAGAGAATTTTTCATTCTTGTACTGATGTAAATTGTTTAGGTGTTATTGATGGAGAGGGTGGGCATTGAATAGTATTGTCCTGGATGGAGCTACTTTGTAAAAAATCGAGGCACTCTGTAGTACAAAGCATTGACTCTTTCTAATGAAGCATGTGAAAATGTACAAGTGCTTTGCACTAAATCAATCTGTGGTTGCATTATTCACAACACACCATTACTGATGATTGTTCTGATTAAACTTGTCAGAGGATTATTGTGAATCATCCACTTATATAGCAGCACAGTTTATAAACCTCATGCAAACAGAAAAAACATGGTGTAGGGTTGATATTTGGCTTTTTTATTCAGTAAAATATTCTCACTATTCACTTTCATTGAAAGTATATGGAATGCAAACAGAAGATCTCTGAAACGCTTTTTGGAAATTAATCCCACTTAATTATTTACATGTACTTTGTTGTGATCATGGTATTGAAAATGTTGTATCAGTTCTTATTTTATCTTCTGTCAGGTATATCCTATTTAACTACTAGTTCATTACTCTGTCACTGGTGGAGGTTCTGTAAGTGGTTGAGAACCATATCAAGGGCTTTATCTTATTCTCTTTCCGTACAGTCCCTGAAGTCCTCTGACATTCTGCATACAGCTTGCAATTGCAATCTATTTTTTAAATGTAGTCAATTACTCATTTGCTTTGTAATGAAATCTATATTAGAAGCCCTCTATTCAGCTTCTGTCAAAGGACTTTCTTTTGTTTTGACTATGGTGTATTTTCCAAGAAACAATCTGTTGATTTAACTTGAAGAAAACATACTAGAAAATGAAGGGGGAAAAATTGTTTCTGATATATTTAGTAATTGTGATGTGAATCATCTAAAGCTGTCTTATGGGAGTATTCAAAAGTGTAGAGTGATATGTGTAAGTAAATTTTTGCTGAATGAGGGCCTGAAATGTTGTTAAATATGCTCAAAAATCCTGGTTAAGTCATGTACGTGTAAACATTGTGAAAATAAATATAGCCATTGATCATTTTCCTAATGGTGCCGTTCTTGACCATGAGGATCACTGCTGATTCCAAACACTAATCTGATATCATCTTGATTTTTACTGTTCCCCTTAAAAAGAAAAAAAAAAAAGGTGCATAAGATGTAATAAGATTCAAATGGCTAGGAAGATTTTTCTGCTTCAGACTGAATTTTGACAGCCTGAGTCACTTTATAGCAATTTGCCTGACCACCCAACACTAGAACAAATTTTGAAAGAAGTTGGTATTTCCTTTTCAGACATTTCTGTGATTGTTTTGAAGTAGCACATGCAGTAGCCTTAAACTAGCTTTCACTTCCGTTATGAATAGAATAGAATAGAATAGAATAGAATAGAATGGAATGGAATGGAATGGAATGGAATGGAATGGAATGGAATGGAATGGAATGGAATGGAATGGAATGGAATGGTTCAGTTGAACTAAGACTAAGATCATCTAAGATCATTTAGTCCAAATGACTGATCTCTTCAGGGCTAACCAAAAGTTAAAGTATATTACTGAGGGCATTGTCCAAATGCCTCTTGAACACTGACAGACATGGGGCCTGTTACGGTGTTTCGCCACCCTTCTGGTAAAACATATTTTCTTTACATGTAGTCTGAACCTCCCCTGATGCAGCTTTGTGCCATTCCTGTGTGTTCTGTCATCCATTACCAAGGAGAAACCAGCGCCTCCAACTCTATTTCCCCTCCTCATGAAGTTCTAAAGAGAATGAGGTCACCTCTTGGACTCCCTTTATCCAAACTAGACAACACAAGTGTCCTCAGCCTTTCCTCATAGGACATCCCTTCCAGTCCTTTTAACAGTTTTGTTGCCATCCTTTGAATGCTGTCAAGGACCCTAACATCCTTTTTATCTTGTGGAGTCCTGAACTATGTACAATATTCAAGGTGAGACCACACCAACACTAAATATAGTGGGAGAAACATGTATTTTGACCAACCGGCTGTGCTGTGTTTAATGTATCCCAAAATGCAATTTGCCCTCTTGGCTGCAGAGCACGCTGCTGACTCATGTTGAGCCTATTGTAAACCAGCACCCCCAGATCCCTTTCTGCCGAGCTGCTCTCTAGCCACTTGCGTCCGGGTCTGTACCTGTGTGCAGCATTACTCTGTCCCAGGTGCAGAACCCAGAATTATTCTTTGTTGAACTTTATGCCAATGCTGATTGCCCAATGCTCCAATCTATCTAGATCCCTCTGCAAGGCCTCTTATCCCTCCAGAGGCGAGATTCATTAAAATAAATAAAATGCTATGATACAATCATGTGCTCTTTGCTGGTGTTTTACTTGAGATTAGGATGTTCTCCCAGTCAGCTCTACTTATTGTTCTCAGGGTGATCTCAGAGTACACAAACTGGTTTCCTTTCATCTGAAGCTAAACAGGAAGGTGTGATAAAGGAGTGGACCAAGTTAATTCACTGCAGACACAAACGGACATTCAGCCCATACTAGCCATATAAAAGCTAGTCTGAAGTAATCTCCCTGCCCTGAAACATGTGCAGTATGGATGTCAGATCTTTATCACCAACTGTCTCACTCTATGCATCAGTACGGAATGTACTGCGCCATGCTATTTGCTAGTGCAGACACTACCTAAAATGTGCATTTGTTAGTCTAAATCTTCTGCAATGTGATCATATCAGTAACAGTTCAGGCTTGAACATGTGTAAAACCCCAAATGAGTCAATAAAGGGAAAGAAGAAGGTTGCACAGATACAGGAGCAATATCAGTATCACACACGTAAACAACGCAGGGTAGAAGAAAGTCCATCAACGATGGGCCACATACTTGCACATAGCTTTGTTATAATATATACAGAAAGAACAGAACTGTCAAGAGCAGACTTTCTGTGAAAAGTAAGTTTTCAAAGTAGCCTATGTGATACTTCTGAAGAAATATGGGTGGGCTCCGGAATTAAAGCTTGAAATTAAAAAAAAAAAAAAAAAAAAAAAAAGGAGTAAACTGACAATAGAAGATCACTATGTGCTGTCTGATAGCAGAAATCAAAAGGGGAAACTGTCTAACCTCTACTCCCAGGCACAGCTATTTAGAATGAGTAGTAAATATGCACTAGTTGGAATGATGAATGACTGTTTTCATGTTCCTAATAATGCCCTTGAGTGGGCTAATTGCTGCTCTGAAAATACGCCAGAAAGCATGTGCTGTTTCATTCTCATGGGAAAGATGTAGTGTGCACGTTTTTGATGCTGTTATGATTATTATTATGTTCAGCATAGCAGCAAGACTGTGTAAATCCTTACAGGAAAGGGTCTGCAGTGTTTAAGTGTGTATTTATTTATGTACATAGGAGAAGGACAGTCCTGATTCTATAGTATGTGCTATCTAAAAAGTATTACATTCTTCTGATTTCCCTATGAAATGGTTAATGATCAGCCTAAGCAATGAACAAGAAATAGGGTTCTCTAAACAGTAACTTTTTCCTTGATCCAAATTAGACAGTTTTATTTCTGTGGAATGTGTACACCTTGGTCACTGACCTAACTTCAGTCATCTAAAATTTGACATCTATTTTGAGCTTATGCATTTTGGCTGCTCATCTATGGTCATTGAAGAAAGAGAGTGACATCTCTTGAAGCAGACTTATGCCACCTGTTTGAAATACTGAGATGGTTACAGTGTGCGAATAACCTTTGGAAGTCCCTATTTCTCTCCAGAACTATAAAGTAACCTAGAAAACTTGTGTATAGTATATTGTGTGTGTATATATATATATATTTAGAAGGCTGAAGTTACTTGAGCTGAAAATCAATAAAAAGAGCCTAGCATCTCCAGAAAAGATGAAAGTAGTCATGGGATCCATGCAACCTCTTCTTGACAGCAGAGGGTGGCACCTGAGTTAGTGTCCTTAGCCCTCCCTTCTAGCCAATGAAGAGAAGAAAGTGCTTCTGAGGTGCAGTTCATTTCCTAGAATCACAGAATTATAGAATATCCTGAGTTGGAAGGGATCCATAAGGATCATCAAGTCCAATTCCTGGGTCCTCATAGAACCACCAAAAAAATCAGACCATTTTGAGAGCATTGTCCAATTCCTCTTGAACTCTGGCAGGCTTGGTGCTATGGCCACTGTCCTGGGGAGCCTGTTCCAGTGCCCAACCACTCTTTCAGTGAAGAACCTTTTCCTGATATCCAACCTGAACCGTCCCTGTCACAGCTTCAAGACATTTCCTCAGGTACTACTACTGGTCCCCAGAGAGAAGAGATCAGTGACTGCCCCTCTGCTCCCCTTCATGAGGAAGCTGTAGGCCACCATGAGGTCTCCCCTCAGCCTCCTCTTCCCCAGGCTGAACAAACCAAGTGACTTCAGCCGCTCATCATATGTCTTCCCTCCATACCCTTCACCATCTCTGTAGCCCTCCTTTGGACACTCTCCAACAGTTGTATATCTTTCTTAGACTGTGGTGCCCAGAACTGCAGAAAGTACTTGAGGTGAGGTCACACCAGCGCAGAGTGGAGTGGGAAAGTCACTTCCCTTGACCAGCTATCAATGCTGTGCCTGATGCACCCCAGGGTATGGTTGGCCCTCCTGACTGCCAGGGCACACTGCTGGCTCGTGTTCATCTTGCTGTCGACTAAAACCCCCAGATCCCTTTCTGCAGGGCTGTTGTCCAGCATTTCGTCCCCCTGTTGCTCCTTCCCACGTGTAGAATACAGCACTCGCTCTCATTAAAATTCATATTGTTCATGATCGTACAGCTATTGAATTTGTCTAGATCTCTTTGCAAGGCCTCACCACCCTCTACAGAGTCAACAGCTCCACCCAGTTTGGTATCATCCGCGAACGTGCTCAAAAAACCTTCAAATCCTACATCCAAATAGTTTATGAAAACATTTCATCCTAACTTAGTTGTCTGAAATGCTCCAAAGATATTGTGACCTAGAACACCTATTTCCTTTTATATAAGGAGCCTAGGGACATTAGTAGTCTGTGTTGTTTCAAGTTAAGCGATGTAAGTTAGCTTTTGAAAGTGTAATCCTTATCACCAAAATACAAGTGAAGGATTTAATGTAGTGTTATCAAGACTAATAAATATCTATTTATGCCTTCTTTGTTCACACTGGATGAATGTGGACAAGTAGTTTCAATGGGCTACTTGTATGAGAAACTATTCACTTGTAATAAGAACAAGATGACAATACAAGCCAGCTTTGTATTGCATAGCAATGAGGTTAGTTTTGTTGGGACAGGAGAAATACTAAAAATGGTAGCACTCATTCTGTTATTAATGTTGCTTTGTGGCTACAATGCTTCAGACCACATGAGAGAATAGCTGAATCACTGTGGTCCCTAGCAATCTATGCAACAACAAAATCCAGTGTTTTATTGAAGCTTGCAACATTGTGTAAAGACAAATAATTAAATACAGTTTGCTGTTTCTCCATATCTCCCATTAAGGTTTCTCAGAACTGCCATTCTTAGTAGAATACTGCTAATAGGGGAAAGCTCGTGGAAATAATAACTTGTAATGGTAGAAAAATCCCCAAAGTCTACTAGTATTTGAGAAAAGCAATCTGAGGAAGAATTTCTTCCTAAGGAAAGAAATATAGCCAAATGCCAGGGAGAAATACATAATTAGAGCAAGTAAATATGGAAATCTTTTCTTTTCTCTTTAGGAGAATTTGTTATTGATTCCTTTCTCTCTCTGAAAGCTCCTGTTTCCCTTTGCTTTTTAATTTGCCTGAGTGATTGCACAATTTTTATTAGCAGAACATATGGTGACTACCTGACCCTGTGTATTCAATCACGCAGAATCCAGCCAGAGAACCAGTCATTGCTGCACACTAAACTGTTTCTGAAAATGATCATTTGATGTGACCATTTTTCTTCTGGGTCTCCATTGCTGCTGTCAATAACCAACTTAGCAAAATGTTCAAGACTATATTTATCTGTGGGAGAATATGTCTGCCTTTTTGCTGGATATCTGCTGCACAATATGTCTTAGGGCATGAAAGGGTGTCAAGACTGCCAAGGACTAGATTATGTGCACATTGTACAAACCATACCATTTCCTTAACTCTTCCATGGCCTGCTCAGCTATAGCAAAGACTAAGACCATTGTACTTAACAGAGATAAAGATGTCTTAAGAAAATTAAAAAGTGGTGGGAAAGATTTTCACACTCTGGAATCTCAAATCTTTTTCTGCCCAGATAAGAAAAATATGTTTACTGTTGGAGACTTGCTGTTCAAGAAAAGGTTTTTAAAATATAACATTATATTCTCAGAAATGGCATTGAAATGAAAGCCAAGTTTTGAATTTGAAAAGTGCTATGATTCTTCTTTTAAACATATCTAAAGTATTCTTTCCACCTATCCTTGTGCATAATTATTATTTATAACAATAGCCTGCCATGGCTCTAAAGAGACTAATTCCAAAAAGAAAATACAGTGGGGTGATTAGGACTGCTTCCTGATTTTACCACATTCAAGGCCTACTTTAAGTCAGACAATTTTTTTCAAATCCTTCTTTTCCTGCAGTTCCTTGATGGCAACCGTACCTTTGATTTCAGTGGGGTTTAGCTGCCTGGACTTTTGGCCTTAGTCAATTAATTTTATGAAAGGATATTTTCTAACTGAGAGAAATCATGTTGACATCTTTACTTTGTGCTCACAGAATGATATTTCCTTTTTCATGCCAATCTTCCATATTGACGATGGGAGAAAAGAGCTTATATACAGATGACATATAAACTAAAACTACTCTGTATCTTTTCTTTTGGTTCTGTTTTGATGGGAAAAGCCTTTTCTTAGGCATTTGCACAAAAAGGAAATCAGTATGTCTATGTTCTGGCTCTCTATTCAATTATCTAATGCCATTCAAATATCCTGTAGTTGACAAAGACACATAAAGGCTTGTGTATCTTGAAGCTGTTCATACCAATTCTTCTGCATCGTGTCTTTAATCTGATCTAAGCAGGAGTTCTTTCTTCTCCCTCCAAGAAGAGCTACCAGCATGTACAGGTGGTACACAGCAATAGTAACTGTTGGCATTAACTTTGAGGATTCAAAAGACATAAATTTGCTGATGAGTAAACTCAAAGAGAAAGCTACAGTGGCTCATGCTTGCCTGTGGACAGCACAGGCAATGGAATGAACCCCACTGATTCCTCTGAGATTTTTTTTTCTGTTTTATTCGATAATTTGCAGGAAACACTTAAAAGTAGATTTTTTTAAATATATTTGTATCATTGATGATACAGAAATAGATTTCAGCAGATGTTTTACATCCTCTTCAATGATCTTCCACTAAATCTGTGACCCATTTTTATTCAGAAACCCTAGAAATGATAAAGATAATAATGGTATAAAATTATTCCTTTACAAACAATCCCATGGCAGTTAGAAGGGATTCCTTCCTTCCTCCCCTCCCTTCTGTATTCCTCCCCCTCAAACCATTGTAATGTAATTTTTTAAAATTAGATCATCTACAGGTCACCTACTTACATGTTGACTGCAGCAGTTTTTTGTTGTAGACCTTCACTTACCTTTGTTATGCCTGGGCATTCAAGAGTTTTTTCTGGTTTTGCTTTTGTTGGTCTTTTTCCTCCCTTTACTTTGTATAGTATTAATTACGTTATTATTATTATTATTTTAAAGCATGCAAGAAAAATGACATTATGTTAGAGTGACTTTTCTCAATTAAATCAAAGGTATCAGATAAGATTAAGGAAAATGCTTGCAAAACACTGGTCCAATAGAATTAGCCTCTTCATGTTAAATAAGCTTTAAGAAAAAAAAATCCAAATGATCTCACTTGTAATATTTGTTGAATACAAACACAGATTATATTTGAACAAGCAAATAACAACATGATCCTGATTTTCCCCTAAATAAACAGAAAGAGAGGATATTTTTTCATGCCTGTACCTATAAATATATGCTTATGGCTTATACAGAGTAAATAAATCAGTAGTTTAGGACTGGGCTTAATTCTGCTCTCAGATAATTTTTAATGCTGCAGTGAATTCAGTGAAATTTCAGTGAAATTGAGATTCACTGGCTGATGAGAAGAATTAGGCTTGTTGGTCTGATGAAATGAATTTGAATTGCAGGCATTTAACCAAGACAATTTCATTAGTGATTAAAAAGCATACAGAAAACTGAAATATGGAGCATAAGGGTCAATAACTCAAAGTTTTGGAATGGATTTAAGGGTGATGTTATTTCACAAACTTTAAAGGTATTTTGGTTCTTTTTCTTCCTTGTTTCCTGTGGTTCCTTACAGGCATTTTCATGTGTGATAGAGTAAATATTTGTTACTGTCTTTGGTGGGCAGATAATGATAAGTTAAAACTGACCATTTTTAAATGAAAAAAGTTAATTTTAACTTGCCTCATCCTGTTAACCTGGTTCCCCATGAATACATGATGGCTGAGGAAGGGAGTGGTGGTGTAGGAGAATAAATATAAAGCCATGATGATAATACAGTCTAAACTCTGTGAAAGTGCAGAGCACCTCTGGTTCAATGAGAAGGAGCTCCACTTAGGCACCTTCTGCTGCCACTAGAGAGGGACTTGTCCACACCCAGAGTCTAATTTACCCACCCTGAATTGCCTTCTTTAAGCTTGCATTGAAGAAAACAAAAACAAAACAAAGCTACAACAACAACAACAAAAATACACCAATAAAAGATTTTTGTCCTCCAAAGTAAAATTATGGCTGTTGTCTGGAGCTGCAAAAGGATGTGGTCCTTCCTGCACATTCATGATCAGCCTTTCAGAAAGCATGCACAACCTCTCTTTGCTATTGATTAATGCTGTCAGTGTTATTCTGTCTGCCTAAAGCACGGGTGTAGTAAAGAAGAGCCAAATGGTCTTTTGCATTTCATGCTTCTGTGGGACATCCCCACTGCCTCTACTGCACCACACTACACCAAATGACTCTTCTGGGGTGTATCTGAAAGTGGAGGCAGTGAAGAAGCCACAGTGATTTGTCAAATTGGAGAGTACACAAGCGAGTAGAAAAGGCATGGGTAATGGTGAACAAAGTATACTTTCTCATGTTTCTGACAAAGTGAGTTTCAGTATAGTTATTCATATGAATACTTTGTTGGAATAGTGCTGTTGGAAATTTTCTCTTGCATATTTTATTGGAGTAGTGACTTATAGGACTGAAGCCTGGAAGCAGTCTTCAGTCTAACTGACAGGGCTGCAAGTTGGGCTGTTTTTCAGCAGAGGGGGCAGAGAAGCAAAAGCAGAAGCATCTTCCTTTGTTACTTCAGAACAGCGGTAACATGTCCACCCAGATTTCCCCCATGCAGACCAAGGACTTTAAGTAAGTTGCAAAAACTCCTTCACACTATGTCAGGTGCATACCCATGGAGCTACTGTCATTGCTTAACCATCCCACATATCAGGGAAAAAACTGTTGCACATGGAGATATTTTCAATGATCTGTAGAAAGTCCATGCAGCTGATTCCATTTTGTACAGTGAAACTACAATCTCTACTTTTGCTTAGGGCCATTGATGGTCACTGTGTTGGGACAGACTGTGACCTTAAGGAAAGACACTACATTATGATTATAATTCCCTGCTAAAGATTTCTCCATGCTGTTATTCCAGACAGATGTTTGTCTAACCTATTCTTAAAGACCTCCAGTGGTGGAGAATCCCCAGACAATCTATTTCATTGCTTCATTATCATTACTGCAGGAAAATTTCCTAAATTGCATTTTTATCATAATTGCTTGTAGTTACAAGTAACTGATTTCCAGAATGCCAAATGTGTAAATAAAAAGGACTGTTCCCTTCATAAGTCCTCCATTATCACTTTCTGACAATTTCAAATGAAGCACTGACTGTATTTGAGGAAATGTTCATTCCAGAAAATGTTTAAACTAATGTTGTAGTTATCTCTGCTTAATTTCTTGCACAAGACAGGACAAATTATATCACAGTTTCCAGTAATTCAATGCCGTATGCCACTCAAATAGTACAAAATGGGCAGATACTGGCTGTGAACATGATCACATAATTCATGGAGGAAAGCTTTCTGATGGTAAATATGTGAAAATCATTCATACGGGTATAAGCATTTGTAGAACCTCAGCCTGTCCTCTGTTTTGGCATGATGTGGCAGAATTTCATCTTGCAATAAATTGAGTGCATTGCTTAGTTTAAGTTTGTTATAAAGCTACTGTTAAGAAAATGAGTCTTCTCACTCAATACTTTGGTAACTGTACCAAGGAAAGAAGAAAGAATACTGTGTACAGCTAAATATATACCTGAGTCCAAACTGTATATAGAATGCTATCATTCTAATTAAGCAATGTTTGCACTTTGCATAAATGTAATTGCCTATAGGAGTAAGGCAATAGGAAATCAAGGCCACTAGAAATCTGTCTCTCTAGATGCATTATAATTCAATGAAGTCCAACTGTGAAAACTTCTGAATTTCCCCAGCCCTTAACAAAGAATTTGGAGGAGTAAGTTCTGTAGACATCCTCTGATTGTAAGGACTAACGGAGCCAGCATTGAATGGGGGTTCGTTAATTAAGTTAATACTTAATTTACAGGTTATCAAACCAGTGGAAAGTATTTATGCATCAGAAAGGCACAGTATGGTTTTATATATATATATGTATATATATATATATTTCAAACTACAAATGAAGAAAGTTCATAAAAAGACTATATCCAGACTTTTTTTTCTTTTTTTTTCTTTTTTTTTTTTTCATATTTACAACAGTATAACAGTATTCACATAATACAAAAGTTCATATGGGGCCTATCATCTATGTTAAAAAGCTGACTCTAGGATCAGTGGGGGTGCTGGTGACTGTGAAGTATAAATAGATTCAGAAGTAAATGAGTAGATTCTGCTATCTTAATTTCTGATCTGTCTAGTTATTATTAAAGTAGAACGTGATTGGATCTCAAATATAGAATTAAAGGAAAATCAGCAGCACTAAATAAATCCCTAATGATCACAAAAGTTTCTTCTTTCCTAGAAGTAATTTTGGAAGAGTAGAAGAATTTCAGGGTCAAGTCATGCAATGAACTTAATATTGCAGTAGGAACATAATCTTTGGGATATAATATAATATAATAATTATTGCAACACTTTACCAAGAAAATGAAAAAGAAAAAAAATATGTTGCGTATGTAGAGATGCATACTGGACAGACTGTCTAAATGGCAAGCATTTTGTCCCTCAGAGACAAAAGGAAATAGAATCATCACTAATCCAATTGACTTTTTTCTTTCCTGTTCCAGAAATGACAGTTTTTGAAAATAATCTAAAAAGAGAATAAAAGCTATTTGCAAAAGAAAGCATGAGCAATTGGAAAGAGATAAAAAGAAAAGCATAATAAAACCAGAAATATGCTAAATCGTACCACAATTTGTGCATTACCTTTGCAACACTACTTCATGTAACAAAATTTCTGACAACAGTACAGGCCAATAATTAACCTTTTCTTCTTTATGACAGAGTAAGCACTGTAACCTCTGCAATATTACATGATTATTTCATGTAACATATTCGAGGTTGTTGAAAAGCATCTTACAATGAAGGCTCTAAAATCCATAAAGTATATTGATCAGAATGAAAAGAAAGGTCTGTCTGCAATTCTTGCATGATCTTATTTCCCTTGCGCAAGGGGAGTCAAGGTGTAAAAGGAATGAAAACATCCTCTTTTCTTGGTTGGGAATTTCCCTTCTGGGTGATTCTCTAGGCTGTATATAGCAACTTCAGCTAGCCCCATAGTACCTTATCATTCCTGATGCAATTTTGGGGAGTCACCATATACCTACATATGTTGATGTTCTGTAGCATGAACATTTGGGGAGAAATTTAGCATTTGCTGTTAGTTCACTACTTCTGCTTTAGCAATAGTTATGTATAAACGTGGAATTCTGATTTTATACTCAGATCTTTCCATCAAACATTTCCGATAGATTCAGAAGTATTATGTCACATCACTGTACAAAGTAAGGGAGTCTTACTGAATTCATAAAGGTAGTTGAAGAGATGCAAGGGAGATTGAGGTTAGGCATATTAACAGGATTCACCCACTATGGGTTTTTCAAGCTTAGCAGAAAGAAATGCTTGGTTTATGTAGAAACATTGATAAGCATTTCTGGTAAGCTTGATCTTAGTGACTTCATAAAGGGCAGACAGTGTTTCAGTGAGTGATCTCTAAATGATCTTACGAAACATGGACCCTCAATTCTGTGGTCTAACCACGTGGAAAATACTATATCACATGGAACAAAGTCATACACCAAATCAACATGACAGATCTGTAGTTGTTCAAAGGAAGTTTTATATTTGATCTGGATTTAAGCTTATCTATAAATATGGAGGCAAAAAGGCAAAGAAGATTGGCAAAACCCCGAGTTAGAAGTAATAGCTTCTGATGCTCTTGATCACCTTCTGCATCAGAAACTCTTAATAAGTATCTGGTTGCACTACTGCAGCATACTGCCAAGGTGACCATCTGTCAGTTAGCTTCCAGGGAAGCTACAGAAATTCTCTAGTAAATGAGGATTATTGTTATTATTATTTTAAATTAAGGAGGGGTTTCTTTATAAACATCTTTAACTTACCTGATGACTTTACAGGCTAAATTATTAATAGGATAAGAATTCTTAGCAATAATAATATCAATTCTCATCAGATATAAAACTCATGCAGGGATTGAATTATGAGGGTAAAAGCTATCACAGAAACTTGAATCAAATTTATTAGCAGATGTTCAGTGATGCAGAAGAATTATACATGAATAATAAAGTGCAATGCTAGCTGAGAGCTCTCAATTTCCTTCTTTTCCCAGGAAGTACCTTTTAATGGAGGTCTTTTCCCAAAAGCTTAACACTGCATTGAATTATAATTAAGCCATATTAAGAAAACATTCAAGTGACAATGATTTACAAATGATCAGATGAGTTGGGGCTTAGCTTAGGGCTTTACCGACTAGAATGATTTCTCTGTTTTGACCATATGTCTGTTGAGAAACTTGATTCAAATGCAAAAGCTATTATGGAGATTTTTGAGACAATTAAGGAAAAAGAAATTTAAGGTGTTTCCTGAAGTTTTCTCTTGCAAATAAATAAATACAGTCATTGTTTAGTTAACTAAAACATTGTGTAATTATTAAGGATCAAGAAACAAAAAGTTCATAGCAAATGTAAGTATCTAAGAGTGTAATACTTTTTTATTGCCTGCCAGTCACAGTCAAGGACACCTTTTATTTATGACCTATTTAACCAATCCAGCAGATAAATATAGTGGCATGAATTGTAATAGATGAAAGCCACACGCTTTCACCTTCATTAAAGATATTTCCATTGTCATGCCCCCCCCTCAATGAAAGTGAACCATGGTTTCTTTTTGTCTCTGAGATAAAACGTACCTCCTCAAGACAATCTTTATTTCAAGTAGCAGCATGAGACTAAATCCCTCTGGTCAGGAAACTTAATTTATCACCCTCAAAAAGGGGTCCTAAAGAAGTACAGAGATGGATGGTGACATCTTAAAGGCTAATAGACTGAGGGCTAAAGAAGTGAGTTAAGACTAATGGATGCAAATACAAAGATATGGTTTCTTTCTGCCTGAGATTTTATGTCTGTTACCACTGAGTTTCTATGAGACAGGACTCAAATATCTGAAGTATAAGGAAACGTAAGAAACTATGAGCAACTAATTTAGTCACCTAACATTGTCATGTCAAGTTTAAAAGGCGAGTTTTTGGCAGGTTAGATTCACTCCTTTACCTCCAGTCTACCTCCTGGAAAGGTATTGAACTTGATACTTGAAGCAAAGGGAACATTCTGGTAAATCAGAATAATCATTTCTATGCACGGCTGTTTCCTGATCCTTCAGCCACACCCATGCCCATGTCCGGCACCATGCCTGGTGTCCTGGTGCAGTTTCACCAGCTAGAGACAGGGTATTTACCCTTTTCCTTTTCTAGTGCATTGCATTCATTGTTTATGTGCTGAGTTCAAGCACAGGCTCTACAGTTTGACAAATAATTGTGAATTCACAAGTATGCTGCATATGCTGACAATGTGTTTACAAAAATCCTGACACATTTGGGGACCTTTAATATCTAAGGTCTGATGATGCTTGACAGGGGGTTGCATTTCTAAAGTACCTCAATTGGATTCTAAACCAGCCTTATTTCTCTTAAATTTGCTGTATTCTAGGAACATCTTATAGCAAAATAGTCCATATAATAATCTTTAATGTCTCACTGGTGATCTCTACCGCTAAAAGTGAATATCAAAATACCAGATCAAAGCAGCTAAATTATTCAGGCAAACTTATTACAGGAAGATTCATATTCTTTAAATTTGCCATCAAAAGTCGTTTTGGGATATATAATTGCACATTTTGTTAGCTTTCTTCTTAAAGATGTACTCAAAATTCACTGTCTGTAAGAAGCAGCTAAACTGGAAAAACTTAGAGTAAAAGAAAAAGAAAGCTAAAGAAAACTCCATCTTTAATACCTCAGTTCTAATTCATATAAATATGATAAGGGTGTATGAAATGGATAAATGACATAAGATTGTGGCACACCCCTTATTTCTGGCTATATATAAGACTGAAGATATATTTATGTTGCCACAGCTCATCATATCACTTATGCAAACCCACTGTCTATTGAGAAGAGAATGTATGCAGACACTTGACACTCCCTTAGACAGAGTGCTGCCTCACGCTAGATTCATATCAGAATATTGGAAATCACTGTATTTCCAGTTAATTGGAAGAAAGCTTAGTCTTTTTAATATCTGAATTCAGAGACTTGTAGAAAAACAGTTCTAGCAAGGGCTTTAAATTGTCATGAAGTCCGTGCTCCTGCCTTACGACTGGACCAATGCCTATAGAATTTGTCTGTGATAACTGTGTTAATTGTGATAATTCTCAAATATTAGTGCAGTTTTGTTTGGCTTTAATCAGAATGCACTAACTGGAATTCATGAATCCTTAGATGAGGAAAGACTGAATGATTTGGCAGTGTGTTAATCTCATATAAAACTTTGACCTTTAAAAATGTGATTTTCCTCACTGTGGTCACTTTTGATTCCACTTACTATTAGGTGTTATGCTAATATATAGTATACTAATTATAGTATACTAATTATATTTCAGTATTGTCTTATATTATTTTTTATGTTTATTGCTTCGTAGTTTTAATTATGCTATGTATATTTGGGAGGCTGTTTTCCTTCTACATCGCATACTATAGATATGGTATATACTGGGGTTTTGTTTGTTTGTCTATTTGTTGTTGATTGGCCTTTCAAAGTGCACCTGGAATAAATATGCTTTAGTTTCAAATAAATATATGACATATCTTATTATTTGAATTTTCAGCAGGAAAGCAATAAAATTTACAGCTTGGGATTGATGGGCAACAAATCCAGCAACAGATAGATGAATGTATCAATTCCCTATTAAAAGCAAAACTAAAGCACATGGCTGAAGGTCAGAATATGAATAGTCAGCATGGATAAGAGGCAGACGTGATCGTATAGAAGGAAAGCAGTTCCATATTCACATTTGAGAGTTGTAGAATAATTTCTGGCTGTTTCTAGTTATGTTAAAATTCCCAGTTTAGGTTCAGTAGCAGATCTCATGTAGCAGAAGCTCTTCTAGTGCAACAATCAGTCTCAGAAAATAAAATAAAATGATTTTTGCTTTAGATAACTAAACAATGTCACTACAAAATGAACACTACTCCCTATATTAAGCATACATCTGGAAATGCTAGAAACAACTTTATGCAATCCAAGACTAGAAAATAAGTGGGTCTAACCAATCTGAATTTCTGCACAGCTGTTTGCAGTACTTGTGGTATTAGATTAGGACAGCACATACTGCATGGTAAGTTGAGAGTACAATCCTGTCTGCTTCCTTCATAAATGGGAAGCACTTATTGAATGTCAAATTCAATAATTTCAAGGAAAGTCAAGCAACAAAACCAATGTGGGAAGCTGGAATGGTAAGACATCTTTGAGCTTACTTCTTCGAAGCAAATTTTCATTAGACCTGTTTCCTTGCTGATTCTGCAGTAGCCAAGCAAAGTTACCTTACTACCAAATGTAGCACTGGGAAGATTATTTAGATCTTTACAGTGGGATTCAACTCATATCTTTATCCCTTTATCTGTCTAGAAATTAGAAATGGGTCTTAGTTGCCCAGCTGGGCATCTAAGTGTCAGATAGAGTATTCTGCCCAACCTCCCATTGTTCATCCAGAAGGATGCAATCTCTTATGTGTTCATGTGTTCTGGTGTTCTATGTTTCAGTTGTGTGCAGATTTCTGCAATACTGTAGGATTCACAAGTAGTACTATGCTTTTTTTTTTTTTTTTTTTTTAAGCCTCTAAATCCCATCCTTGCATCCTATCCTTGCATTCCAGCCAAAGAAAAATATCAGAATTTGTAGTAAAAGGGAAGTTGGCACATACAGAATCATTAAGCAAGTTAATCACTCTTTGATTATGCCAACACCTCTGAATGACCGCACAAAGCAGACAATTTTTATAAGGCTGATATAAAAAAAGATGAATTTCTGTCTTAGACACATAGGTGTTAATGAAATAACATTTACAAATGGAGGTGCATGAGGCTGTCTTCATTGTCCTCAGAACACACACGTCTCTGCATTATCCTCTAAGTGGAGAGTCTCCAGAGGGATGTCATTTTATTCCTGTATGTAATTTAAGATTGAGAATGATGAAACTTGAATATTTCACACTAAACTAAAATAGAACTTTCTAAGTCATTCTCTGTCTATGAAGTGTGTTTCGTTTTTTCGTGAAAAAGAGCTGTGCATCTGAACTTCTCAAGCTGAGAAAAGAACATAATCAATGTCTTCATCTCCCTGGACAAATGTTTCAAATACTAAATATTGTATAATTCTCAATATTACATCAAGTGTAGTTACTGGCAGTTCAATTTCTGTTTGATTTTTTTTTTTTTGAAGCTATTCCTGCATTTGTGAAAGGCCTAATCTGATACTGTGTGACTAAAACATATCAGCATACCAGTTTAAAGATGGGATTAAGCTTGACCCTTAGTCTTTGCTTCATCATTCCAATAGCAACCTGGAGACCTCTCTGTCAATTGAACTGAGTTTGGGTGATCGTGTTTTTATTTGCTAGGATTATTTGTTCTCAGGCTATTTTCTTGCTATGGCATCGGGGTATGGCTCCCTCCTTCCAGAGAAGTAGTTTAACTCTTCTTTTCCTCCTTCCCTCTATATATAACAGAGTAGCAGAGGAAGAGAGAACAACATCCAATCTTACGAAAATTAAATCAGCATTACACCTCTCTCCAGAGAAAGCATCTGATTATTTCTGTGAGAGAGCAGAAAAATGAAAACCAGTGCAACACAATAAATATCTGCAGAAAACAAGGAGAGCCTGTCTGAACCTTGAAAGGATTAAATTTGAGTTTGACCAGCCAGACTTTAAGTCCTCTCCTCCACTTACTAATGTAAGTTTGTCACCTTACAATGTTATCTAAGGAAGATTTTGTCTAACTAACCTATGAAAGAACTAAGATATTTTCTGTTAGATAAACAATCAGCAGCTATTTATAGTAGTAATAGTGGAGATTTTCAAAACCTTTTTCTTCACTTTTCTGAAGATTACAGTAAAACAACAAAGATCTGAAAAGAGCAGATCTTCCTCAGGTGTTTGTCACATCTGTCAGACTTTTACATGTGTTAGTTGCTCTAGGTTTCAGAGATGATACTGAATACCATTGTGCATGCAGCTAAAATAAGCTTACAGCCCTAGAATTCTCACAACAGCCTTCAAGGATTTAGCACCTCCTGAGTTTGAAGCTTAGAGAGTGGGTCAGCTGACCTGACATCAGCAGTCTAAGCACAAATGTCTAGTACCATTTCAGATGCCCAGTTTACATAGTACATCTGCACAGATTGGTGGACATGACCCAAGTACCAATGTACAATTTAACACAAGCCCACACTCTTTTCGAGTGGAAGCTGGAAGCTGGAAACTGGGGCTTATGTAACATGGGGGAACTCAAGGTGCCTGAAATGACATTAGAAACTTATGTTTATGTGGCTAAGTCCCATTATATGGTAAATAATTAATTTAACTTTAAGGTAAGTTGCATTGCTCCACTTTCTGCACTGACTCTTTTATCTCCTCCAGTTATACACTGAGCTTAAACATCTTGCACTGAAGTTAGTAGCTGTCTTAATCTTTAGGTACATGCCTGAATCAAGCACTAAATCTGACTTCTAGACTTGGCTTAAACCTGGAGAAGTGAAGAAATCAATACCAGCACAAGTAAAATTCACCAGTACCTGATGGCTGTCCAAATTAAAATATTTATTCCAAAAGGAGTTGTGTAATCATAGCCATCCAAAAGATAAAAAGAATATATTGGTAGCTTAGCTTGTCTTTCTTCAACTAAATGAAATATACTTCTCTCCTCAACAATGTGGCAGATGCATAGATAAAAGACAGATGTTCTTGTTACCTTCTCTTCCAGACGCCTCTTCTCAGGCATCTTACACACTGAAGAAATGCTGCGGACAAGCAACAGCCCAGCATAGCACTAAGGTCTCCATGAGGGAGATATTCATGTCCCTGCGCACCTGCAAACAAGCCCAGGAGTTGGCAGAAATGAATTTTATAATGCTTCTGTTACGAGATATCCTTTTATAATCATCCTCCCAATTGCTTTTTCAGAATTAAATGCTGTAATTTCCTGGTTGACTTGAACACCCAAGCTGTACAGTCATCTAGACAAGGGAAGTGAGAAAGTACCAGCTTTAGTGGAAAGAGAAGAGAATGTCACAGAGGAAATGGAAAGAACTTGTTCTAATAAAGCTTAGAACATGCACTCACAATGACATAGTACTGTGTGTTCAGCAGCTAGCACAGGTCTGCAGGATCCCTCTTTCAAGTACTTTTACACCACAACCTCTAGCTGGAGCAGACAATTCTCCTTAAGTTTGGCAATACTGGTAAACACAGGAGTGTGTAAAGAGGTTGGTTTTTGTTTGTTTTATTATTTCACCTTTTTTATGTTCCTATTGCTGTGAAAGCAAAATATATTGAAGTATAATTTCATATTACCATATTTCCATTTCTTACTCTCTCGTTCAAACTGTTGAAATACTGCACACACTTCACTCAGATTAAAACAATATATACATAAAATATAGTTTTGTCCTTTAATGCTCAGGTTCAGGTATTTTATCCAATCTAATTCCTCCAAATTGAGCTGCACATTCTATTCTGTCAGTTCTACAGGGATTGGATTGTAACTCGCACAATATGATCCTGAATGGAGAAAGAAAAGAGTCTGAATCTCCTTATGTTGCTGGGAAAATTCTGAGACCAAACTATGCAGGATGAGATGCCTGAATCCTTCCATAGCATTCCTTCTCTGTCATCTTGAACTCTGGAACAGGAAGAGAGGTTCCCAAAGCAAGAAATGGATTTAAAGGAGTCCTAGCATCATCTTACCTTTAAACAAAAATGTTGTGATATAATAGCACATCGAATTTTATTCTGCCTGAAAGCAACAATTATCTCTGTGGATGAATGCAAAAAGAAAGGAAGTGTGGTACTGGCATTTGAAGGCCTAATGCTGTATCTTACAGCTCTTCCTAGCATTTGGACTTGTTCTAATTTTCAGATCTGAAGAATCTTTCCCAATACAGTGCTGCTTCTACACAGTATTTAATATTATTGTTGTTGTTGTTGTTGTGTTTTTTTTTTTTTTCATTTTAAAAGGAAAATGTGAAGCTTTTGGAATACACGCAATCTACACGTTCAGGGAAAAATAAATCCAGTCTTTTCTTAGCTAGTACACTTCAAGAGCTCAGTCACAGAGTTTATGTGAGCTGCAGGTACTCACGACATACAAAAACTGTTCAAAATCTCACTAGGCTGTGACTTAGGTGAACAAAGCACTTATTTGTATTGTCAGTGTGCAAAAATGTGAAGAAAACAGCATGTCAGTCCAAAAATTGTTAGAATTTCTTGTCTTGTTGCATCAAAAATAAAATATTTAGAGAAAGCTGATGTTTATTGTCAAAAGCCAAAGTGAAACATATTGGTACAGACATTATAATACAGACTGTACTGTAATTTATCTACAAAAAATAATGATAATGGTTACCTGTCCCTCCTGGTTTGTACAGCTTAGGAGGAGGGAGAGATGAAGATACACTGAGGGCAAAACACCATTCAATTCTGCTGATTAGGTTTCACTTACAGACTTCAGATATTAAATGCAAATATTTGCTGAAGCCTGCAGATGTATGCTTCCGATATGTTGTGTTCAGAAAATGAAGAAGTTAAAAGAAGTCATATTACATACTTTCTGAAAAGTTGCTGTGCACAGTTGATTTTTCACTTACTTCTCAGATGTTGTTTTATCCTCTGAGCCCTCATCCTCCAGACCAAATATCCCTTAGATGGAACTGCTAATGATTTGCTCCTTCTGTTTTTCTTCTGATGGACTCTAAGTTGAAGAATGTCATACCACCCCAGTGTGCTGCTGAGATACAGATTGGACATGCTTTGAGACTAAGGAAACATTTCTTCATTTCCTAATCTAAATGTACTCTGTGCCAACTAGTATCTATTCAAATTCATTTACCAGCAAATAAAAGACATAACCTATCTAATGAAACAAAAAAGATCAGAGAATTAAAAAAAAAAAAGCATTAATAAGAAAACCCTTAAATCATGATACACTATAATTATAATTAATTAGTGAAGAAATTTTGTTTTCTGGAAAATTTCTCAGAATATGCACTCCTAATGAACAAATTTTTTTCAGCATTCCAAACAATGTAATCAGACTGAAAACATCAGTGCATATAACAGTTGCCAAATTGTTGTTTGCTGTTTTTATTTTCTCACTACAACACTAGACCAAACAGCTTTTGGAGGCATTATGGCACATTTGAAAGAAATTTAAGATTGACACATTTGAAAGAAATTTAAGATTAAGACCAATAGAAGAAAGAAGTATACCTCTGTGCATATTCACATGCATGCATCTCTTAATTCTTTAGTTTAAAAGAATTCCTTCTCACAGCAGATAAGTATGGTTGCTTTTAACCCATTCAATATTTATTCCTGTTATTCATGTATGATGGCATAAATTGAAGCTCTTATGTTTTAAATTGATCCACTAAGTAATTTAGTTTAAATATTAAATTTGATTCAATATTTAATTTCGTTTAATAAAAGTGGGCTCCCATAAATGTATGCATTTAACTGATATATATTGTGACTGTATAATTCTGAATAGATTAAATATTTAATAAAGAACACTTCCTTGAATTATTCAGTATGCAGACTAGATAACTGATATATTCTTTCAAAATAGTGAAAATACAAATGACACATTATAATAATAACATATTTCCAACCAAGAATATGTATAAAACACGTTGTTGGTTCATTTCCAGTCAAGCAAACCAATCTTTTCTTAATGGAACCAACCATTGAGAATTTATGAAGAAAACTCCCAGAACTATTGTAACTCTAATATAGCTCAAAAAAAACTAGTCTATTAGAATATGCAGAATTCTGTGGTGACAAAATGATTTTTAAAAAACGATAATATAATTTTCCTTTGTCTTCTGTGACCAGCTAAATGTTCAAAAGATTTGTAGTTAATGGTGGTTTAGTATTCTGGAGCAGATTCAAAGAGTGAAATAGAATCATAGTTAAAATCTCAAATCAGAAGATATATTTCATGGTGAAGTTGCATCAGAAGGAGACTTCAGAAGATTGCATATAGTTTAAGTGAACTTCATCACTCATATAATTTCAGGTGTATATGTCATATAAACTCGAATAAAGGAGAGAATAATTAGCTGATAGGGTTTTTTTTTTTTTTTCTAAGAATGTGAATTAAAAATTATAAGCATATATGATTGTGCTTAAGGACTTCCTTGAATCAGTGAATGTGCTTTAAAAATCATACATAACGGTCCCTCTCCTTTCTTATCAGTGGACAAGATCTGCTGCATTTCTGTCAGAAAATATCTTATTTGATTGCCAATGAAGACTGCTAAAGAAAACTTGTGATCTTATTTGCAGTATGACTGTACATATGTTTGTGCCAGCAGAAATGACAAAGCATGAGGTTGATGCTTTGAGACAAGAAAGAATTGGGAGCAGTGCCCCTTCAGCAACAAAACTATCTTTATAAGAGAGAATCAAATTTTTACTCTGAAGAAAAGAGAAGTAGAAACTAACCAAGATGCTAAAGCTGATACAGAATGCCCTTATTGCTTAAGAATAAACTTGGTTATCTTACTTACTGTGAATTTTTTACTCTTTGAAATTCATGCTTTCAGGTAAACATTATTTTATTCTTGTCCAGTAGTAAAAACAATGCATTCCCTATCCATGGTGAACGAATGGGCAGTATTACAGGTAGCAGCTCCCAGCCCTCTGCTGTTCAAAGCCCTAGGGGGTAGCAAGTTTTGCCTTTCTACTGCTGTGTACTCCCTTCTGTAAGCTGGCATCAGGGGGCACAGGGAAGGGTGATCTGTCCAGTGAATGCCAGCAAAACTGGTATTCAGTCAGTTAGGAGGGAGTAAGCCTGAAAACCTTTGATCCTCTGGGAGATTTTGAAGGTTTTGAAGATTAATTCCTCCTTTGGTTCAAAGGTATGGAAATGGACTATGTGTTCTTTTTGTCTATAAAAACATGCTTTCTAAAGCAAAGTCAAGCTATTTCTATTATTGATAAAAATAGTAATAATGTTTTTCAGCACATACAAAACCAATTAAATCTGTGGAATTTCATGTGATGTACAGGTGGCAACTGTGAATATCTTTGCAACCTTAGTAACCAAATTGAGATAATAATTAGGTATAAATGAGAAACAGCTATTGATGAAACACTGTTCAACTTATTTTGTTCTCATTGGAACACATTTCTTCATACATTTTTGTAATAACAAAATGAGTTTAGGTAAGATTTTTGATGTCCTTAAGAGATTATTTTTGGCTTTAAAGTACTTGAGTTAGTAAATAAACTGATAGAAAGTTATAAATGGAACAATGGAAAAAGGAGATATTTTACTGCAACTATAAAATAGAAGAAAATTTTGCTACGAGAAAATAGAAAAAATATTTTTTTAAAATATTTTTTAAATGGATTGCTAAATGGAAATGAAAAAAAAAATGTTTTGTTCTTGTCACTTTATTTGTTATGCAATGGGAAAAGAAATGTTAACCTCATCAGATCAGCCTTAAAGAAATGACATAAGGATTTTAGGAATCAGAAGTCAATATAATCCTGAAAACAAAATGCTTTGTTCATCTAAAACTCATTTTTCAGTCTATTGTTGCCAAGAAAATAGTGTTTTTATAATAATGAACAAAATCAAATATGTTTCAATTATAGAAATCTACATTAATGGTGGTAGAAACAATTTGGTAATTGCTTAGTAAATGACAAAGTGTTTCTTCAAAAGTCACTAATACTTCAGTTGGACTACCGTACTACTATTGGAGAGTGTCCAGAGGAGGGCTACTAAGATGGTGAAGGGCCTAGAGGGGAATATGTATGAGGAGCAGCGGAGGTTAATTGGTCTGTTCAGCCTGGAAAAGAGGAGGCTGAGGAGGGACCTCATTGCAGTCTACAGCTTCCTCATGAGGGGCAGTGGAGGGGCAGGCGCCGATCTATACTCTCTAGTGGCCAGTGACAGGACCTGAGGGAATGGGGTCAAGCTGCGACAGGGGAGGTTCAGGCTGGATATCAGGAAGAGGTTCTTCACCAAGAGGGTTGTTGTGCACTGGAACAGGATCCCCAGGGATGTAGTCAGGGCACCAAGCCTGTCGGAGTTTAAGAAACGTTTGGACTATGCTCTCATTCATACGATCTGAATTTTTGTTTAGACCTGTTTGGTGCCAGGAGTTGGACTCGATGACCCTTGTGGGTCCCTTCCAACTTGGGATATTTTATGATTCAGATTCTATGATTCTGTTCCCAAGAAGATATAAAAATTAAGGTATAAAAATAAACAGTCTGTCATATGAAATTTAAACAACAGATATTCTTGAAAAATGTAAATTCAACAAAAATGTAATGTGGCAGAATTAACTTCTAGAGTTTGATTTTTTTTTTCTGTCATGATAATGAGGAATAAACAAGATATACATAGTCTAAAAAGTTTCATTATGATTCGGGTTCTTCTTGAATTTAAAACAATGAGCATAGTGAAAGACTGGAAGTAATTTGATTAGCGAAAGGAAGAATGAATTTGAAATTGTTGCAAATTGGTCTAAAAAGCACAGAAGCAGAATAGGGCCCAGAATAGCATCAAGGTCATGGACTTCCCCATTGTGATATGACAGAAGAAATGATTGTTACTGTAGCCTTTTCCATGTTGTGATGTGACTCAGAACCATAATCTCCACTATACAAATGTGGATTTTTTTTTTTCACAGTTCACACTCAACATGAGCACAGCAAAGATACTTGCATAATCTCATGTCCCTTTCTTGCATGCCCAATCAAATATGTGGACATTCAGAAGTCCTAATCCCCACAATAGCCTCTGGGAATCTCTAAGTGTTTGCATCATGGTGTGAAAAATACTGTCCTACGCCAGATTTTCAAATGCTTCTCAAGAAACCTGAAGGAACAGAAATGGATTTGAAAGGAGGAAGAAAGCACAGTACACTATGTGCTTACGTTATGTTAATTTAATTAGGTGAGTCATTTGTAATTTCGTGCTTTCACTGAATTTTAAATTGCATCAGATCACAAACCTGCAGCTCAAGACTGGCAGTTATGGGTTTAAATCAGGATTATCTGAAACAGATGAAAAATGGTATTGGGTAAGATTGTGTACAAAGGTGCCTAAGTCAGATTTATACAATTGCATTGATTAGAATCTTCAGCCAGTGCCACTTAGTGCACGCTATCCATCGAAGTGAGGTCTAGTCACTGAGCGCAGAAGGCATGTCATATGAAGATTGAGGGGGAGTTAGCATTTTTTATCTGTTAATGTGACCTTTTATATCTCAGGCACCGAGAAAAATGGGAAAATGAAAACAAACAAACAAACAAACAAAAAAAAAAACAACCCACAAGAAAACATTGAGAACAGATCCCTCTATTTAACAGCTCTTCTATTAATTTTTTAAGCATCTGTGGTTTTCGTATGATTCATGTTCCTGATTGCTGTGCATAAACATGCCCACACATACAAATTAAAAACATAAAGTAAAAAGGAAGGGCAAAAAGTCCATGGAGAAAAATATATCCATAATTTTGGATGAAATGCAAGTCAATGTATGAGCGTGTCCTGGCAGCTTGCTGAACCTGTCATTAGTGAAGATGATTTAGCTATTATATTAACTTCATGAGCCTTCTTTACACAAAGTCTGAAATAGGACAGCATATCAGCAATGTTAATATTCCATTAGTTTAAGTCTTTGCTAATGGATTAATACAATTTATGACAAAAGAAGCATTTAACTGTCCAGTTTTGTTTGCCTTAAATCTATATAAACTTGAAATACAGTCTCCTTGACAAATGAGGTTACTTGAAACTAAATGGAAAATCTTATTTGCCACCACAGTGGTGACATGAAGAATTGCAGCCTTTAGCTCAGGGCTACTAAGCTCTTAATAATGAGAGAAAGGTACTCCATCTTCACCTATAGCCACAATTACAATGAACAAAAATAGCTGCCAAGCTGTCTACAAAAAATATTCATGACAATGTGAAAAATATTGATTTTAAAAGCCAAGAAATGAAATATCTTCTAAAGTGCTTCATTCCATCCAGCTATTATTTTCCAAAAGAAACTGAGGGGACCACAAAGTATTTCACAGAATTCCTACATTAAAAATAAATCCTCTCAGAATAAACAAGCAATCCCAAACTCTCTGTAATTTAATGCAGCTCTTGAGCGGTGACGTCACATGCAAGATGTGCACCCTGACCTGGAATGATGTTGAAAATTGTACCCTGGACCAATCTTCTTTTCTTCCCACCCTTTTCCTGCCCCCACCCCCCAGAGAAATTGAGAGAAATGTCTCTAAGTATGTGAACCCCTGGCATGTGATGGCACAGCCTATTGCTCTGAGCTTCTCAGTGTGTCATACACTGGCATGGCATGCTGATTCTGAGCCATTATAGTCATTGCATGTTGGATTTGCAATGTGCTTCTGAGCCATTATATATGTCAGATGAGATGGCAAAGCTCACTACTCTGAGTCTTCATGCATTTCTCCTGATTAGAACACTTCTTTCTGTCCTTCCTGCATTAGCTCAGCATGTCTCTTTGGCACACAAACACAGGAAAGAATGGCTTAATTTTAAACAGAATACTGCTTTTATTGCAAAGTGAGAAAAATAATAGGGAAACATCATATCTAATCTCAAATGTCACAAATCCTTTTTGTTACCTGACCGTACTTTTCAAGTTTAACTTTGATAGTAGTTAGAATTTTGAAAGGCATCTAGGTACCTCATTTCCACTGGAATTACCAGAAGATAATAAATATCTTTAACAATCTAAGTCTATGTAGTTTCTGAGACTAAGCCTTCATTTTGAAAAGACACTTAGCAGCCAAATGTTAAAAGCATTTAAGTTGGGAGTGTAAGGGTGTAGACAGGTACCCTAATGAGATTTTCAAAGTGACTAACTCCCACTGAAATCAATCTAGCCTAAGTCCTTTTGGCTTTCAGTAGGATTAATGATCCTCTGTTAGTAAAATTCCTTTGTAAATGGGATTTTGGTAGTTTCAAAAATCTTACCCAGTGCTTCCTAAAATACAGTGCTATTATTTTAGTGTGCAGTTTTTAGTTATATTGATATTTATCATTATTTGATGTTTTCTTGCCTATGTTAGCCAGAAATACACTTTCAATCATCTCCAAATTGTTTAAATGTTTGAGTCAAATTAAGCCTGGGCTCAGCCATCAAGAAACCAATAGTCCTACATGTAGCTTATTCCATAGCTCACCATTTTGAAAAGTTCACATCCTTATCCTACAGAAAATATCTGAGTACATGGGTCGGAATTTCATCACGTCCTAGCAAACAGGCTAGAGGATCAATAACGGATTCTTTTACTATCAGATACTCGGCACATAGTAGAACAAGAGATAAGGAAAAAAACCAACCAACCAACCAACGAAACAAAACGAACAAACAAAAAAAAAACAACAATAAAAACCCATAACATTTTGCAAGTTAGTATCCTCTGACAATTAAAATCTTCTCTTATGATGTAAGAGAGTCAAGCTGAAGCCTGCACCTTTCTCTCTCTTTATTTTTTCTTCCAGACTGGAGAAAGATTTACTAGAGGGAACAAAGACTTGGGCTGTCAAAATATTCTCTCTTAAATGTGATGATGACTCTCTTTCATCTTCCTGGAAAACACATTTATTTCATATTTTCTAAGCTATAGTCTATAGCTACTTTGAGGGCATGGGAGTGGGATTCATGTCACAAGACTTGAGATTCATCCTATATTACTTGATCATATGGATTAATATTTACACACATACACATGTACATACAAGTACATGTGTACATATATGTTCAAGATAGGTCAGTTAAATCATAACTCAATTAGTTCATTGTAAACTAGCAAGGTGATGGAAGCTCTGCTTAAAAGCTAGTGTTATAGTCTCTTTCTTCATCATGTAACTTTAATTACATTAAGGACATTGATGTCAGAGCAGTATTTTTGTTCCATTTGTTCCAGGTAAGACTACGAAAATGCTCAATAAGAGGTATATTATGCACTAAAGATAAGTCATGTACAAGGTTTGTATAGAAGAAATACCTAGCACATAAGTGTCATACGGGCTATGCACGCTTGCTAGAGAGTGGATTTTATGCTTGTTGAATATTGCCAGACAGCCTTTAAAATATTGCTATTGTAGTCTAATGTTTTTTTTATATTAACTCTGTTGCCATCTGAATATGCATCAGGGAAAAGCTATGGGCAGATGCTTTAGAGACAATAGGAAGTTAATAGACCTTATCTTTAGTTAGTGTCAGATGCTGTAACTCCACTGAAATCAATACATTCCTACTGGTTTGTACCAACTGTGGATCTAATGCAAGGCCTCATCCTTGAAGAATGTCATGCATGATGCCGTGTCAGGAACTGCACTGCTGGAAGCAGTAAACCTCACCCTGTGTGTTTTTTTTTTTTTTTTTAATTTTTAATTCAGGATGCAAGATACACAGTTTTCACCCTATGTCATCTTTTAAAGTCACCAAGATAAGTGGCATGACATTAGTAAGGGTTCCAGAATTGGCTTTTGAGATTATATACTTTGTGGTTGGACCCAAATCCCATTCCTGCTCAATGAGTCAATGAACACTTACAGCATAGCAGTTTTGCCATTTTAACTTCAGTTTCAAAAGTCTTTGTTTTATTAGCTTTTTTTTTTTTTTTTTTCCTAAAGCTCCAGATCTTGTGATCACTCATCAGTCTCAATCTCTATTTAAAACCAGAATGTTTTAATTTGTCATTTAGTCCCTAAAGATTTGAGTCTGTAAAAGCAAGTAAAAAAATCATTAAAAAAAACTTCATGATTTTAAACTTGAGCTCAGGAGCTGGGAAGCTTGATTCATGATTTTGTAATTATTTGGGACTATTATTTTCATTCAGATCAATCCACTGATATGACAAATAACACATTGCATATAGCTGCATCAGAAGGATGCAGAAGGTATTGCCTTTCAGCTGTACAGGCACTATGCAAAGGGATTCCTGGTGTGTGTGTGTGTGTGGAATCTTTTACTTTTTAGGAAAGTTGGAGGGTTTATTCACACCTCTCACCTAGCAGTTGTGTCTGCCATCTCAGTAATATGTAGGAAAATAAGAATACCATTTTGATGAATATTCATGCCTGATGAATAGTTTTAACATTTCCACAGCTGGACTCTGGCTGAGCAATCACAGCAGCAGTCAGAAAGTAATATATGTGAAATGAAGCTATTTTCAGCCTATATTTTTAAAATGAATTTGCCAGTTGAATGCTGATAGCTATGGATCAAATACAGTAGCCTGCAGAAAGTAGGCTCATATTGCATGAGCAAGCACATGTAGATACGAGATTATTTTGCACACAGTGATTCCATTTATATAAACAACACTATCCTTGTCAATAACATTATGTAACACCTGTAAACAACATCATCAGACTGTTGTAAACAAGAGTTTATATGTCAATGAAGCATCATTGTCTAAAGGCAGGAAAATTGATATGATTTATCTTTTTTTTTAATAGATGAGTTATCTTAACTGAATCAATTGTTTTCCACTTGTTGCGTTGCATTAGAAAAAAAACATAAGCTGGTTTTCTCCTCTTTTCTCCTCTCTCTCTCTCTCTCTCCCTCTCTCTCTCTCTCTCTTTCTCTTAGAAAGGAACAGCTACTTGAATTCATGATAGAAATAAATGTATTAACCAGTCAATGGAAGAGGGCTTATCTGATATTACTCATACTAATAGCAAAGCTTCCAGGTGACAGTCAGAAATAAAAATATCAAATTAAAAGGACAGAAGAGACATGGACAAGGATAAAGGAAAGATTTACTTGGGATAATCTTATTTTACTGGTGTTTTCATTCATAATTAAGACAAAGTTCCTTCCATACTCTGTACTTTCTTCTCTGCTTCTTCAGATGGGAAAGGCTATGGTGGCAGAAAAGCCAGGACAGAGTTCATTCACCACAGGTAGTTGGTGTAGCGAGTGCCATTAATTACAGATTAAAGCTTAAACAAATTAATTTGACTGAAATTAACTTTAAGACATGTAGTGAAAAAAATAAAAATAAAAATAAAAATCTTTCAATGGTACCAATCTTCATTTTCTTCTATGTACCAAAATTTGCTTAAGAATATCTTCTGATTTTTTGTGTGTTCAAATACAGATAATATTCCATTATTAATTACATGTTGCTCTCCTCATTGTGGGATTTGTCCTTCTCTAGGCTATTCTGTTTTCAATAACCTATCACTTTAATGAAGTTTTAGAGCTGGGGTAATAATTTTCCTGGTGAGCTGTACCTCAGGGTGAACAATCTTCAGAACATTTCATAAAAGAAAAAAAAAAGGGGGGGGGGGGGGCAGATGTTTCCTGGGTTGTGAAGAAGGAAGGTAAAAGAGATATTTGTTTCCCCACATGGGAGACTTTTAATTTAAAAAGCACCATGCTACAGAGCATGGACAAAGGATATAGTCTCCACAAAAAACAGTCCATATTTTTTTTCACAATGTTTGAGTAACTCCATTTCCCACAAAAACAAAATTGCTTTGACAGACCTTCACCTCTTCATTCTTACTTTTAATTTTGATATTGTGTAAACAACTGCTAGTGCTGGAGAAGTAGAGGTCCAGATTTATATATAGAAAATGGCATGCAAATGTTAAGTGGGCAGAAATTCCTTTCAAAATGGAGACCATAAGTTTATAATCTCTTCGGAGGCAGAAAAGCCAAATTTTTGGTTAGCACTTTTAAAACAAAATTTCTATCAAATATTATAATAAGCAAACAGATAATAAAGGTGTTATGTGAGGACAGACAGCTCTTGTGACAACATGAATGATTTGATGAGGAGCAAGAATTAGAACTTCAGAAAGGAAAGGTAGGTTTCTTTTTTACATTGGAAAAAAAGTAATCAAAACAAAAATGATTATATCTACTAGATTCATAAAAACAGAAAAGCTTTTGTTTCTGACTTAAGTACCCTCCCTGCACCTCCCAAGTTAAACAAAACAAACAAAAAACAATAATAATAAATAAACAAATAAATAAAACACTAAAAATATTGAATTTCAAGTCAATTCTGCTTTTATGAATAAGGCCAAAAGTGCACAAGTGAAAAACTCAGTGGGCAGAGATGCAGGAGAATGATATAGGTTTGAATGATGCCCAAATATCCCAATAGCCTTACCTAATTAACTCAAACGATGGAGAGTTTTAAGCCCTTACAGTGGAATACTAAAAGAGAAAAAGCTTTTATCATGCTGTGTCCATGCCTGTCAAATTATGTTCTACTGTAAAGCAGGCTTGCAGCTTGTCTCTGCTGTGTACATTGCTCAGGATGGGAGTATTCACATAAAATCCCTCCTGTGCAATTTGCAGATTGGTTCTTTCTTTAGAGGGAAAAATAATAATAATAATAATACAAAATATTCCAATTGCAGAATGTTACTGATGGAAATTAAATATAAGAAAATCTCTATTTTCTGAAACATAGGCACGACCCTGTATGGTTTTCTGAGCAGATTGCCATATTTCCTCTTTGTTATTGTCTTTCTCCTAATGTAACATGTACTTCATTTTAAGCACTCAGCTTATTCTTTTCCTGAAATTGCATTTGATGTCAGTTATAAAACACGGGGCAGGAGCAAGTTACAAGATACAGCAGCAAGATACCAATAGCTTATATCTCTTTGAAGTCCTGTTCTTTAGGTCACACTGTTTCCAATATGCTTTCAACTGCTTAATGAACTGGTTTGGTGAGCTGGTACATGCTGTAAGCCTTTGAGAGTAAATCAAACAAAACAAATTTTACTTCTGAAGGAAAAAATGATATCCTGAATTTAACTCTGAGGTCTGTACTATGGATAGCCTTAAAAATAATCTTTCCATTTCTTTTTGTTGTTGATATTGTTACCATTTTAGCCAGAAGGATTTAATTGAAGAATAAGCTATCAAGCTGTAGAGAGATGAAGAATGAAGGTCACATCCTTTCTATTTTATCTCTATATTACTCTAAGCCTCAAACTAGCTTTTGGGATAATGCCTATTTCTGTGAAAAAAAAAAAAGAAAGTCTTTCATTTGCTGCCCTTATTATGAGAAGCATTCAAGAGCATGCAAGCATACAGAAACTACATCATGTGAGAAGAAGCCAGCTTAATGCTGTCTTTAGGCTCACTGCAGACACCAGAAGCTATACTTCAGTATAGCTATTCAAAGAGATCCTTTCCTATGGAAGTCTTAAGAGATTATTAAGTGCCTAATATATAGCTTGGGTGAGAAACAAACAGGCCAGGTTAAGGTACAAAGGATGTAGGGTGCTAAGTGAGGCAAATATGACTGCATTTCTCAGAAAGCAGGACTGCAGTTGGGAAAGAAGAAAATACATTGAGAAGGAAGAAGATTCAATCAAAAAGGAAGAACAGTTCAAGAAGTGAAAAAATAAAAATAAACAAATTTCAGCATGGGTGAACTCTAAAGTGTTAACACAGTAGATGTCTATAGGAACTTCTTTGGAGAGTAGGAAAAGGTCACATGCTTCATAGTGTTAAAAGCTGCAATGAGCTTCACTTGTTATTCCACGATGTGTAACTACACTGCAGAATAATTTCTGACTTCCACATTATAAACTAACATTATGGTCACACTGCTTAATGAAAGTAAGTTTATAAATAGGTTTGGCAGTATGTTAACAAGCTCTGCATACAGACAAACACAACAGATGCCAAGAGTTATAAAATGCCTGTACTGGCTACTTCTTTTAGTAAATGAAAAACACTGTCTAGGTCTGTTTAAAGCCTCTAGATAAAGACAAACAAACAGAAAGCATCTGTAACCTCTATTTTGCATGTACCTCTTATGACTGTTGCTTGGACTGTCCATTTCTGTCAGACTGATGAAAAAAAATGGCTATTGTAGTTGTTCTGTGGTGGCTGGGCTCTCTGCTGGTCAAGGATGCTGAAATTTAGCATAGTGCCAGACAAGACTTGTCAAAAGTTGCTTGTTGTGGACATTTCCTTAAATGTGTAAAGTGTCAATGACAGTCTGAAATTGGCAGATTTCAGAGATTCCCTGGAATTTATTTCCATGCTTGTGTTACATAAACCCATTGCAATGCTCCTTCCCATACTGGTAATTGATTAGGGTTAATCCAATGATAAAAATACAGATTTTGTCATAAGAGGATAATTCTCAAGTCATAAACAGAAGAATTTCCATTAAAAAGTGAGATTCATAGTCATACAGAGTTTTTCACTTGACAGTACTGGTCATATACATCTGAAATTGCAGGATTGCAAACTGCAAAAAGTGCATGACCTTATCATAGTATCATAGAATCATAGAATCTCCCAAGTTGGAAGGGACCCACAAGGATCATCGAGTCCAACTCCTGGCACCAAACAGGTCTATAAAAAAACAGAATTCAGACCATATGACTGCGAGCACAGTCCAAATACTTCTTAACGAGGAACAGCTGAGGGAGCTGGGATTGTTCAGCCTGGAGAAGAGGAGGCTCAGGGGCGACCTTATCGCTCTCTATAGGTACCTTAAAGGAGGCTGTAGCGAGGTAGGGGTTGGTCTATTCTCCCAGGTGCCTGGTGACAGGACAAGGGGGAATGGGCTAAAGTTGCACCAGGGGAGGTTTAGGGTGGATATTAGGAAGAACTTCTTTACTGAAAGGGTTGTTTGGCATTGGAATGGGCTGCCCAGGGAAGTGGTTCAGTCGCCATCCCTGGAGGTCTTTAAGAGACGTTTAGATGTTGAGCTTAGTGATATGGTTTAGTGGAGGACTTGTTAGTGTTAGGTCAGAGGTTGGACCAGGTGATCTTGGAGGTCTCTTCCAACCTAGATGATTCTGTGATTCTGTGATTAAACTCCAACAGGCTTGGTGCCCTGACTACATCCCTGGGGAGCCTGTTCCAGTGCACGACAACCCTCTTGGTGAAGAACCTCTTCCTGATATCCAGCCTGAACCTCCCCTGTCGCAGCTTGACCCCATTCCCTCAGGTCATATTGCTGGCCACTCAGAGTAAAAATAGATTGGCGCCTGCCCCTCCACTGCCCCTCGTGAGGAAGCTGTAGACTGCAATGAGGTCTTTCCTCAGCCTCCTCTTTTCCAGGCTGAACAAATCAAGTAACTTCAGCCACTCCTCATACGTTATCCACCCTAGGCCCTTCACCGTCTTAGTAGCCCTCCTCTGGACACTCTCCAATAGTTTCACGTCCCTTTTGTACTGTGGTGCCCAGAACTTCACACAGTACTTGAGGTGAGGCTGCACCCTTGCAGATTATATTCATAATTTGATAGAATTTCAGGACAGAAAATGTCAGCTAGTCTGATCTTCTGAAGATAATAGGTCATTATATTTTTTTCAAGATATTCCTATAATAAACCCCCAAATTTGAGTTTGACTGGAGTGTGTCACTCCTCAGATAGAAAACAGGTGAGAGAGAAGGTCTATAATTAAATAGTACTTTTGTAGCAATTTGGGCAAGTAGGAAATGCCTAAATGATCTCAGCCACCAATCATACGTCATTTTCACAAAATTTGATGGATATTTAGTAGACACATTAACTAGTCAGACTTCCTTGGACACAGACTATTTTTTTGTTAGTCTGCTTGTATTTTTGTGTCTTACACATTGGGTATGTGTTGTCAGAAGAATACATCCTATTCTTGAGTGAGATAATGCATCCGGTAAATGATGCCTGTTAATGACCAGTCCTTACATTTATTAACTTAGAAGTCATACATGCAGTGACTTCACAGATCTACTTATAGTAATAATAAAGACTACAGAAAAAAATTTTTTGGAACCACAAATTAGGAGTGTAGTCTTATTCATTTCGGATGGAGCTCTTACTGAATAGTATCTTAGGACTTGAGAAAAATGTTTCCATAATGAGTTAAGTCTGTGGTAGAAAAATTTGGACCTAACACTTCAGGTGAAGGATCAATGTGTTACGTGGAATTTATGTGGTTAAGAAAAAGGATGGCTGCTGAAGATTTCAAGTTCTCTCCCCATCTACATCAAAAAAGATATATGCTAAACATGCACACATGTTTTTCTCACAATACTCAGGTGATTTTAATTAATTATTTGTATTATATTGGTGCCTAGAAGACCTAGCAAAAATCAAAGTTTCATTGCTACTTGCTGTATGAAACAGCTGGAGACAGTCTCTAACCTGCAAGCCCCTAGTCTAAATAGGAAAGTCAAAGGAGGAACAACATGAGCCACCAAGTCTGGAAGGGCTAAACGGACAGGCTGTCAGCAGTAGACCCACACCTAGTCTTTGGAAGATCTTGCTCCTGGACCAGGATGATGGCCATATGTCTTATTTGTACTTAGGTAAGGCTTTTCAAGCACTCCTAGTATCAGTTCACCCTCTACCTGCTTTTACAAATAGTTGGCCTAGAAACAAAATAATAATTTAAAAAAAAAAAAGGGCAAAACAAATACAAGAGTATATAATTTGTCAGGCTATGTTTTTCATTGTCACACTGGCAGATGTGCTGTATCCATTAACCTTTTTGCAAAGAGCAGAAGGTAAGCTAGTTAACATTTGATAGCTTTACAGAGTCTATTTACTTCTAATGAAAAACTCACCACTACAAGGTATTTTCTTTATATCTGCCTACTTCATACAGTTTGTCACTGAGGCAGTCCTTGAAGTCCGCATGTTTTACTCTCCCAGTTTCCCATATTACTTTAGTAAACAGAAACAGACAGTATCGTCATGATTTATTTACTACATGAGCTTTAATTTGTCTGCTCCAGGTTCATTCCATTCGGAAGACAACTTTCAAGCTGTTAGCTGATAGCATATGCTTTACAAAACACATGAATTTTGTTGCTTGGTCCTATCCAGTAGCTGACCGGGCCTCTGTCAGACTGTTGGATACAACAAACACTGTTTGCATGGAAAGGTTAATGGGTACAACATGTCCTTCTTGCACCTTGGAGAGAATCCAGCAGGTTCCCAAAATTACAGGAAGATTAAAAACAGTGATGATATCATCGAATGCCTGTGTGAGGATGCAGGTGCTCTAATGATAAGTTTGTGGCTGAATCTCAAAGGGGAAAGGGTTGAGAGCAATTCCCACTCCACAGTGTAATCAATCATTGGACAAGCATATAATTAATACACTGGATATATCACGTAGTAATTTTCATTTTCAGAAAGCTTAACTATATTTTCAACATAGCCCAGCAGTCCTAGCATCTACTTGATATAGCTGCAATAAATAAAAATGAAAATAAAAATAAAACTAAAAACATCATTAAGACTCCCAAGAATACAAGAATATATGATTTAGGTAGCTGTAACTACTTTACTCTTAGTTTCAGGCACATATATCGATCTACTTGTTTCATACTGCTATGCTAATTACTATAGGTCCAAAGAATAAAAATGTTGAGAAGTTCATAGCTGGTGGATAAGTTGATAAGCCACTGTCCATCATATTTGAGAAGCAGTGGCAATCCAGTGAAGTTCCCACTGACTGAAAGAGGGGAAACATAGCCCCCATTTTCAAAAAGGAAAAAAAAAAAGAAGACCCAGGGAATTACAGGTCAGTCAGTCTCACCTCTGTGCCTGGCAAGATCATGGAGCAGATCCTCCTTGAAACTATGCTGAGGCACATGGAAAATAAGGAGATGATTGGTGACAGCCAACATGGCTTCACTAAGGACAGATCATGCCTGATAAACCTGGTGGCCTTCTGCAATGGAGTTTCAGCTTTGGTGGATAGGGGAAGAGCAACTAGTGTAATTTACCTGGAATTGTGCAAAGCATTTGACACTCTCCCGCATGACACCCTTGTCTTTAAATTGGAAAGACAAAGATGGGATGGATGGACCACTCAGTGGATAAGGAATTGGCTGGATGGTTGCGCATGTGTTCTTGTGGTCAACAGCTCAGTGTCCAAGGGGAGATCAGTAACGAGTGGTGTTCCTCAGGGGTCTGTATTGGGACTGGTGCAGTTTACCATCTTTGCCAGAGACATTGACTGTGGGATCGAGTGCACCCCCAGCCAGTTTGCCAATGACACGAAGCTGTGTGTTGTAGCTGACACAGTGGAGGGAAGGGACGCCATCCAGAGGGACCTGGACAGGCCTGAGAGGTGGGCCTGTGCAAACCTCATGAGGTTCAACAAGACCAAGTGCAAGGTCCCGCATCTGGGCCAGGGCAATCCCAAGCACAAATACAGGCTGAGTGGAGAATGGATTGAGAGCAGCCCCAAGGAGAAGGCCCTGGGGGTATTGGTTGATGAGAAGCTTGACATGAGCAGGCAATGTGCACTTGCGGCCCAGAAAGCCAACCAAGCCTTACAACCCAAACCATTCTATGATTCTATGAAGTAGATAAATTTTACTTTATGATACTTCATAGACTGAATTCTGCAAAGGAAAACCTAACATGCCCCAAAGTATCTAAGATGAACACAAAAAGTATATGTACGGCAAGTTGAAAGACAGAGATTCTGCACATTCTACAAAAGTTTTCCTGAAGGTCCCTAAAAACTTATGTTATGGCTAATCTGTTTTGAAACACATGACTAGAAAATTTTTAAGAGTAGGACTGGTAAGAATACAGAAATAAATAACTAAATAAAAAAGCAGGTTATAGATGCAAGTATTAAGGACAGGCTTAATGGGATCTTTGATCTGAAGGTCAGGGGAAGATGATACGCTACATAATATGACCACTTGATCGCGTATAAAAATCTTTACTGAACGAAATTTTAAAAGAGCACGTATCTACGTGGCCTCAGGAGAAAGCTCTTCAGAAAACACATAGTTTGTTTTTTTGATTTTTTTGGTTTTCTTTGTTTGTTTAGTGAGATTGCTTTTTTGTATCTGTGTATTGGGTTTACGTGGCAAGATTTTGGTAGCGGGGGGCTGCAGGGGTGGCCTCTGTCAAAAGAGTTCAGCAGCTGCCCCAAGTCAGATGAGAGACAGTTTCAGGCAGCTCCAATATGGACCCGGCACTGGCCAGTGCCAAGCCAGTGAGCAATGCTGTTTGGGCCTTTGGGAGAGCACAGAATCACAGAATCACAGAATCGTCTAGGTTGGAAGAGACCTCCAAGATCATCTAGTCCAACCTCTGACCTAACACTAACAAGTCCTCCACTAAACCATATCACTAAGGGCTACATCTAAATGTCTTTTAAAGACCTCCAGGGATGGTGACTCAACCACTTCCCTGGGCAGCCCATTCCAATGCCAAACAACCCTTTCAGTAAAGAAGTTCTTCCTAACATCCACCCTAAACCTCCCCTGGCGCAACTTTAGCCCATTCCCCCTCGTCCTGTCACCAGGCACCTGGGAGAATAGACCAACCCCCACCTCGCTACAGCCTCCTTTAAGGTACCTATAGAGAGCGATGAGGTCTCCCCTGAGCCTCCTCTTCTCCAGGCTAAACAACCCCAGCTCCCTCAGCCGCTCCTCGTAAGACTTGTTCTCCAGACCCCTCACCAGCTTTGCTGCCCTTCTCTGGACTCTCTCGAGCACCTCCATGTCCTTCTTGTAGCGAGGGGCCCAAAACAGAACACAGTACTCGAGGTGCGGCCTCACCAGAGCCGAGTACAGGGGGGCAATCACTTCCCTAGACCTGCTGGCCACACTGCTTCTTATACAAGCCAGGATGCTGTTGGCCTTCTTGGCCACCTGAGCACACTGCTGGCTCATATTCAGCCGACTATCAACCAATACTCCCAGGTCCTTCTCTGCCAGGCAGCTTTCCAGCCACTCATCTCCCAGCCTGTAGCGCTGCTTGGGGTTGTTGCGCCCCAGGTGCAGGACCCGGCACTTGGCCTTGTTGAACTTCATGCAGTTGACCTCAGCCCATCGGTCCAGCCTATCCAGATCCTCCTGCAGAGCCTTCCTTCCCTCGAGCAGATTGACACACGCACCTAACTTGGTGTCATCTGCAAACTTACTGAGGGTGCACTTGATCCCCTCATCCAGGTCATCGACAAAGATATTAAAGAGGACCGGCCCCAGCACTGAGCCCTGGGGGACTCCACTAGTAACCGGCCTCCAACTGGATTTGGCTCCATTCACCACAACTCTTTGGGCCCGGCCATCCAGACAGTTTTTAACCCAACAAAGCATATGTCAGTCCAAGCCACGAGCAGCCAGTTTCTTGAGGAGAATGTTGTGGGATACGGTGTCAAAAGCCTTACTGAAGTCAAGGTAGATCACATCCACAGCCTTCCCCTCATCCACCAAGCGCGTCACTTGGTCATAGAAGGAGATCAGGTTCGTCAAGCAGGACCTACCTTTCATAAACCCATGCTGACTGGGCCTGATCGCCTGGTTGCCGTGCAAGTGCCGTGTGATGACACTCAAGATAATCTGCTCCATGAGCTTTCCTGGCACTGAGGTCAAACTAACAGGCCTATAGTTCCCCAGGTCTACCCTCTGGCCCTTCTTGTAGATGGGCGTCACGTTTGCTAGCCGCCAGTCGACTGGGACCTCCCCTGATAGCCAGGACTGCCGATAAATGATGGAAAGTGGCTTGGCCAGCTCCTCCGCCAGTTCGCTCAGTACCCTCGGGTGGATCCCATCCGGCCCCATCGACTTGCGTACATCCAAGTGTCGTAGCAGGTCGCCAACCATTTCCTCATGGATAGCGAGGGCCACATCCTGCTCCCCATCCCCTTCCACCAGCTCAGGGTACCAGGTATCCAGAGAACAACCAGTCTTGCCGCTAAAGACTGAGGCAAAGAAAGCATTGAGCACCTCCGCCTTTTCCTCATCTTTTGTAACTAAGTTTCCCCCCGCATCCAGTAAAGGATGGAGATTCTCCTTAGTCCTCCTTTTTGCGCTGATGTGTTTGTAAAAACGTTTTTTGTTATCTTTAGCGGCAGTAGCCACATTGAGCTCCAGATGAGCTTTGGCCTTTCTAATTTTGTCCCTGCACAGCCTCGCAACAGCCTTATAGTCCTCCTGAGTGGCCCGCCCTCTTTTCCAAAGATTATAAACCCTCTTTTTTCTCCTAAGCTCGAACCACAACTCTCTGTTCAGCCAGGCCGATCTTCTTCCGCGCCGGCTTGTCTTTGGGCACATGGGAACAGACCGCTCCTGAGCCATTAAGATTTCCTTCTTGAAGAGTGCCCAGCCTTCTTGGACTCCTCTGCCCTTCAGAACCACCTCCCAAGGGACTCTGCCAACCAGTGTCCTGAACAGCTCAAAGTCAGCCCTCCGGAAGTCCAAGACAGCGGTTTTACTGGTCCCCGTCCTGGCTTCGCCAAGAATAGAGAATTCTACCATTTCGTGGTCACTCTGCCCAAGACAGCTCCCGACCACCACATCTCCCACCAGTCCGTCACTGTTTGTGAACAGAAGGTCTAGCGGGGCACCTCCCCTGGTAGGCTCTCTAACCAGCTGCGTCAGGAAGCTATCTTCCATGCTCTCCAGAAACCTCCTAGACTGCTTTCTCTGGGCTGTGTTGTGCTTCCAGGATATGTCTGGGAAATTGAAGTCCCCCACGAGAACAAGCGCTGATAATTTTGCAACTTCTTCCAGCTGCCTGTAGAACTCCTCATCTGTCTCCTCATCCTGATTTGGTGGTCTATAACAGACCCCCACCAGGATGCTTGCCTTGTTGGCCTTCCCGCTGATCCTAACCCATAGGGACTCAACCTTATCATTCCCAGCCTCCAGTTCCACAACATCAAAACACTCTCTAATATAGAGAGCCACACCACCACCCCTTCTGCGCTGCCTGTCCCTTCTGAAGAGCCTATAGCCAGACATTGCAGCACTCCAGTCATGAGAGTAGTCTCACCACATTTCTGAGATGGCAACCAAGTCATACCCTGCCTGCTACACGATGGCTTCCAGTTCCTCTCGTTTGTTACCCATGCTGCGTGCATTAGTGTAGATGCACTTCAGTCAGGCCATTGCCTTCTCCCCCAGCCTTGCCATTGTTCTCCCTGGCACAGCTCCAACAAGCCTTATTCCAGCCCCGTCCCCCTTCTTACCTAGTTTAAAGCCCTCTCAATGAGCCCTGCCAGCTCCTGGGCTAGGATCCGTTTTCCCCTTAGAGATAGGGACCCGTCTGCGGCCATCAGGCCGGGTGCCGAGTAAAGCACCCCATGGTCAAAAAAACCAAAATTTCTGTGTTGGCACCAGCCTCTGAGCTACGTGTTAATCAGTTGGGCTTTCCATGTCCACTCTGTACCCCTCCTTGCTACTGTAGGGATGGACAAAAGCACCACCTGTACTCCCGCTCCATCCACTAACCGTCCCAGTCCCCTAAAGTCCCATTTGATAGCCTTCAGGCTTCTCTCTTCAATATTATCACTGCCAGCCTGGACTGTCAAAAGTGGATAGTAGTCAGAGGGGCGAACCAGGCTGGGAAGCTTTCTGGCAACATCCCTGACCCTGGCCCCAGGGAGGCAGCAGACTTCCCTATGGGTAGGGTCAGGCCGACAAATAGGGCCCTCTGTTCCCCTGAGAAGGGAGTCGCCTACAACAATCACCCTTCTGTCTTTCTTGGTGGAGGCAGTCTTGAGGCGTGGAGTCAACCTCCTCACCCTAGGTATCCTCCTGGGTAGACTTTCTACCTCATCTTCACCCACCAGTCTCTCAAGCTCTAGGGCCTCAAACCTGTTGTGTATGCGCACCTGGGAAGGTGGGGGCGGTAGGGGGGGGGGCATCGCCTGCGACGTCAAGCAGGGACCTGTCTCCATTCCTCCTCAACTCCTAGGTCCCCTCCCTTTGCCCGACAGGGCAGGGGGTCCACCCCCATTTGGGGTGTCTCACCCCGGTACCTCTCCTTCAGGCCCTGCAGGGAGTTGCTCCACCAGTCTATCTCCCGCTCACACTCCCTGATAGCCCTCAACCTCTCCACCTCCTGCCTGAGCTCTGACACCAGGCAGACCAGGTCATCCACCTGCTCGCACCTCATACACACACTACCTCTGCCTCCCTCAGATGGCAGCAACAGGCTCGGACACTCCCTGCATCCAGAGACCTGAACTGCCGCATTTTTGAGCAGGCAGTCAGTCTGGGTGGTTACAGACTTTCTAGAGAGAGCAGTCTGCCTGGTGTAGACCATTGCAGCCCAGCTAGCGGTCAACAGCTGTTAGAGGAGTTGTTCGTATGGGCGGCGGGTGGGGGTGGGGGGGAACGTTCTGCCCTCTCTGCCCTGCCTGCTCGCCCTGCCTGCGCGCACTGCCCCGCAAACTGCCGCGCCCCGCCCTTCTGACGCGCCGCGCCCTGTTTGCCCGCCCTGGTCCCCGCGCTCCTGGTCGCTCGGGCTCCCTAGGGGCTGCTTTTGAACGACCGGGGAGGGGGCGCTGCTGGCTCTGCCTACGCCTCGTCAGCTTCCCTCGCGAGGGCTGCCGGGTCCTGGAGGCTCCATCGAGTGGCCTCGATGCCGGAAAAAAAGCCCTGCCTGTCCCGGTACCCTGCTCTGCTGCAGAACACGTCTGCCTCGGAGCCGATCGCCTCAGCAAGCAGTAGTTGCTGATACCACCTGCTCACCTCTCTTGGTCCTTGGGTAGCTCTGTTCCATCCAGACAGACTCAGATATATGAACTAGTTACTTATTCTTCCCTTGGCTACCTCTGAGCTGGGCAGCCGCCAGTAAAGAATACTAGTTTGTCTTTTCAGCAGTGTGATAGATGACAGATGCATCTTTGATCTCTACTCAGTTCTGTAACCCAGACTGCAGTTCAGGATTTAAAATGTCTACAGATCCAAGTGGAGCACAAAAAGAAAGGTTATGACGTACAAATATGCTTTACTGAGGTAGTAGCTAGGGCAAAGGGAACAGCTCTTTGGAAACCAAAACTTTCCTATATGCTAGTTTTATATAGTGGAATAGACTCCCCAAAGAACCAAGCAGCCATTGAAGATTTCATAATTTGTTGCAAAATCAAGGTATGTTCCTTTGGTCATTATTGTTCTGATATTATATCTTAGATATGTTTTTGGGAAAAATAAGAACCAAAACAAAAACAAAGCAATCCAAGCCTCTAAAGCACAGCTGAAAGAGGAAACTACTGCAGAGCTGACCAACAGATGATAACCATTGCTTAATGAGCTATTAGGGAACAATACATATAACTATGATATATAAAAAAGTGGAATGAAACAGCATACAGTTTTAGAGCTTGTTCTTTGAGAAGTATAGATCCTAAAGAAAACAAAAACAAACAAGCAACAACATCAAAAAAAATCAAAACAAACATCTAATATTCCAGAGACTGGTTTTCCACTCATTTCTTTTCGAGGTTTCACATAATTTATGTGTATTGAGCAGGGCAAATCCCTTTACACGTGGGTAATTCACTGTATTTAATGTACACAAACCCATAATTTAAAATTATTCACAAAATTGCTATGAAGCATCAAATATAGCAAAGATTAATACTTCTTGATTTTTGACTGCTCATTTGACACAAAAACTTACAGATTCACAAACTTTCAGCAATGGTGTAGAAAACCTTCAGTTCTAAAGCTGCCTTTCTTTCTTTCTTTCTTTCTTTCATTCGTTCGTTCTTTTTCTTTTTCTTTCTTTCTTTCTTTCTTTCTTTCTTTTTCTTTTTTTCTTTCTTTCTTTCTTTCTTTCTTTCTTTCTTTCTTTCTTTCTTTCTTTCTTTCTTTCTTTCTTTCTTTCTTTCTTTCTTTCTTTTCTTTCTTTCTTTCTTTCTTTTCATATATTTTCTTTCACTCTTCACAAAAATGCTGTATAAATCTATTGTTTTGCTACCAGATTTTTCGTAACAGCTTTAAAATATCTTCTTATTCAAATGAGCTTAATAAATATGCAAAAATAACAAGAGTAAAGAGAAAATAGTTTGTGCTACAAGACATACAAAATGAACCTGTGAATGCAACTTTTTATAATTTTGATGGATATATGGGTATTTTGAAAATTTCTCAGACATTACTTGGAATCAAATGGTCAAATCTGAAATTCTTAATCCTTCTTCAGGAAGCAAAACACCCCTATTGGAGAAAACCACTCTGTCAATGAGAATACAACAATCTCTGTTGTCGAAAAATTGAAAGGAATCTCTCTCCATTTGTAGTATCTGTTTTTAAGTACGAGTTCATTATGGTACTGGTGTCTGAGTCTTGTGAAAGGACAGACATCACATGCAATGTTTTAGAGAGCTGATGGAACACTTTTGACTAAAATTCTATGATGTGGTGGAAACAGATTTTAATATACACTGAAGAAACAACTCTGCAAGATTTTCAAGGCACAATTTCTGAAATAAAAGTGTGGCCTGTTTCTCCCCCTGTCATAAATGGCTACACCTCTACATCCACAAGTTATTTTCCTTCTTTTCCTTATCTTGACAAAGATTTAAAAAAAAAAAAAAAAGAGAGAGAGAGAGAGAAGGAGAGTGTCTGCTTCTTTAAGAGTATCTAGTCAAGGACCTTTCCCAAAGCCACAAGAGATAAGAAGAAAGGGAGGAAGTGAGGGGTTCTAAACCTGATTAGTAGTACTAACTGATAAGGAGAGAAACAGAATGTGTGAATGTTGATTCGAGCAAGGTTGTCTGAGTGAGGGACTGGGATAATAAGAAGTAGAGGAAAAAATAAGCAAAATGCTGAGATGTGGACCTGACAAAGTGAAAATGGAGACAATGACAAGAAAGAAGCCTCCCGGTCACACTGGTTGATGGGTTATCAACATACACTTGCCACTTTCAGGAGGATCAACCTGGATTTTGCAGTTGACAAGATTGTTAACCAGAGGAAGAGAAGAGTTGCCTGGACTGTGAGGGTGCAGAAACTGCAGAGCTCTGCAAACCCATGGGGCTGTGCAGGGGAAGAGGGAGCAGGAGGAACAAAGAGGGGTTAGGTAGAAAAAGGTGTAAAAGGGCCAGTTGCATGTAAAATGGGACTGATCAGTATGCTTGTCTGGCCAAGTCTGTACCGGACCACCACAGCTTGTCCTATCTTCTTCCATTGTCTCATAAAATCTTTTCTGAACTATCCCTCTGTGTATTCATGGTCTTTCTCCTGTGTGTACGAATGCTGAAGGACTATGCCAGCCACTGGCAAGATGTGTGTGCGTGCGATTGAAGGTTGGTGCCAGCTCTGGAGTCAGGTTGTGGATTGAGCATCCCAGCCTGTGGTGCCAGCTGCTGGACTGAGTGTGGGGTCTCAGCACCAGTCACTGGTGGGACCTGTGTGCGTGTGAATGAAACTGGTCCCAGCTACTTGAGTCAGCCATGGACTGTGGTGTAAGCTACTGGCATGAGTGGGGGTCCTAATATCATTAGTGTCGGGGCCATAGCTCTCTGGTTCTGAAAGGGTCCTACAGACTTTGCGCCCAGAGTACCAGGTAATGGGAGACTGGTGTGAGTGGATCGGGTGGTTGCTGCTGGAGTCATATTGGGATATAGGTGTCCCCAACCTGTGGTGCCAGATAAAGGAGCGAGTGGGATCCTGGCATCAGCTACAGGAATGAGTGGCGGACTCCCACTTCCAGGCACTGGGACAGGAATGGTGTGCATTACCAAACCAGCTGCTGGGGGGGAATTGGTGTGAGTGAGGCAAGTGTGGGGCTCCACACCGGCATCCGGACTGGGGCCATTGGTCACCGTCTGCATGCCTGTTGCTGGCTGCTGTGAAGGGGTATCTGTATCTTCCCCAACCTGGTGTGTGGAGGGTGTGCATGTGTATTTGCTAGCAAACTTTAAGCTGGACTAGCCAGTGAGTAGCAGGGGTCTTGGGTCCAGACCAGGGTATCAGGTGGGCAGGGGGTCTGTGCTGATACGCCCAATGGGACTTGCAAATGCAATATGCCATATGAGGGATGAGTGTGTGAGTGCTGCATGTGTGCAGCAAGCTTCAAACTGGGCCAGCTGGTGAGTAGGTGACCTGTGAAATGGGTAAGAGGGCTCAGGATCTGTGCAGGAGTGCTGGATGGACAGAGGTGCCATAACAGTGCTTGAGGGATTTGTGAATGTGCATGGGCTTGTGAACCTAGAGAGTACTGTGAATGTGTCTCTACCAGCTGGAGAAGAGGAAGGGTATCCAGTGTCTGTTTTTAAAATGTGAGTCCTGTATGTAAGTGCTGTTGAAGGCAGTTGTTGTCTGGTGCAGCCAGTGTAACCAGTTGTGTCAGTGTCCTGTCTCTGTGTGCATTTGTGTGTCTTTATACATGCTCAGCCTTGCTACTGTTTGAACCTGCAAAAGGGAAAGCTGCAGCCATGCCCCCCAGCCTGGGCAGAGACCCTGGGTCCCAGGCACTGGGCTAGGCAACAGAAGTTTACCTCACTTAAAAAAAAAAGTGTCTCATTTTGCAAATTTTGGTTTCTTCTCTGTTCAGCTTGGTCAACTGAACATGACTGATAAAGGAATATTATTTATCACTTAAACTGAAACTCATGACATGTATTTACTTTTGCTGTTTCTATAGATCGTAAAACAACAACCTGATACAGGCTTTAAAAGGGCATTTGAGCCAGCATCCCTCTTGCCCTTATATCTTTTTAAATGTGTAATTTCTAGTGTGAAAATCAGCAAATTTAAAGCCATATGTGCTATCATTATGTGTTTTACAGACTTTCACGTGCAAGTAGTTTTAGAGTTGTGATGGTGGCTGGGTCTTGTTCAACTTGTTCTTATGGGGGGGGGAGGGATGAGGAGAAGATATTAATAGCAGCTAGAGTGAACTCTATTTTAAAGTCCTAAATATCAAGACAAAACGTTTATAAATTTAATTTAGCCATACTATATATGCTGCCTTATTTTTTTTTCATTCTGCTGCAGGTATCCTTATGAAACATTTGGCTAGAATCACAAAAGGATGCAATGATAGCCAGGTTGAGCACCACTACGTCCAAGGTTTTTGTTCTCACCTGCAAGGGCTCAGGCAGGCACTCCAGTTCCATGTGTTGTGGATGAAGAGGGCAGAGTGAAAACCTAGAAGGTGCAGTCCATTTACACAGCAAGCATCTAAGCTCATCAAAGGGAAGTAGTAAGTGAACATGACACTCAGTCCATATCCTATCAGGTATCTACTCGTGGCTCAGAGCAGTCTCACTGAGAAAAGAAAGAGTTCACAGCCCAGAATATTTCATTAAGTATCTGATCCAGACAAGGTATGTTTAAATTTTTCCTCAGGCTGAAGGGATTCAGCTCTTGAGTGAAACACTGAAGCAAGCCCTACCTGCTAGACAAAGAACCAGGAGGAAATGGAAATCTTCTGCACAGATGACTGAAGCTGAGTATGTCAAATTGATTGTAAAAATCATGATGACAATGAAAGAGTAGACAAAACAGAGAAAAAGATCTCCAAGATGAAGAAATTTGTCTGTGTTTTTATTTAAGGGTCACTTGACGGCTGCTGCTGCTTGTTGCCGACCTTAAAACTTAACATTGAATGGAGAACAAGATGCCAGGAGCATCAGAGGTTCAGGAAGATAATATCCCTGGGGCTGATGGTCATATGTCATTTCCCCTACTTGTATTGTTTGTTTTTGGTATTTTTTGTAATCAAGGCTTGAAAGAAATGTTGTCTGTCATAAACTGAACCCTAGGGAAGTTTCATCCATTATTATGCACCTATTCAACAGAAGCAGCACGAGGCAAGTTACCTATTTTCATCCTGAATTTTCACTAGTCTTGGCAGTTTAACCTTGCATGAATATTTTAAAATGCATGTTGAACTGCTCCTTGGAAATTCTACTGGCCGTGGCATGAGCTTCAGTATTACAACTGCTTTGTTGTAATTAAGAAATAGATATCAAAATCCTAGGACAGGAACACCTGAGGTAGCATATTAAATATTTATTCAGAGTAGCACATTAAGCACAATAATTTAGACAGTGAGTTATTCTAATTAGATGTCCACAATAACCAGCTTTTCAAATCTAAACATTAAGCACTTCATGTGGTACAATGAATGTATTTATGAGGAAAACAAAGGGACTTTTTTTTCAGTGAAATATTGAGAAAATTAATTATCCCCTGTTTCAGTTGGCAAACAGTCCGATATAGCTAAGATCAAGGCACAGCAGCTTGCCAATTCAGGATAGTAAACCTTGTTCATCATCTGCCATGGCATGTTACTTTTTTTCAGTTTATGTTCTGTACACTTGGTAAGTATCAGCCATCAGTTTCTATTCCTTTTTTCTATCAAATCACTTGACTTTCTAGATCCACAAAAGTTAGTTCTACCTCATATAATATTACTCATGACAGAAAATACATTTTTTTCTTTTTTTTTTTTCTTATTGAATTACTTAAAGTTCTTATTACCTATTGTAGATTTACAGGGACCTCCCTGTGCCTTCAGGAGATCACAGAATAACAGAATCACAGAATGACCAAGGTTGGAAGGGACCTCTGAAGATCATCTAGGCCAACCTCCCTGCCAAGCAGGATCACCTTGCGCAGGATGCACATTGCGCAGGATGGCATCCAGGCAGCGTTTGAATATCTCCACAGTCTCGCTGGGCAACTTGTTCCAGTGCTCTGTCACCCTCACCGTAGAGAAGTGCCCCCTCATATAAAGCCAGAACCTCCTGTGGTTCAGTTTGTGCCTGTTGCCTCTCCTCCTGTTGCTGGGCACAACTGAAAAGAGACCAGCTCCATCCTCTCGACATCTTCCCCTCAGATATTTATACACATTAATGAGGTCTCCCCTCAGTCTTCCATTTTCCAGACTAAACAGGCCCAGCTCTCTCAGCCTGTCCTTGTATGACAGGTGCTACAGTCCTCTCATCATCTCCCTAACCCATTTTTGGACTCGCTCCAGTAGCTCCATGTCTCTCTTGTACTGGGGAGCCCAGAACTGGACACAATACTCCAGGTGTGGCCTCACCAGGGCTGAATAGAGGGGGAGGATCACCTCCCTTGACCTGTTGGCAACACTCTTCCTAATGCAGCCCAGGATACCATTGGACACCTTGGCCACAAGGGCACATTGCTGACTCGTGGTCAGCCTGCTGCCCACCAGGACTCCCAGCTCCCTCTCTGCAGAGCTGCTCTCCAGCAGGTCAGCCCGCCCCCAGCCTGTGGAGGTGCTTGGGGTTATTCCTCTTCAGGTGCAGGACCCTGCACTTGCCTTTGCTGAACTTCTTGAGGTTCCTCTCGGCCCATCTGTCCAGGCTGTCGAGGTCCCTCTGAATGGCAGCACAGCCCTCTGGGGTATCAGCCACTCCTCCCAGCTTTGTGTCACCAGCAAACTTGCTGAGGGTGCTCTCTGTTCCATCATCCAGGTCCTTGATAATTAAGTTAACAAGACTGAACCCAGTACTGAGCCCTGGGGGACACTGCTATCGACAGGCCTCCCACTAGATTCCGCACCACTGAGCACAACCCTCTGAGCTCTGCATCCAGCCAACTGCCAATCCACCTTACTGTCCAGTCATCTAGGCTGCACTTCCTGAGCTTGTCTAAGAGGATGTTATGGAAGACGGTGTCAAAAGCCTTGCTGAAGTCAAGAGGACAACAAAAAGAGGAAGTTTTAAGCAGAACTCAAATCCAGTGATGAAAAGTCTGTCAGTTCATCTTCATGGCATCTCCATATACTTACTGGTCGTTGCAGCTACTTCTTCAAGTCTTTAACTATCTATGCCTTTCAAATTGTAAATCTTTATTGGCAAGGGACAATTGGCTATTTTTCAGGCCTATTTTGGGGGGAGGGTTCAGAAACTCCCAAGAACATTTTACATCTCAATCCAGGTAAGTTCAATTTAAAAGATGAATTAATCTTTATCAGTATTCAAATTAATTCTACTGCACTTTTCTGGTCAACAACCATAGAAGGGAACAAATTTTCCTGAAGTTCAGAAATTTTCAAAAAAAAAAAAAAAAAAAGACACAATCTTCTGAAGTCCTCATCATGGTATATAAATTTTGCAAGTTCCTGCCCCCCACCTCCTCCAGTGAACACACAAATTAGAGTCTCAGTTGTGGATTGTGTCCTGACAAGAAATTATATTTCAAAATGGTTTCATTAACGACACAAGCACAGCACTAGGCATGACAGAAGTGTGCACTTCCTACATACATTTTAGTAAAAAGCAATATGGCAAGCCCTGAAGGCCGTGGCTTTTACTGCCAACAAACTAAGAAAAGCCCTATCATGGTATGTGGTCTCATTATGGTATAACATGTCTTTTGCACCTCTGGTGTAATCAAGAGTTTGCTTTTACTTGTGGAAAATCTTGCTGTGCTTTTAAAACTAAAACTGCTGTACACAATGTCCACACAGTATTTTTACAATAATTCCATTTCTTATATAGAAAAATAAAATAAGAAAAGTTTAAATTGCAATTTTTCCTTTTATCTTCCCCATTACTGCACAAACTAGTTTTACTTTATTATGACATACTAGACTATATACTTTTTTGTATTCCATGATAGTTTTCTTGTGCATGCATATTTGACAAATTAAATAAATAATTGCAGAAATGATTTTTTTCAAAAAATAAAAATTTCTAATAAATAAATAATTTCAGAAATGTTCAATTTTAAATGAAGAAACGAAATCACATGCAACATTGAAGTATTTTTTATTGCAGAGAAACATTCTTTTTTTTTTTTTTTTTTTCTATTCCATTTTAAAGTCTCACCCTCCTTTCCCAGAAACACAAGTCCTTGTGCCAGCATCCAAAGGAGGAAAAGCAATAACCTACTGTGGCAGGGACATTCTGTCATTCAATGCTATGTATCTGCATTAATCTGGTTTTAATTTGCTTATTGTTCATTTTGAACATTAGGAACTAAAAGTTTCCATTTTTCTTTTAAGGAATTCCAAATATGGTCAAAAGTCAAATGGAAAAAGTAACATGGAATGTAGGTCATGGAAAATTTTAAATGGAAAATTCATGTCATCTGTGAAAGCAAAATATCTCATAGAACCACTCTATAAACACACTGATTATTTTGTTCTTCATTTGCTTCCTCAGTCCTTCTTTATCCTTAAATTAGCTTTATCCTTAATTTAGTTAGACGCTAAAAATTTCATTGGAAACTTAAGGAGCAGACTTTGCTGTGTGAGGAAGTTTCTGAATAAGACATCAAGTTTCTAGCCATCAGAGGATAATTTATTGATACTTGTCAAAAGGAAGTATCAGTCTAACAGAAATCAAGACAAAAGGAATGCCTGATGAATTTCCTTTGAAGTGCCTTTTATAAAAGTCCTTGGTAATACATATTGATGAACTCCAAATTGTCTTGCCTGAAGGGAAAAGAAAGTAGACTGCTTTACACTGTCTTATAAATATTCATCAAAAGAACAAGACTTATGTTTCCAGGCGTGAGGTGAATGATTACGGTTGTATGATTGCCTTGGAATCTGGATAATTAGTGAAACAGCCTTTGACAGTGGGAGAATTTTAAACTTGGTATCATGCCATCAGTCCTTTTGGATTTAAAGACAGTGCCTGCTATTCTGAAAGGAAGCAAATTTAGGACTTGATGGGTAGCTATAATTAAGTTCACCATTAGTTTCATCTACTATTTGTTTGCCTGTTTGTTTAGCCAAAAATTAAAGGCAAAGTTGTATAGCATGTCTCTGTTCTGACTGTAATGAAACCACATCATCTGCGCTGTGGATGTGTTGCTGGAATATACTAGTGGAAAGGGCTCTTTAATTAAGACATTAAAAAAAAAAAAGAAAAAAAAAGGCTGGTGTGGTTGATGTGTCAGTAGACAGAAATCTGCAGACTGTTGCTTGGCTCACCTCAGTCTTGATTGTTTCATAAAAGAATTGAAAGTCAACAATTTACCTTTCATGCTTACTTAGTGCATGTGATAAGGATATGAACTGCATGGGAAAGAATCACTGTGAATCGTTTGGGGAGAAAAAAAAAATGTGTCTGTGCTCACTGATCTGTGAATTCTCATCCGTTGCTCAAACTGTCTGTAGTTTTCTATTGACCCTTGTAACAGGCTGCTAGCCTTCTACTAGCAAAGACCAACAAAAAACCATTCTCAGGAAACATTATCCTTTACAGTGTTTAGCACTTAAATGCAATTAGGCAAATATAATATCCTCTTTGAAGAGAAATAGTTGCTCAGTTTAAGTAACTGAAACTAATTATCTCTGTTGAATGAATGACACATTCTATGAGTATTTGAGTGGTGTGTTAATTTCTCAAACTGAAGAGGGTAAATAGATTGTATTTCTGGGTGGAGAGCAGTAGAAGAATCTTAAAGGAGATTTATACTAATTTATAACCATACTTAAATACAGAGTCCTGTGCAGCAAGCCAAAATGTAGTGGCAGTCAGCCCAGAGCAAAGAAGCTCACCTTGTAAATAGTGTTTTCCAAGAAACAACTTATTATGGCATAAATGGTGTAACTGCTTAAAGTGCTGCATTTGAAAAAGATGTTATTACCATGAAAGTTGACTTGATCAGAAATATTTAGAAGGATTTAAAGGAACCTTGTAACACTGAGTTGGGTTGAATACCTACATGATGGTGATGACAGTGATATTATATTTGTACAGAGAACAAGATGATTATTTGTTATTGTCTTTGTGGGTAGATTATGAAATCTCTTCTTTTATCTTGTCCTGTTCTACTTAATATGTTGTGTGATCCATGTTACTCATCTCATGAAAAATAGTTTGATAACTGGGCCTGCTCAAAATTTATATTGAGAACATTGAGAACTCTGCCATATAGAAGCTCAAGAATTCATCTTACAATGAAACAAAACATAGCAATCTTGTAATTGTGGAGAAACATTAAGCAAATTATTATTTTTTTCCTTGTTCTCAAGTCTTAAGAAAGTCAGAATCAGAAGATTTTCAGGTATTTAAATATTTGTCATGGCTGGAGATTTCTGTAAATGATAAGATGGCATTATTTTTGTAACAGTTTTTATTTCTCTGCCAGGGGACAGTTTTCCACTTAAATAGTAAATATTGGCTGCAACAACATGTGCAGAGCAGAAACCAAACCAAACCAAAACAAAGCAAATGAACAACAACAACCAACCAACCAAACACCAGTTAAGTAACTTTAAAACCTTGCATTACCTGCAGCATTTACCTGAATCTCTGTAATGTCAACCACTGAATTACTGTGTTCTAAGAAAGTGAAGAAAAGCTACACAGTGGCATTACAGATGGTGTAAATGACATGAAAGGTCTACTTATTTATACATGAAAAGCTTGATGTCAAAGCATACAAAATACAGCCATCAGCAGCAGAGACCAGAGAGACACCTGTGTCTGTAGTTAATCAAATGGCTTACTATAACTTTAAGGTAATATGAAATAAGCAAGGTGCTGAACTGAAATATTCTGACTGTCAAAAATTGTTCACTGAAACACTGAAGTGTCTACTTCACGTGTAGAAATCTCTTTGTGAGATTTCTTGCTAAGAGGACAGGTATTCAAATTATCTTTCCTCACTAATAGTACCAGGCAACCAATTACTTTTAAAACTACTTGTCACCACCAAGTTTCTCTGCTCTCTCTCTACTACAGTTGATTATTTCCAGACAAGGATTTAATAGTCTTTTTAATAGTGTTTAATAGTCAACAGTTCCTAACAGTTACTACATAGTGATTTCCTCAGGGACCTTGGCTTCCACTGCATGAAATGCATTGATCTGGGGAGATAACCATATAAGTTTGAATGACCATGTTCATTTCTGATACTATACTGTATGTTTTTAAAAAGTCAACTCTGTTACACTGCAGTTGTGCTATGTTCTAGCTATTATTTGTGACTTTACTAAAGCATTTCCATTACATAGTCATTCCTGTGTATGAATATCAGTGACTCTGCAATGATCACACCAAGTGTGAGCAGAGGGGTGATGGAGCCATGGAGTGCCTTGTTTTGAGTGGTCCAATACTTCTTAGCACTTTCTTACCTTGCTGAAACAGTTTCAGGTTCAGAGCTGGTTCAGTCTCTGAATCAGCTCTGACACTGATAGGTCACAGATTTCCACTGGGCAGAATTACACCTGCTCTATCTGGTTTTGCCATAAGCTTTGTAGAATTTTATCATCTTTTGATACCACACTTTCTCCACCTTCTCTAAAGGTGGAAAGGTCTATAAGACAGCTGATTTCTGCCACCCTGACTTACATAAGGAGTGGACTCAATTCTTTCCTGAATTTACTTCCTTTTTTCAACCACAAAGAACTTTTCTGTGTCTCAGACCATTTTATAATGCTTTGAGAAAAATACAGGAAGAAAGATTGCATACTCTTTTCAGGAAAAAAATTTAGAAGGCAAATGTTTGTCAGATCCAGCATGAAATTTATCGTAAATATCAACAATTCCTGTTAGAACAGCTCCATGATTAAACCTGTACTGCCTTTATCTCAAACTACAGTTGAATCACTAAGACATGGAGAATTGCATTTTTATTCTTATTTTTTCCTATGACTTCTTCTCTTTCCCTTGCTGGAGAAATATTCTATGGTCAAATATTCAGTGGAATAAGGAATGAGACTAATCATCTATATATTAGAAAAATGAAATCTCAAACATTTTGTAAGACAGGTGAAAATATCTCTAGTCTAAATTTCCTTTTATAAATGAAATAATGTTAAATGAAAATAGAATTTCTAACTATTCACTGCAACCAAGCTAGTTAAACAATCTAAACTCTTAATATAATGCCAGTGAACATACTGGGGATAAAGAAATGTCAGAACATATATACAGATTTTTGGGTTTATGTATTAAAAGGACAAAGAGCTAATTAAGCAAAGATTATTTATGCCGGGAGGAGTCAAAACAGGTAGAGATAATGATAAATATATATATATATATTTTATTTTTTTAAAGAAAATTTGTGCCTGTTTAGAATTTGTTGGCAGGCCTGATGCAATTCCCAAACCTGTTGCTCACCTATGACATATGTAACTTGTGACCTGGGTGTTCTTTTCCCCTCCTCCCAGACCTGGTGGCTAATTTAGATAAGTTGTAAACAAATATATATATATATTATATATGTATATTAAATAATATATATATATATTTTTTTTTTTCAGAAGAAAAAAAGTAAGGGCTTGGTGACCCTTTAAATAGGATGTTTTAGATGTTCACTAGATACAAAAGAGGACTTTCTCTGAGGACTGAGAAGTGACAAATATAACTCCATTATTAGAAAAAAAGAATCAAAAAGAGTCTTAAGAGATAAACCAAGAAAGTGTAGGCCAAACTGTAGCAAAAACATCTTGACAGAAGTAAGTAAGAGAACATCTACTAAAGTATAGTTCATTAAAAGTGGCCGGAGTAGTTTCAGTCAAGGAAGGTCATGGTTAAATAACCTGATAGAATTCTTTGAAGATAGCTCTGACATGACAAATAAATGAAATTTAGTAGGTATAATACAGCTGGATTTTCAAGAAGTATTTGGTGAGGTTCCACATCAGAGATTGCTAACTGTGTAAAGAGTCATAGATAAGACAGGGTGCTAGATAGAAATCTGGATAAAGAGCAAGAGACACAAATGTAGTCATGCATAGAAATATATTAAATTGGAAAAAAAAATAATGAGCAGAGGACACAGTGGTCAGTTTTCAGACTACAGTTAATTATGCTGTACATATTACTGGAAAGAGGATATTGAAAACAAGATATCAAAGGTCTGATCCGAAGACCGTTCAAGTCAATGGTTTTGGATCAGGAGTCAAGCTTGAATACTTGTCTGCCCTTCTGTAGCTGTACTCACAGTTTGGAAAGAACAAGTCAGAGTCAGAAGTTTTGCAGTTATTTAAATATTTGGACCAAATAATGATATGTGCTTACAACAAAATGTACAAAGAAAAAATAATATTAATACCAAAAAAACTTGTAAAGTTTGAAGTTCGATAAAGTCTGAAGTAGTCTCAATTCCCAGTGCAAATAAGTGTTCATTATGCTTAGTTTCACTTCAGCTGTATTTCCACAATGGGACAAGTGTGATAAATACAAAAACTACCCAAAATACGTAACATGAAAAGCACCCGAGATTTTTTCCCAAACTGAAACTATTATCCTATGATGTTCACCCCCAAACAAAGTATCATTGTATCAGGTAAATTTCAAATCAAAAGTAATTATGCAGCTAAAGTCTAGACCATTTACTGAATTATGACTGATTTGTAAAGATCAGTCCAGTAGTCCAGTAAAGATTAGTCCAGAATTTAGGAAAAAAAGGGGACTTTCAACTCACCAGTGTATTTCTGTTTGTCTTTAAAAAGAAAAACTTTTGCAGGTGTGTTAGAATGCTATTGCAGTAATGAAAATATAATCTGACACTGCTGTTTAGATGCTACTCTGTTGATGAGAATGTGTGATGCCACTAAAACCAGTCGTATACCAAAAGGTATATGTTGTCTTCTGTGGTTCAAATTAGTTACCAGGTCAGAGTATTTTTCTGTTTACTTCTGCCATTCTTAGTGAAAGGACTATGACATTTTGTCAGGATTATGTCCGTCTTGAGTACCAGATTGCAGAAAGAGAGGATTCAGAAACAGGTCAACAGAAGTAATTCTTTGATACAGAAGAAATCCAGGGTTGAAACAGAGGATTTTTACGAAATGGAAAGGTTTTTGTTATTTTTTTAGGCTTATATAACAGCCATCAAGAACATTGCTGTGATAGGGAAAGGAGGTTTATGTGAGCCAACAGTAGCACTGCTGAAATTGAAGTAATTCCCTCAGAAAAGAGATGTTTGAATGGTGTAAAACAGTGAGAATCCTTTTTTAGGAATTTCATTACAATAGGGAAAAGGAATCCCAGACAGCTTGAATCAGAATATGACTCAATGAAATCACAACCAGTTGTATTCTGTACTCACTTCCGCTGAGGACTGTAATCAATAACTGCTGGAGTTTTTGGTTGTAGAGGTGAAAGGTAGCACAAGGTACCTCAAATACCTGTTAACTCCTGATCACTGAAGGTGGTTTCTTTCTGTTGCCTTTTTTTTTTTTTTTTTGGTCTGTTTGTTTTGCCTAAAACTGCTTAAATGCATTTTTTTGTTTGTTTGTTTTTTTTCTCTCTCTATGAAAACCACTTGGCCACTGTTCTGAAGCAGTAGATCAGTAAAATCCACAAGTATGAGCATTTTCCTCAAAATAGCCACAAGTCCAACCAGTAAGAAAGAGTATCAGAGTCAGACTGTCATGATGTTATTTGCTGAATTTCATCTCAACATTCTGAAAAGCCTGGGGATCATAAAGATAAGTGGAAATGTACATATCAGGTTTAATGTCCAAAGGAGGAAGATATATTCTTCAGTGTATGAAAGGAACATATATCAACCAATTAATTATTAAAGTGTCTGTATAGAAACACAGAATCATTGCTATGCTCAAGAAAAATTACAGTTCTGAATCTTTGATGGGAGCATGTAGAAAAAGTGTTGAATGGAAATCCTTATTAGGAAAGTTCTCACATCCACCAAGCACATCTCACTCCCTTTCCAACACTGAGTTTAAACTGTGAAAGCCACCAGAGAACAGTTCTTGCTCTGACATTTGTTGAAGAAGTTGGTGTTCTGGCTTACTTACTCATCATTCATAGAGATGTTGGAATACACTCCTAATAGAAATAAAGGAAGAGTAAAAAAAGCATTAAAAAAGGATAAAAAAGGGGATAGCAATCAAGTAAAGACTATTCCATTTCTCTGAAGAGCCAAAAAAAAACAACACCACCACACAACCCCCCTCCCCAGACCCCAAAATACAAAACAAACAAACAAAAAAACCCCTGTGAATTTCTCTTCAACACAATGAATAAACCAATTAAGCACTCTCAGTGTAGGAAAATCTATGACAGATGTCAAGGTGTTCCAATAAGGATCAGATTTGCTTATGGCTTCTACCATGGTTGGATGGATTTCTGTGGCTGGATTGCTCTTCCCCTCTCATATGACTGAAAGCACATGTTGCACTCCACAGTACTGCTGGAGAGTATTTTTCTCTCCTGTTTCTCTTAAATGAACTTATCCTTATCTGTCATTCATACTACAGCCAGTGATTCAAATATTGGTTCCACTGCTAATTTAATTGGTGCCAAGAGTTGCTGAAGTTAGGTAAGAAATGATGAATTAATTGCTGCTGTTTACACTAATTGTCTCATGGATAATGGCAGGTTTCTTCACTGTCATAGCAATAAATGCAAAGCTGTACAAGACAGGGATATTAAGTGTAGAAAAACTTAGTTCAGAACTGGTATCAAACTGAATACAGACATGGTTATAAAGTGGATATTGATATAAATTTCAGATTGACTACAGATGTCTTAGTAAATTTCTTTGGTTCTTTGCTTTTATGAAAGGTTTCTTCCTTCTGAGCACACAGACCATATACTAACACATTGCTTGCATTCTAGTTTCTTAGAGTTTGGACAGAATTTAAATTGGTTGGTGGGTTTGGGGGAAAGCAAGAGTACTAAATAAGTTCAATCAAGTGTCAGTTTCTACAGCCACTTGGCTGATCCGGTAAAGTCCACACTGACATTTTAAGAAGATGCAGCTTGTCTCCAGCTTCCCTTTTCCTGGAGACATGTTCTGAGAAGAGGCTGTGCATTGAATAGCTTTCACAAATCTATGTCTGTTGTGGGCTAGGAGTCTGTTTCTTCCCCATTTAAAACAGAAGAACCAATTTCATTGGATTAAGCAAATTGTTTCCAGTCATTTCAGAATCTTAGAATAGAATCATAGAATAGTTTGGGTTGGATGGGACATTAAAGATCATTTCCTTCCAACCCTTGCCATTGTCAAGGACACCTCCCACTAGTCCAGGTTGCTTAAAGCACCATTCAACCTGTCCTTGAAAACCTCCAGGGGTGGAGTACCCACAGCTTTTCTAGGCAACCTGTGCCAATGCCTCACCACCCTCATAGTAAAAAAGATCTTCCTAATATCCTAATATCTAATGTAAATCTATCCTTTTTCATTTAAAGCCATTACCCCTTGTCCTATCACTACATTCCCTGATAAAGAGTCCCTCCTCATTTTTCCTGTAGGACCCTTTAAGTACCAGAAGGCAGCTACAAGGTCTCTCTGGATCTTTCTCTTCTCCAGGCTAAACAATCCCATCTCCCTCAGACTCTCTTCACAGGAGAGGTGCTCTAGCTCTATAGTCATCTGCATGGCCATTCTCTGCACCCACTCCATGGAAGAAAGGAAGAAAAAAAAAGAAAAAGGAAAATGAAAAAAAAAAAGAAAAGGAAAAAAAATTTTAAAAAAGGAAAAAAAAGAAAAAAAGAAAAGGGAAAGGGTAAGAGTGAGAAAGAAATAAAGGAAAAGAAAAAGTTAGAAAGAAGAAAGAAAGAATGAAAGATGATTAAAAAAGAAAGAGAGAGAGAGAGAGAGAGGGAGAGAGAGAGAGGGAGAGAGAAAGAAAGAAGAGCATGATAAACTAAAACCTAAATAGTAAACTAAAGTACAGAAGAAAGAGAAGGAGACACTAGAGATACTGCTACAGAACCGTGGGCAGTAAAGGGAAATTAATAGTGCCTGAGGCCATCTGATTCTGGAAGGATTGCAAGGCTTCCCACACAGATATACGATGTTAAAAGAGCCTTATTTCCTTCATGCCAAGCCAAGAGCAGAAGCTCAATGAAATAACAATTTAGGATTGTTCAGGTTTCCTTTTAGGTATAAGTTGTAAGAAAAGATACAACTATAAGTAATATTTTCATAAAGTCAATAAAACAGGTGGATTTCCTTGTGTGAGGAAAAGCTCTATAACATACTGTTTGTTTTACAGTCTGATGACTTTGTTAGAATCAGTTGAATCAGGTCCTATGATTTAGTAAATCAAAACATCAAAAAATATTCCTTTGCATATTATGAGATGGGAGAAACTCAAGTGTTGGTTTGGATCACTGCAATTGATTTTACTCATTAAGTAAATGAGTGAATTTACAAACTAGCCTGTAGAAATAAAAGATGGTTTGCATATGTAATATTTATGTCAGGGAGATGGTCTTCAGATTGGTTGTGCTAAATATCTGATATAACATTTTTCTTACATATTTTCAAAGTGAATATGGGTCTTTACACCCTTGGGGAGGTGCAGAGGGGTGGGGGGAGAGAAAGAGATAAAGAAGAAAATGTCCCTAAGCTCTAGCTCATTTTTTTGTTTAAAGTACAGAAGTTATAATTCATTACAACTGTATGCATACAAAAATCTATTGTTAAAAAAGTGCTGAAGAGAAAAAGAAAAAAAAATCAGAAATTATAATTTAAGCATTTAATTTTGACTTATTAAAGTATGCACTGATTGCAAATGTTATGCAGAAATATTGTAAAAAAAAAGTCATCCCACACGATGTACATGATCAAAAATCCAAAACCAGCTTCCTCTTCACATATTAACCCTACCATACCTTTTGAATTCCATCATTCTTAACCCCTGCATCCCAAAGGAAATTCCTAGGTCATGAATGGAAATATCACATTACTGCATCTCAAGCCCTACCTTCTTTTTCATGGGAGACATGGATTGGGCTCTCAATGGAAACTCTGACTTAAAATTTTAGCGAATATTCAAACAACTAGGTATTTCAATATTAATAGGTTTTAATTCTGACATTAGACTGGAGAAAAATAAGTAACTCTGCTCTGATTGAGGGTTCTTCCAGACTCCACACCCATCTAAGGAATGTTTGTGAATCACACTGGTGGGCATATAATTAGTTACTTTGTCTATTATTTTAGATGGATTCTAGCTGCTGTGTTGATATATGTGGAATAAATTATTAATCCCTGCAGCCAACGCATTCAGACTCCTTTGCATATGCCTTCTATGAACATAAAATATCACTGTGCATGTTGGTTGCATTCCACAGCTGCAACCTGGTTAACAAACATTGCATCATTATCTTCTTATGTGGCTAAAGCTTCCATTGCTTATTTCCTTAACAATACATTCATATAGAAGCTATGATTATTTGATTTTAGCCTGGGAGGACTATTGCTTTTGAACCTTTTAAATTAAGAAGTAATTATTAGTTAATTTAACTCAATTTAACAGAGAGATTACCGTTAAAGACTGTAAGCCAAAATATGCTTGTTTGCATGTCTATAGTACAATAACATCCATCATTACAAGACAAAAATACAAAAAGAGTACAGATGTGTTTAAGAGTGAACATCAAAACTGTTTGGTCTGAGTTTAAGGCTGACAATAACATTAGAAGTATGTTTGTAGGACATTGAGTTCACATAACTGAACTTTTTGTTTGTTTGTTTGTTTTGAGAAAAAAAGACAATTTGGAGACAGTAGATAAGCCTAATCAATGTTTTAAATACAGATAAATAGTATTTGCGATCCCATGTATAAGACTTTTGACTACAAATGTCTTTGAAGAAAGTCATGATTCTTATCTGAAAGTCAGTTATCAGGAATGAAAAAAGAAATCATACTCAAGCTTGCATGATTTTTAGTTGGAAAGTAACTAGTATGTGTTTTGTGTTTGTTTGTTTTTTTTTAAACATTGATAGATGGAGAGGTCCTTTCCAACCTCTATGATTCTGTGATTCTGTGAAAGCTTCTCTAATACTACAAATACTATAGATTTATTTATTATAGATTGGCAAAATGATCTTGGGATTCATATATGAGTAGTCCAAAGCAAGCCATTTTATTTCCCACAATCTTTATGAGAATTTAAAAGAGAAATTTAGAGGCTACTCATCAGCAGCATTGTCTGTTTAAAGTAACCAGTTAGAATGAAGATTTATTGCAGAAAATTAGCTTCCCTAATTTTTTTACTATGGTATAAAATTCAAGTATGCAAAAGTCAAAGTCAAAACTACACTAGCATTCACATCCACAGTTTACTGTCTTTCCTAGTAAACCTAACTGACCTATTCTTGGATGCCCTCAACTTTGTGTGTAAGAATTGGAGTGTAAGACAATGTGTGTAAGACTTTGTGTGTAAGAATAAGACTTTATTTCTAATTCCATGTGATTTGAGAGGATAAGCAGGTCATAACATTTTTTTTTATTTTTATATTTTTTCTCTGAGGTTAGAGTGAATGCAGAAATGTTTTTCTGTCATTCTTTCAGAATCTTTGATGAACTGACTTATAAAAACACATACTGTTTTTTTCCCACTTGTTTTTAAAAATTCAGCGAGTGAGCTTATTTAAAGAATAATTTTATTTTTATTGTTTATGTTTATTACACACAAATGTTTCCAAGGAAATGTTTGCAATGTTTTATATGTTATGCAGCTGGAATGCAAATGATTGGCACTAAACATTTCAGATCTGCTGCTTTGTTCTTGTCACCACATTTATATTATTATTTTAAGGTGTTCTCTTTGGGCTACTGGAATGCTGCTCTTTAAATGACAAGATGAGGTTAGAAGGAGGAATGACACAAGTTTATAATGAAATACCAGGAAGGAATAGAAGTTAATCTACGTTGTGAAACAGAGAACTTTATTAAAAAAGCTGATCATCAACATTATTTTAGATGTTATTTCTATCATGTTTTTCTCACTTACGTAGCATTTTCTTCCCTTCTGTATACAAAGGGATGACATTATCAGTGTTAGCTGGCTCTCATATACATCGGTATGCTCTCATTTATAGACAGTAGCTAGGATAAACAAAAGCAATACAGAATTAAGGATAAATTTTGACAAATGATTGTCTTTTCAAATAAGGCAGACAAGTTTCTTAGCAAATTATTCAGATAGATAAGCAGTTTCACATTCTAAGAGTAGAATTTATGTAGAATTGGAGATAATTCTGATGATATCATGTACCATGGGAAATTAGATTTTTTTTAATGTATATGAAAACCTAAGTTATAAATGAAATAAGAGATCTTTAGTATTACTGCTCCATGATTCTTGTTCCTTTTCTGACTTCCAGCACTTCTGCTGACTTACTATATACTTCTGCAACCTAGAAATCAGACTCTTCAGTTTTTTTTTGTCAGTTTTCCACCTCCAAATATATAATAAAAGGTAGAAAGTAGGCAGAAGTGATTGATATCACTGCCTCTCAATATTTCTACATGACATATTCTGCAGTACATATGAATTTGACCTCTTTTTCTTCAGTATCAACTTACTGGTACTAGTAGGAGATTGAGAATGTTTCCTCATGATACCTATAGCTTAGAGGAGAACATACTGAGTTACTAGAATGTAAAGTCCAGATTTGTGTCTAACCTACCTCTTGTCCACTTCGATGCCATTACTCTGAGCATGTCCACAACATTCTTGTTACAGAGGAGAAGAAAGACAATTTTTTGCCCCCTTTTTTTTTTTTTTTTGAATACTTTAGCTGAGGTCACACAAGGTTACATCTGGGAACACAACTAGTTTAATGCAACAGCTCCAAGTAATGCTCAGCCACTGTGCCTGTCACAATTAATGTTCCAAACTGATGTCTGTTGCTGTCTCATCTGGTATAACCAGAAGATGCTGTTCTCCTCTCACAAATCTTCTTCCATGCCACTCGCACAAAAAGTCTTCTAAACCCCTGGCAAAGCACATGTGTTGCTGCTAGATAATAACAATCTGTTAATCTGTGTAATGAACCTTTAATACGTCAAGTGTTGGAACCTTTAAAATGTCCAAAGAGCATCCTTTTTCAGTGTTTTGCAGACTTTTTTTGTGCTTTGCCCTCCTTCCAAACATATCTTTCATCAAGTGAGTTACTTCTCTCATAAAAGAAACAACTTTTAAGATAAACTCTATGTTTAAAACAAAATCATCTGTGTCATAAGGTGATATAAAACTCTGGCACAAGTCTTTTGACACTTTTCGGTTGGTACTGACAGACTCAAGTATTAAAAATTAAGGCTGTCTAAGAAATGATTCAGATGCCTAAAGTGGGAGGCTGACAGAATTAAGGAGCTGAAAGACAGCAGCATTCCTGCAGGCCAAGAACTACCTCCTGCTTGAGACACCAGATGTTTCTGCTTTGATCAGTACAAATAGATCAGACCTGCAGAATACCTAACTCTCATTTCAGTCTAGGTATAGTCATTCCCCAATAAAGTTAATTGCCAGGTAATTCATGTAATTCTTTCACAAGGCAGAACATGGCCTGAACTTTTTGAGAATTTAATTTCAGTCCAAAACTTTACAATATTTGCATTTTTATCTTAAAATGTGCATGTAGGGATGCATCATGAAGAGACAGGGATTGTGTTAGTGCCATCCTGACCGTTTCTGGATTGAGCTTCATTGTCTTGTGTAGACATGCCTTTTTACACCTAAACTCTAGGAAGGAGTATATTTTAATATACTGTTCTCAACAGGAGTGCTGCAAGGCATGTAAAGGGAGTACCTCTGAATAAATTACTTCTCTGGCTAACAAAGCAACATATGCCTCATTTGTTCCATCCATCATTACAGAAGGTGAGTACCATGCACTGACCCTTAGATACTCTTAATGGTTATATCAAAAGCCATAGAAGAAATCTGAGGCAAAAAGGCAGATTGAACATAGACTTTTCACAAGGAGGTCTGAGATCCCACTTGCCAGGTCTTCCTGATTACAAAAGCGATAGAGGAGAGCTGACTGGCCTTTAAAATTTGATGATTCTGACTTGAAGAGAAAACACTATGTAAGAGAATAAGTATGTCCATTTAATAGCTTCTAGGAAGGTGGGAGAGCTATAGAAAAAGCAATTTCAATTAAGTTCTAAATTAAGCAAAAAGGAGACAAAGATCAAAATGTGTACATAAGGGGTAGAAAATCTGTCACTTTCTGCATTCCATGCATGACTGAATTCCTTACAAAAAAATAAAAACTTCTTTGGTAGATGGGGTGGGAATGGCTGCTATATTGACATGGCTTCTCTGCCACAGTAAAAATTATAGAATTTGTGCTGTAGCTGCTTGGAAATGTATTGCTTAATACAGCAATGAACTGGAGCTAGAGTCTGCATGATAAATGCTATGGCAACCAAGCTATGTTGCGTGGAATATCTTTGTAGATTAAACTGCTTTGATTCATGCATGGCAGCTCATACAAACGGGTTCTAACAAACATATATGTAATCAATACCTCGTGTATATGACTCACATTCCTTGTAAACTCCCACCATCAACATCTATATTCATTGCCACACATGCACATAACACACGCATAAACATACACATATATAAGAAACCTGCAAGCATATATAAGAATATTCAGAGAAAGAAGGTAATTTTGTGTTTTTGAATCCCTTTTAAAGACTGATTTCTGTTATTTTGACATATGCAAGTTTAAAAATTAAGACTATGAAATGATACATGGGAAGCAAAAATTAAATTTCAGTCTTCTTGTAAACAATTCCAGATTAAATATTTCCGCTCACTCTTTCAACATATACGTTGTATTTTAAATTGCCACACTAAACTAATTACAAGGGGTTTTGGTTGTTGCTGTTTGTTACTTTTCTTAATAGTTTTGTAAATAGTGAAAAATAATTTGCATGGCTGAGGGTGTTTGCCATATGTGAATTATTAAGACAAAGCAATGTTTTTGATAATAAAACATTAGCTGATTTGTTTAAAATCAGGATATGTTAATAAAGTGAAGTTCCAGAAGTCTCATTTTTTTTAAGATAATCTCACTCCAAAGAAAGAGCAGGGAGAATATGCCTCCCTATTCCAGAAAGACTTTCTCATGAGGCGTGGGATATAGAAGAAGGAAGGAAGGAAGGAAGGAAGGAAGGAAGGAAGGAAGGAAGGAAGGAAGGAAGGAAGGAAGGAAGGAAGGAAGGAAGGAAGGAAGGGAAAAAAAAAAAAGATTTATCTATAAAAGATTTCCCTGTTTTTCCCAAATTCTTTCTCTGTTTCTGTTAGTTATTCTTGGGGAAGGGGAAGTATAAGATGAAGACATTTCTTTGTATTACCTTGGTGCCTTTCTGCCTGTGTGCCTAACTATACCTCCTTAGAAAGTGAAACTGCAGTACAAAGAGCTGACCTGACAGAGGCAGGAGGTTGGTGGGGAATGTTCATATGCAGCTGTGGGAGCACTCAGGTGAACTTCCTTGGGTCTAGAAAGCTGTAGCACAAGACTTTGCTGCCAAGAGGAAATCTGTGTCTGGTTCTTTGTTAAAGCAATGTAAAACTACGAGCAGTGATGACTTGGCATCCTGGTTTCAGAAGTTCAGAAACACAAGCATGCCAAGGCTGGATCCAACGCAACATCAACAACAACTCAAGAGGAAAGATATAGTTGCCCCAGAGCTCAGGTTGAGAAAGATGTCAAGGAATTGTGGTGCTCAGTTCTGCAGTGCCTGAAAGTTGTGAGCCTTGTCTGGACATGGAATTCACAATCCTGATTTAAGGCACTAGAGTTTCCTGTGTATTAAATGGAGAGCCAAGTACCTCAGCTGGGATTCACAGCACACGGTATACTCATTGCTAGAACACTTAAGCCAGGAATGAGCATTTTTGAGACGATGGTTTTAGAGTCACTTTGTTCTAGCATGTGTTTATGCAGTGGGATACAGAAGCAATTCCCCTCTCCCTACTGTCCTCATAAGTTGCTCAATCTCTCTTTCTAGAAGCACAAGTGAGCGTATGACCAGAGGAAGGAGATGATCCAGGTGAAAGCCAACTATTTTTTGGCGTGGTTGGATGTGTGAACTCAAGTCATGGCTCTGCTTAGGGTGATGAGCAGTGGGGACCCTGGTGATAAAAGCATGATTATCCCCATCTGTCCAGTGGAAATCAGAATGTTTCTATCTGGCCTGATTACCTTCAATACTCATCTCAGAAAAGAAAGGAACTTCCAATCATTCAGGATGAAATTCACCTTCTCTAACTTTGTCCAACTGAAAATAAGACAGCTGGTCCAAGCTAGTCATCTATGCTAATCACCTTCTCTTTACATTCACTGGAGGTGAAAAAAAAAAAAAAAAAGACTTGCAGATGGTATTTCCTTCTCTGTCTCCTATATTTCAGGATGGGATGAAGTGACAGTTGGAGATGCATATTTCTAATAATTGTTTAATTCATGTTAAAGGCATACTAAAAGTGCAAGTGAGACTACAGCTTATATGTTCAAAATCTACATGACTTCAGTCATTCTAAGTCAAATAAAAATAGTAAGTAAAAAAGTGGATCAGTCATTTAAATACTCAGTGGCTCAGGAGAAAAAAATAGTTACTACTGAAATACTGTGGTATTTCTCTTGATATCTCAGCCAGCTAGGGAAAAAACTGCCACAGGTATGCTTGTGCGTGTAGGTGTCATACTTCTGATTGCAATATTGGTATGTTCTAAGAATGACTGTACTGCATCCAGACAATTGGAATAACTCTAACTAATCTAAGAAAGTCCAAGAAGGAAAGTTATATTGGAGATATCGCTCACACTACTGGAGAAAGTATGAGACACAAGTCTGCAGATCACAGGGATTTAAAGGCTTTTTTTCTAGCCTAGCATCACAAACCATACCCTTAATTATAAGCCTTTGTGCAATACTTTCAGGTATGAAACAGATAATCCTTTGAGAAATGCAATCTGATCAAGAGAACTCTATATAAACTGCCTACTCAGTGAGTTGGAAGATGGCAAAATGTTATTGTAAACAAATCAATAAAAATATACGTAAAACAATTTTTTGTTGTTGCTGTCACTTTAGTGACATGTTTACCCAGTTAATTTTTTAGATTTTGGATATTTGAAAGATATTCTGTAGTAAGTGCATATTTTCTCTTTAAAATAGAAAGAAAGAAAAAAAAAAACTCACTTCTAACTATGTTTGGCTCTCACATTGTGGAAATTCCACGAGGTAACAAAAGCAGTGGAAAAAATCAATTTGTTGTGGCTTCTGCAGCTATATGCAAGCTTTCCTCTTTTTATTCCATTTAAACTGTCTTCAGATTGGCATAGGAGAGTCAGTTCATTACAAGTGGTCAACAGCTTTTCTGGTTGTTTATGTTATTTATCACAGGAATAAAATAAAGGTTCATGGCCTACCAAACATAAATCTAGTTTACTAAAATGTTACATATGTTTTCATCTGGGAGAGTTGCTGTTTGAGCTAAGAATAGGTTTCTTCAGTTAAAATAAAGATGTGGACTGGAACAAATGAACTATCTGAGCTAAAATTCCAACTTTGTCCTATGCATGGACAGTTCACAAATGTAGTAAAGAACCAGAGTGTTAATAGTGAGTATATAAGGACAGCTTTGGCTTTACTTTTAGATCAAGGAAAGTTTGTTCATTTCCATGGCCTGATATAGACCTTGAAGTCTCTTCAGACATTTTCTTTATGCCTATTTGAAAATTTGAAATCCTTTGAACTCCCAATAAACCTAAACTTTTTTTTTTGTTGTTGTTGTTTTTTTCCTGAGATTGATGCCAGCTTAGGATCAGTTCTAGATCTGAAAGAGACAGCAAGTTTATACAGCTATTAAAAATATGTTAAATTTGTTATAGTTGGATGTCTTTGACAACTCTATTTTTACTGCCACATACTTTGATTCTCAAGTTTCTTTAAATGAGGCATTAATGATAGACTGTTAAATTAAACATATTATAATCAATGCATTGTAATCATTATACATACATACATATTTAGATGTGGTAATTAAATTCTGCTTCATACTTGTTAGTTTTTTGTTTTGTTTTGTGTTGAGAGCAATACAGCCTCATAAAAATTCATATTAACTTTCAACAACTTTTTAAAAAGGCATTTTGATAACAACTTTGAAGTGGCTTTATTGTCTTGTCATACTTAAACTTGGATTAACTTTAGCCTATTTCTGAAGGTATAAAGATTCCCTTGGTAATAGAACCAGTGTATTCTACAATGGAAAAAGATTTTGTGTTACTTGAAGCAAGTGGCTTTCTTGCTTGAAATTTTAGTCTCTGATGCACTGATAAATAAGGTAGGTTTATAGCTCCTGGCATCCACTGGTGTTAAATAGGAATGGTTGGTCTAAAAAGCCCAGTCTAACTCTAAATTATATATATATACATATATAATCTCAGAACAAACCCTGCTTTAGTAGTTTAATCAAAGACCAGATGACCTCCAGAGGTCCCTTCCAATCTCAACTATTCTGTGATTCTGCAAAAGCATATCATCAAATTTCTCTGCTGAGAACACATTAGGCACATCCTTTTGCAAAAGTAAACAGGAGTTAAATATGAAAACATAGTTTTAGGCATTTATAATGAAGACTAATGTATCTCTTCATGGTGAATTTTAACCTGGAATAAACCTGGAGACAGAAAATTGTGTTGAGCCTAGTAGTCCAAGAATATGGGCTGAATCGAACCTTGGAAGTCAGATGAGTGGGAGAGCTCATTGCCAGGCAATGTGATGGGGATTAACACTCACATCCACTGAAGTCATGCAGTTTCTGTCCACTTGTAGAATGAAAGCAAAAGCCTGCCTGTACAAAATATTTCTCTATTAACCTGAACAGCATGACAACGAGCAAGCAATCGAGAACTGCAACCTGTTCAATTTTATCAGAGAAGCAACAAAGATTTTCTTCAAACTGTCCGTCTAACACGGCTTTTGGACTCTATAAAAACTCACTTACTTTTCTGTATAAAGAAGCTTCTGTCACTTCTTGTGTTTTAATTTCTTCTGTTTTTCCTAGAGACTGTTTATTCCAAAATTTCCCGAGTGAGAATCTAAATGAAGACTCGGATCTATAAACAGAGCAGTACTGATCATAAACCCATATGCAGAGAATGGTAGCTCAACCACATAAACTGCTATCTGCATTTCTGAATGATAGGAGCTGTCTTTTATAACTGATTTGACATATATCAAGAAACAAATATAGTTCTATTAGAATGGTTCTTTTTTTTCTGTGGTTCTCTCTAGTGATGATGTAGGATAAAATTAAAATATACATCTTAAAGGAAGATTCTCTATACATATTGTATACACTCATACCTATAATTCAATCTTTAAGCCCAGTGGCTTAAACAGTTTTTCATTATTTAAATCTTTATACCATTCACACTATTTTTCTGTTCCCATAAATTCTATGTAATTATTAATCCCAAGAAAAACTGATAACAGCTAGCCCACCATAATGCAGTCCTTTCATCTTCAAATAGTGTATAAGAGGTAATATACCGCTCTTGAAAATCTTTCTTTAATCCTTTCTTCTTTTAGAATACAGAGCCATGAAGATTTATCACAGTCCCATAGATTTCAAAAGACGACCATGGCTTTGTGGTGTCAATCCACAGGACCATAAAGATGCTATTTTGCTGGAGCTATATTGTGTTCTAAAGTGGAATGAGGAAACTGACTTGCAGCAGTAAAATATATCTTATTACTCAATTACCATATGAGGCAAGCAAAGCTTTGGTTCTAATTTTTCTCATTGCAGATTTATAATCATGATTATTTTCACTAATGTGAGTTTGAATATTTTACAGTTTTATTTTCATACAACTAAAGTATAAGATTTTTTCACCTTGATTTCCACTTTGAATGTGTTTTTCTTTACAAAATATCTATGTATTCAGTTGTAACTGTTCACTTCAATTAACTGTTTCTTTTTTACTTCAAGAAAAAACAAAAACCCAAGTCCCTAATGACTTGTCATGCTATTGTTCATTTATCTGACCTCCCTTTTTTTAACTTCTTTTTTTTCTCCCGTTGTTATTTCTGTAGTTTACCATGACTGTCTTTTTTTTTTTTTTTTTTTTTTTTTTTAAGCCAGCCATGATTACATGGATGTAGAGTAATGATGATGGAAAGTACAGGTAGTCTTCATGTACTCATCAGGTGCCAACAAAGGATTTCAAAGGACTTTGCTAATTATTTAACAATTTTATTGCAAAAGTTATACTTTACTGAAGCAATAATTACTGTTTTGCAGTTTCATATTTACTTGTGTCTAACAAAAGACAGCCCTTAAACAAAGAAAAAGTAACTAAAAAATACCACACATCAATAGTACACTGCATGCCAAACATACTTTTAAAAATGACTGAAGGAAAAGAAATAAAGCATAGGCACCTGAGGAGAGACTGGCCACTTATTTAAGTTTACTTGAGATGTAAGCTTCTTTCAAAGATGAATTATTTGCCTGGGAAGACTAAGCTCATAACTTCCAGTAGCACGAAGATTGCTGCTCTTTGGAATTCCCTATATGATCCACGAAACAACAGATCCCTGTAAGAACAAGAGCAGAATTATCTGGCTCTGCCATTGATACAAATAAATTTATTGCTGTTGATACAAGGCTTACAGAAATATTACTCCAATACCTTCAAGCTGTAGTTTTCTTTAAAAAAAAAAATCAACCCAGAGACAACAAAACCAGATAGCGTCTCATTTTCTTCTCAGCCTGGAAAGTGTCTCCCTCTCTGTCTCTCCCTCTCTGCAAGACCGCCTTGCTCATACAGTTCCGATGCAGTGGAGCATGGCGTCATGAGATGCTTATTCCTGAATTTAAATGGAGTGAAACGATAGCGATCCTCCGTGAAAATAAGAACAACGTCCCGATCAGGTTTGGGCCACCCTCAATGTCATCAGAAGGTGAATTAAGAGGATTTGGCAATTCCATGGTCGGTTTCAGTACAGATCTTCCCAGATGCAGTTGTTGTGACCAGCTGGGTACCACGCAGTGCTCTGCACAAGCACATACGCATAGACATGCATATAGACACAGACGCACGTACAACTTCCTTGCATGCCGAAGAAAACTCCTCCCACAGTCTATTCCTGGCGCACATCTAAATGGCTATTTTATACATATTAACCCTGTGAAACTCTGTAGGACTTTGCTATTCACCTCCTAGATAATAAACTATCCGTTTGCAAGCCTGTCACACAGTTCACAGATCAAAGAATCAAGGTGTCACCAGCCTTCTTTAGTATAGATATCACTGGTTCTTTACTGCCTAGTTATGCTTGCATAGCCCTTAGACATTTTTTGTCTTGAGGTTACTTACCCCATTCAAGTACTCTATCTTCCTTTTCACTGCATCTGTGCCACAGGCTTGCTGACTGAAGGAATATCAAACACAAAAATGTAACCATGCTCCCCCCATTTTTAATTTACTTTCCTCCCATCCTGCCCTTCTGGTTTTGAACATAGGCAGTTTTCTCTTTTAAAATAAATAAATAAATAAATAAATATGCAAGGATAATTATTAATTTTAGATGAAAATATAACAAGGGAATCTTTATTTAAAAGATAATTATTTTATTTCACTGTGTGTTCAATATCTTTATGAGATAATCTCAATTCTGTGTACCACAGAAAAAGTTAAATAAATAAACTACGGGGGAGGGTAGAGAAAGTGAGCCTTATTGGGTGCAATCTTTATATCTCTTGTAGAGCAAGAAAGTTGCTTAGTTTTCTCTCTGTGCTCTTTAGACTTGGTCTCCATCACTTACTTAAAAGAGAAGCATGATGAACAAGTTCTTGCACAACTCTTTCTGCCAAGATAATGCCTGTGCCAGTAATTTACAAGTAATGGGCTACAGCTGTGATCTCCAGCTCTTGAGCTGTTTTGGTATTTCAGTAATTACAACAGTTTCATTAACATTTAAAGGGAATAGTCAGCTCAATATCAGTAAGAGACTATTTTGTACAGCATGGATCCATTTTACATTTGCATTTGACATTTGATAATCTCTACACATAAGTTCTGAGCTGCAGAAATGAGATGTCACACAAAGGAAAAATTAACCCAGATATAAATTCTTAGTAAATCCAGGACTGGTAGTATTGTGAAAAGCACCCCTTTCCCAGTCTTATATTCATTTGAAACATGAAACATAATTTTTATGCCTTTATTGGGTGCTTGTGATGTCTGTAGATATTTAAAAGGAATGCAAGTGGGAGGCTGGTTGAATAATAAAAGTTAACAGGACATATATGCGAACATATTGTCTGTATGTACATAATAAAAACAGGTATGTTTCTGAGATGTCAACTACACATTTTTATAGTAGTCTTCCTTTTTGACTATCATTCTCCTTAGCAACTATTTCTACCATGCACAACTGAAGCAATTAATGAGAATCAACAAAGAAGCATCATTACGGTAGTAGTAGTAGAGGGTGAGTAGTAAACAATAAATAAAATTCAGTTTAGACAGGTTTGAACTGATGAACTTGGGAATAAACAATCTTAAATTCTGCATACCCTACAAACTTATGGACTGTTCTATAAAAATGATAGCTCAATGTTCAACAGTTGTCAAAAAAAGCAAATTAAATGTTAGGAACTAATGGTAAAGGAGAAAGGAACAAAGCACATGGTCCACTTTCATAAAACCATGGATCTCCCATGTCCTGAACACTATGTACAGTTCTGATCCCCCACTGCTGAAGAATATGACAGATATGGAGAGGGATTAATAGCTACGAATATATCATATGTAAACACTAATTTGCTTATGAGGAAAGATCAAATAGATGAGGACTCCTCACATTCTAGGGAACCAGTTACCAAAGAGGGATAAAATACTCTATGAAGTGATGGGTTACCTAACAAAATATAGGTTTTAGGTCTAAACTGAACAATCATAGGATCATAGAATCATAGAACGGCTTGGGTTGGAAGGGACTTTAATGATCATTTATTTCCAACTCCCTGCCATGGGCAGGGATGTCACCCACTAGATCGGGTTGCCCAGGACCTCATCCAACCTGGTCTTGAACACCTCCAGGGACAAGGCATCCACAACTTCTCTGGGCAAACTTACTTCTTTACACACCATGTATTTCAACTTTAAAATTTCTTGCTGTAGAGTATATGAATGTCAAAACCTTTTCACAGATTCACAGATTCACAGATTTCTCTAGGTTGGAAGAGACCTCAAGATCATCGAGTCCAACCTCCGACCTAACACTAAGTACTCCACTAAACCATATCCCTAAGCTCTACATCTAAACGTCTTTTAAAGACCTCCAGGGATGGTGACTCCACCACCTCCCTGGGCAGCCCGTTCCAATGCTTAATAACCCTTTCGGTAAAGAAGTACTTCCTAACATCCAACCTAAAACTCCCCTGTCGCAACTTTAGCCCATTCCCCCTCGTCCTGTCACTAGGCACGTGGGAGAATAGACCAACCCCCACCTCTCTACAGCCTCCTTTCAGGTAACTGTAGAGAGCGATGAGGTCGCCCCTGAGCCTCCTCTTCTCCAGGCTGAACAAGCCCAGCTCCCTCAGCCGCTCCTCATAAGACTTGTTCTCCAGACCCCTCACAAGCTTGGTCGCCCTTCTCTGGACTCGCTCGAGCACGTCCATGTCCTTCCTGTAGCGAGGGGCCCAAAACTGAACACAGTACTCGAGGTGCGGCCTCACCAGAGCCGAGTACAGGGGCACAATCACTTCCCTAGACCTGCTGGCCACACTGCTTCTTATACAGGCCAGGATGCCGTTGGCCTTCTTGGCCACCTGAGCACACTGCTGGCTCATATTCAGCCGACTATCCACCAATACTCCCAGGTCCTTCTCGGCCAGGCAGCTTTCCAGCCACTCATCTCCCAGCCTGTAGCTCTGCTTGGGGTTGTTGCAGCCCAGGTGCAGGACCCGGCACTTGGCCTTGTTGAACTTCATGCAGTTGACCTCAGCCCATCGCTCCAGCCTATCCAGATCCTCCTGCAGAGCCTTCCTGCCCTCGAGCAGATCGACACACGCACTTAGCTTGGTGTCATCTGCAAACTTACTGAGGGTGCACTGGACGCCCTCATCCAGATCATCGATAAAGATATTAAAGAGGACCGGCCCCAGTACTGAGCCCTGGGGGACTCCACTAGTGACCGGCCTCCAACCAGATTTGACTCCATTCACCACAACTCTCTGGGCCCGGCCATCCAGCCAGTTTCTAACCCAGCGAAGCGTACGCCAGTCCAAGCCCCGAGCAGCCAGTTTCTTGAGGAGAATGTTGTGGGGAACGGTGTCAAAAGCCTTACTGAGGTCAAGGTAGACCACGTCCACAGCCTTTCCCTCATCCACCAAGCGCGTCACTTGGTCATAGAAGGAGATCAGGTTCGTCAAGCAGGACCTGCCTTTCATAAACCCATGCTGACTGGGCCTGATCGCCTGCTTGCCCTGCAAGTGCCGCGTGATGACCCTCAAGATAATCTGCTCCATGAGCTTCCCCGGCACTGAGGTCAAACTGACAGGCCTATAGTTCCCCGGGTCTGCCCTGCGGCCCTTCTTATAGATGGGCGTCACATTGGCTAGCCGCCAGTCAACTGGGACCTCCCCCGATAGCCAGGACTGCCGATAAATGATGGAAAGCGGCTCGGCCAGCTCCTCCGCCAGTTCTCTCAGTACCCTTGGGTGGATCCCATCCGGCCCCATCGACTTGCGCACATCCAAGCTCCGTAGTAGGTCGCCAACCATTTCCTCATGGATAGCGAAGGCCACATCCTGCTCCCCATCCCCTTCCACCAGCTCAGGGCACTGGGTGTCCGGAGAACAACCGGTATTGCCGCTAAAGACTGAGGCAAAGGCGGCATTAAGCACCTCAGCCTTTTCCTCATCCTTAGTAACTAGGTTTCCCCTCGCATCCAGTAAAGGATGGAGATTCTCCCTAGTCCTCCGTTTCGCGTTGATGTATTTGTAAAAGGATTTTTTGTTGTCTTTAACGGCAGTAGCCAGGTTGAGCTCCAGATGAGCTTTGGCCTTTCTAATTTTCTCCCTGCACAGCCTCGCTACATCCTTGTAGTCCTCCTCAGTGGCCCGCCCTTTTTTTCAAAGATTATAAACCCTCTTTTTTCTGCTAAGCTCCAGCCGCAACTCTCTGTTGAGCCAGGCCGGTCTTCTTCCACGCCGGCTCATCTTTGGGCACGTGGGGACGGACCGCTCCTGTGCCATCACGATTTCCTTCTTGAGGAGCGCCCAGCCTTCCTGGACTCCTCTGCCCTTCAGAACCGCCTCCCAAGGGACTCGGCCAACCAGCGTCCTGAGCAGCTCAAAGTCAGCCCTCCGGAAGTCCAAGACAGCGGTTTTACTGGTCCCCTTCCTGGCCTCGCCAAGAATAGAGAACTCTACCATTTCGTGGTCACTCTGCCCCAGACAGCTTCCGACCACCACATCTCCCACCAGTCCTTCTCTGTTTGTGAAGAGAAGGTCTAGCGGGGCACCACCCCTGGTAGGTTCACTGACCAGCTGCGTCAGGAAGCTATCTCCCACGCTCTCCAGAAACCTCCTAGACTGCTTTCTCTGTGCCGTGTTGTGTTTCCAGGATATGTCCGGGAAGTTGAAGTCCCCCACGAGGACAAGCGCCGACGATTTTGCAACTTCTGTAAGTTGCCTATAAAACTCCTCATCCGTCTCCTCATCCTGGTTCGGCGGTCTATAACAGACCCCCACCAGGATGCTAGCCTTGCCGGCCTTCCCGCGGATCCTAACCCACAGGGATTCAACCTTATCATTCCCAGCCTGGAGTTCCACAACATCAAAAGATTCTCTAATGTAGAGAGCCACGCCACCACCCCTTCTGTGCTGCCTGTCCCTCCTGAAGAGCCGATAGCCAGGCATTGCAGCACTCCAGTTGTGGGAGCGGTCCCACCACGTCTCCGTGATGGCAACCAAGTCGTAGCCTGCCTGCTGCACAATGGCTTCCAGCTCCTCCTGTTTGTTACCCATGCTGCGTGCATTAGTGTAGATGCACTTCAGCTGGGCCATCGCCTTCTTCCCCGGCCTAGCCATTGTTTCCCCCGGCACAGCTCCAACAAGCCTTGTTTGAGCCCCGTCCCTCTTCTTACCTAGTTTAAAGCTCTCTCTATGAGCCCCGCCAGCTCCTGGCCTAGGATCCGTTTTCCCCTTGGAGATAGAGACCCATCTGGGGCCATCAGGCCGGGTGCCGAGTAAAGCTCCCCATGGTGAAAAAACCCAAAATTTCTATGCTGGCACCAGCCTCTGAGCCACCTATTAACCACATGAGCTTTCCGTGTCCTCTCCGTGCCTCTCCCTTCCCCCGTAGGGATAGACGAAAACACCACCTGCACTCCCGCTCCCTCCACCAATCGTCCCAGCCCCCTATAGTCCTGTTTGATGGCCCTGAGGCTTCTCTTTTCAACATCATCGCTGCCAGCCTGGACTATCAAAAGCGGGTAATAGTCAGAGGGGCGAACCAGGTTTGGAAGCTTCCTGGTAACGTCTCTGACCCTGGCCCCAGGGAGGCAGCAGACTTCCCTATGTGTGGGGTCAGGCCGACAAATAGGGCCCTCCGTTCCCCTGAGGAGGGAGCCGCCCACAACAATCACCCTTCTTTCTTTCTTGGTGGAGGCAGTCCTGAGGCGTGGAGTCAACTTCCTCACCTCAGGCATCCTCCTGGGTAGGCTTCCTACCTCATCCTCACCCACCGGTCTCTCAAGCTCCAGGGTCTCAAACCTATTGTTCAAGGGCACCTGGGAAGGCGGCGCCGGCAGGGGAGGGCATCTCCTGCGAGGTCGAGCAGGGACCTGTCTCCATTCCTCCTCAACTCGCAGGTCCCCTCCCTCTGCCCGATGGCAACAGGGCATTTATGTGTTCAAAAATCAGGTCCTCAGAAAATAAAATTCTGTTCTCACAGGTGATACTTTCAGTTGAGGAAATTTCTGAGCAGTGAATTTTCTGGAGGCTGGCAGAATATTCTGGAGAACATTTACTACAATGTGATTTGTAATGTTTTTATATCCTTTCCTACGCATCTGCCATTGACTACTCTCAGAAATAATATGGATACTATGAAGATTATGAAGATGGTGGTTTGGTATGACCAAACTTATTCTCTTCTGAAATAGTCAATCCCTTGAAAAAAAAAGGGGGGGGGGGGGGGGGAAATACTGTGTATTTACTAGCAATGCAGATAATTTTCTCTTCCTTCCTAGGCTTCTTTTATGCCAAGAAAAATGCGATAAAAAAACACTTCAGTCAGTGTTAAAGACAAATTTGTTTTGTCTTCTAAGAAATTATAAGTTCAAATCGAGCTCTGAAGACTTCTTAGTGAAGCCTGGTGAAAAAATCAAGGCACTGGCACCATCTTGGTAATAGTCAGGCAAGAATGATTTGAAAAAATATCTTTTCACACTAGATACAGCCTTTAATGTTTCAACATTATTGAGCCATTCAATACAGAAAAAAAAAATCTGATAGCTCAGTTCTAATGAGAGTATGAATCATTAATTTTGTTCTAAAAATCAAGGGGAGCATCAAGGGGTAAAAACACTTAATAACACTTCCTCTGTGCTGCATCTCCCAGAGTATAAATCCACACATTTTCAGGTCAGTAAAAGTTGCAGGAAAAAAAAAAAGGTTCAGAATTTTTCTTATTTTTGTAGTTTTATGCAGTTTTACAATCTTTTGCAGAATTTGCAAGGGGAGTACTTTGCATGTTTTTAAAATGACATTTATATATGTACAATGTATCACTAGAATGGTTAATAAATAAATAAATATGGTTAAATAATAAATATGGTCTTATGCAATAACTTTCTGAATATTTAAGTACTGAGAAAAAAAAAAAGATTTAAAGGAACTTAAAAAATTTTGTAACTTTGGAATTTTGTCCACCCTCCATGGATACAGGAAAACTGGGGAGGGACTCTCTGTCAGGGAGTGTAGTGATAGGACAAGGAGTAATGGTTTTAAACTAAAAGAGCGTAGGTTTAGATTAGATATAAGGAAGAAATTCTTTACTCTGAGGATGGTGAGACACTGGAACAGGTTGCCCAGAGAAGCTGCGGATGCTCTCCATCCCTGGAAGGCCAGGTTGGATGGGGCTTTAAGCAACCTGATCTAGCAAAAGGTGTCTCAGTCCATGGAAGGGGGGTTTGAACTAGATGATCTTTAAGGTCCTTCTAACCCAAATCATTATGTGATTCTATGATTCTATGATTTTTCCATTCCTTTATAGCACTTAAAATAGCACTTTCTCAAAATTATAAGGTCTGAGCTGCAATTCAGTTTTGGATTTTAAAATTTCTGTGTTCTGTTGCTCATTGTCATTGTACAGCTGATTTGCTATTCATATAGCCTTTTTTAAAGAGCTGTGAAGAAAAGTCTTGTCTTTGTCTTATGATAAAAGGGCAATTGAGCTCTGATCTCATCTAAATAATTTGATCTGCAACTAGAGCACTTTGTTGAATATATGTTGCATGGGCATTAAAGCACAGCATCAGCCTGGAAACAAAGTATTCACAATTTCCATGCATTTTAAGCAGGCTGAAAGTTCTAGCCCTAATTCTCATTGATTGAAAAATGAAGTTGCACAAACTACATCTCTCACTGTGGTGTCATTGAGATGGCTTTAATATATTTTTCAGGTAAGCAGAGTTCCTGACTTTAATGCAGAAAAATAAATGAACAACTGTGTAACACTTTACACATGCATATAACAGGAAGGGCTTTGGGGTAAAGACCAAATATCTGACTGGAGTATAAAACATGTCATGGTTTCGGTTGGTACAGTTAATTTTCTTTGTAGAGGCTCACACAATGTGCGTGCTTTGGATTTTTGATGAAAACAGTGGTGATAACACACCAATGGTTTTAGTTATTGCAGAGCACTGCTTACACAGAGCCAAGGATTTTTCTATTTCTTGTGCTGCCCTGCCAGAAAGGAGGCTGGGAGTGCACAAGAAGCCAGGAGGGGACACAGCCAGGACAACTGACCTAAACTGATCAAAGAGATGGATGATGCCATACCATATGGCATCATGCTCAGCAATAATAGAGGGGGTAATGAGGGAGGAATGGAGAGGAAGTTTGGAGTGATGGCATTTGTCTTCCTGAAAAAACATTACGTGTGATGAGCTCTGCTTTCCTGGCAGTGGTTGAACACCCGTCTGCTGATGGGAAGTAGTGAATGAATTCCTTGCTTTGCTTTGCTTGTGTGCTTTGCTTAATCTAGTAAACTGTCTTTATCTAAACCCGTGAGTTCTCACACTTTTACCTTTCTTATTCTCTCCCTTTTCCCACATGGGAAGAGTGAGTGAATGGCTGTGTCGGGCTTAGCTGCCTGCTAGAGCTAAACCACAAGAAATGGTAGCAGATACCCTGTTATCAGAACTTTTTGCAAAATACACACAAGGTTCCACAGGTGCAGTAGCAAAGAGGAGATGTATTCCTAGCACCAAACAGATAAGTTGTGTTCAGTTGGGCCCTAAGGTACCATAAACTCTCCTGTCACTGAAGAAGGAAAATTACTGTCTGATTTGATAAGATTTGGTTTGCGGCTTCTTGGATGTGGTACTTAGGGACATGGTTTCGTGGGTGATACTGGTGGTTGGGGGAGGTCTTTTCCAACCTTGTGATTCTTCTGTGATCGTATGATTCTTCTGTGATCCACACTACTCTGAGGTAAAATGGATTCTTCTCAAAGCAGAGGGGTTATAAAGAAGGTCACTAGTCATTGAACTGGAAGTGAGGAAAAACATAGGAAGCAGTAAATGCCATACACAACCAGGCTATAGCGAGAACTGGAACCTGCTGATGTCTCTCAACCTCTATTTCACTGGCAGGAAATCAAACACAGACACCACCAGAAGTACAAGATACGAGAGAAATGCTGACACAACAAGGTTATCAGTTTCAACTGGGAAATGGGTCACTGTCCAGTGTGTGTGTGTCTTTATGTGCATGTTTGTGCATGTACTTGCGTGTGAGAATTTCCAACACTTGCCACCTTCCAGTGGGCTGGCACCTGATGTTTTGAACGTGCCCCACAGTTCCACCATGCGAAAATGAAGTTAGCTTAAGTCTGTAAAGGCACAGCAGAGACATCTCACAGGCAAATGTGTCTAGACCAATCACATCAAAATAGTAATCCACCCAAAGTATACCAAGACCCCCAGTCTATATCATTCTAGCCATCTGATCACATAGTGTCTGTGGAGGCTTTTGATACCTCAGGCAAGGAGGCAAGGAGAGCAGTAATCTCATCTGGGGACGTTAGTTGTGAGAACAGTCACGTGGCTATGGTTATCTCAACGTGCAGCTACATATCCAGTGTAGACCCACCTTTACTTTCTCTTCATAATCACAAAGTCATTTAAGAGATATAGCTGCAATGAAGTTGCAGTGTTTAAATTGGTAGCAAGCCATAATGTATTCAACAAGTACCAACAAATACAGGAGATAATACAGAGCAGACACAGCAGATCCCTGGGCCTCTCAACTCATTTCATAAATTTCAGATGAGACCCATCACTGTTTCCATAATGATGAACACAGTCATTTCAGTAACTGCATCATAAATGAGTAAAGCCCAAGTCTATTGAAGAGATGAACTGTGATCATTTTTAGAACAGCAACAAGAAAAATTAGACTTTCTTTCTGGTGTGCCATTGTTAACATTAACATTTTTTTTCCCTCTCTTTTGGAGTTGAAATATTTAGTAATTCTTGTCAGCTGTAAAATTGTTTCACTTGAGGCTGTTTAAAGCCCTTTCTGAAAACTACTTTAATACTTTCTGAAAATGCCTTTTTTGTTGTTGTTCAAAAATGCAATTCATTTACTCTCTTTTGCTATATTGAAGGGAAATATAACCTAAAAAAATTTTGTATTTTAGATAAACAAATATAATGCTTGTTATGTTTTTTTTTTCCTTCTGGCTTCACAGAGTATTTATTTTGATCCAAAATGTTTTTCCTTTATTTTTCTATTTGATATTACAAACAAGGAAAACACAGTTATTCATGAACGCCTTTCTTTCAGAACTGAAAATTCTGTTCTTGCTCTGCCACAGACTTCAGATGCATAATTATGAAAGACCTGCAGGCATGGATAGGTGTAATAAAGATGGCCTTTGGACATCAAAACAGGGAAAACTCCAGGAAAAGTAATTTTGAATACATTCAAAGTTTTTCCCTCATTGACATTAATAAAACATTAAACTAATTTATTTGTTTTTAAATGAGTTTTAAAAGCTAAATCTTTTTTTTTTTCTTTTTCCCTGCCTTGACAAACGTTTCTTATAAAATAAAAAATGCAATACTTGATTTGATAAGTTTTGCAAAATAACCTTGGGAATAGTGGGCCAAATGTCCAAAAGACACATTCCTTTATTGTAAATGCAGCTGCAGAGAAAAATGGTTGATAAAGAAGCTGGAAGTTTAAATATCACATCCTTCTTTGTCCTTTCCATCTCATTTTCTGTCTTATGCATAGACCTTTGGAGAGATCACAAAGGTTTTCCCACTATCCAGAGACAAGGATTAATGTTATAGAAGTTTCTCACTATTTTTATACTTAAGTCTAGCAGTCTTAAGGAAAAGCCCCTTCCAAACATGTTTGAAAGTTAATGTATTCTCTATTTCCATTAGCAAAACGTTAATAAACCCAAGTTTTTGATAACTGATAGTATTTTATTGAGGTAACCATAGTTCATTAGTAAATGAAGCTATTTGTATTGTTTGCATTTAACTACAAGTTAATACAGTATTACAAATTGTTTTGTGTGGAAAAAAATTTACAAATACAGTATATATACACTGTTTATAAAGTATTCATACAACTAACAATTATGAATAGTGACAGGGGGCTTAAAATGAAACAGTTGTCAAAGTAGTTGACATTATCCTAACTATTCTTTTTTCTTATAGGTACGTGGAGTTAGAATATTAATAAATTTGAATATAAAATGATTTTTTTTTTTAGTGAAACATTAAAAAAAAAAACAAAAAACAAAAATAAATAAAAGAATAGAAACAATGAGATTTGCCACCGAATCTCTGGAAACAGAAACAGAATTCTGAAATAGAAGAAAAACTCAAAGATAATATTGGGTTATATCATTAACTGTGACATTATTAGATTGTCATTTATATGCGATCATATTCTACAGGATCATTGAAGTATTCTCTAGAAAAAGTTCTTAAGTTCCTTTGTTCAAAGAACTGCTGGACTGAGCTTAATTAAAGTCTATTTTAAATTCTTATTGCAATATGTTTTCTCTGCTGAGCTCATGCTATATCTAGTCACCTTTGAACAATGTCTGCTATTGTAATTTTCAAGACTGTGAATTGTAAATCAATGCAAAGCATTTTTCTATTTCTGCTTTTAGTCTATGCAACTTAAGCTTCAGTGAGAATCACAGTGAAAATTTCCCAGAATAGGTTTCTTGGGCAGATCAAAGTCACCATTTTCAAAGAAAATAAGACTTGCTATACCAGATTCGACCACACATTAATTGGCTCTTGCCTTGGGCAGCAGATTCAGAGTGAAAAACACAAATCGTTAAAGAACAATTTTGCCAGCTGTGAAAAGGTGAAATAACTGAAAAAAAAATTGGAAAGGTAGTGCAAAATTTTTGTTTTCCTACACTAATACTTGAAGGGCTAATGAAGGTTATATCAACTTCACTAAGCTACATATTTTACATTATTAAAATCATCAAAAGATATTTCAAAAAATCTTATCTCTTATACTTTCAGCCACAGTATATAGAGAGAGTCTATGACTTGGTGAAATATTAATTCCAGGGGGTAAAATATATGCATTAAAATATAAGATTTGATCCCTGTTTGAAGTTTGCATATCTTTGTGTATCAGCTTGTTTCCATCTTCAGCATAAGTTTTGCCCTACTAGAGAACTTAACACTTATTTAATATAAAGTATGTACATTACATTCATTGCAGACAAAATTATGCACATCCTGATGGATTCAGCAGAGTGATGAGAAAAAGTCACAATGAATAAATCATCACCTTCATATATAAATGATAGAAATGAAGAGGTAGGTTCTTCCACACAGAAATGGATGAGTACCTGTGTGAGATTTAAAAACAAAACAAAACAAAACAAAACAAAACAGTATTTTCCTTTCCTTCCCTTTCCTTCCCTTTCCTTCCCTTTCCTTCCCTTTCCTCCCTTTCCCTTCCCCTTTCCTTCCCTTTCCTTCCCTTTCCTTCCCTTTCCTTCCCTTTCCTTCCCTTTCCTTCCCTTTCCCTTCCCTTCCCTTCCCTTCCCTTCCCCTTCCCTTCCCTTCCCTTCCCTTCCCCTTCCCTTCCCTTCCCTTCCTTCCCTTCCCTTCCCTTTCCCTTCCCTTCCCTTCCCTTCCCTTCCCTTCCCTTCCCTTCCCTTCCCTTCCCTTCCCTTCCCTTCCCTTCCCTCTTCCCTTCCCTTTCCCTTCCTTCCCTTCCCTTCCCTTCCCTTCCCTTCCCTTCCCTTCCCTTCCCCTTCCCTTCTCCTTTCCTTTCCTTTCCTTTCCTTTCCTTTTCCTTTCCTTTCCTTTCCTTTCCTTTCCTTTCCTTTCCTTTCCTTTCCTTTCCTTTCCTTCCTTTCCTTCCTTTCCTTTTCCTTTCCTTTCCTTTCCTTTCCTTTCCTTTCCTTTTCCTTTCCTTTCCTTTCCTTTCCTTCCCTTCCCTTCCCTTCCCTTCCCTTCCCTTCCCCCTTTCCCTTTCCCTTTCCCTTTCCCTTTCCCTTTCCCTTTCCCTTTCCCTTTCCCTTTCCCTTTCCCTTTCCCTTTCCCTTTTCCCTTTCCCTTTCCCTTTTCCCTTTCCCTTTCCCTTTCCCTTTCCCTTTCCCTTTCCCTTTCCCTTTCCCTTCCCTTTCCCTTTCCCTTTCCCTTTCCCTTTCCCTTTCCCTTTCCCTTTCCCTTTCCCTTCCTTTCCTTTTTTTTCCAAAGTAAGAATAAATAAACAAAACAACAAGAAATTAAAAGTACAGGTGAAACTCTAACATATAAAACTTAAAGACTCAGCTTTTGTCCTTCTGACCTTGTCAGCTTCTGTCCTTTTGTCCCTTCTGTTGCTGAAGTTAGTTTGCTATAAATAAAGAAAGAAATAGACTCACTTTTTTGTTCCTCACTACAAAGCTGTTTATATCCACAATCAAATTTTCTGTCTTCTGAAATGGATAAAGAGAAGGTTCATTATCACATCAGCTCTAGCAAAATAAACTTTCCTACAAACTAGTGCTACTACAATTTAAAACTCTTCTTGCTGATGTAACAGTCTGCCAGGATTTGATTAGCAACAGCAAGGGCTAGGTTCAATTTTCAAGGGGTCATATCAAATTGAGTCCCCATCTAAAAACCTGAGAAAATTAAATTAAACTGTCTGGGTGCTCAGTGAGCTGTACTTCTCTGCTCTCAAATGATGAATCAACTGGCTTAATGAAACAGTAAGATGTTGGTTGAAGGGAGTAAAAAAAGAGGAAAACAGACATTTAAACAGCACAGCACACAACAGTTGTCTATCTATTTGTAAAACAAGAAACAGTACTCTCCTTTTTTTTTTTTTTTTGATGAGTGAACTATTGTGGTAGTTGATCTGCTTGCAAACTTCTCCCATAACACTCAAATATTTACTGTGCTTGCAAAGTGTGATGGCTGTATCAGCTATTCTGCTAGGTAGCAAGAGCTCAGCGAGGATCCAGCTGTCTTGATCCTGCAAGCTGTGCACTAGCCTCTCCAGTGGCTTGGGGAGCTGCTTTCGTTCTGCAATGCTTTCTGCTCTTTGTCAGGAGGACACAGTAATCAGAATCACACAGAATTTGTAGCCTTCATAAAACATCTGAAACTAATGATCTTTCCATAAGAATACTTTTCAGGAAGATGTGGGAAAAGGATTTGAAAATTTATAGTTAGAAGAAGAAATCCAGTTGTCCCATGTTCAAGGTATATGCTGATGCTATTCATTCATTGTTTGTACGAAAGAAGCAGTCACACCCTGCCTCTCCTGATAATAGAAGAAGTGTAAAGGAGATTTAAAAGACATGAGAAAAGAGCTCCAGTGGAGAAGGTTTTGGACCATGGCCAACAGAGTCAGCCCAGCAAAGCCCTCCTTAGCCTTGAGCAATGCAGCTAGGCACTCCTTTTCAGCTCTGCGCACTAGCCAGATTTCAGCAGCTTGTAGTGTGGCACTCACAGTGCTGGTTCTTATGGTCCCCAGTGAAAGGCATCAAACTTTCTTCAGGCATCACCTAAATTAACTGCGTCTAGAGCAGAAGGTGGCATCTAGATGCTACCTTGACTGCCAGAAACCCAGAGGCTGACATTGCAAAGACTAGCATGAAGTCCCTTTTTAAAACTAACCTTAGGTTCATATCCTTTAAAGATCCCTACTAATCCAAAATCCTTAAAAGAACTTCTAATCTGCTCAGTCAGTAGTGTATTAGACCCTTTCATCTGAAGGCAAAGAACTCTATAGGCAATTACTAACCCAGGGAGCTATTCATGTCCCTTATCAATGAAGATATGAAATGTTAATGAACAATGCATGATTAGCCATTTAAAATCAGTAGGTCACTGTGAAAAAAAGAGTTCCCAGTCCACACCCCTAAAGAAAAGAAAAGCAATGTACCCTGAGAGATTCTGGTAACTAATCAAATATATCTCACATGCTATAGCAAGACCTATAGCGAGATCGCTATTTAATAAGGCCTCACACTGTACAGCAATATCAGCTTTATCCTAGGTGGCAGCTGTACTTATCAAAGCCAATGTCTGCAGAGTCAGAAACTATTTTTAATCTGCAAAAGCAATTATTCATTTATTCATCTGGGTTTTGATTATATTTCATCACTACTACATTCAGTGTCAAGCAATGTTATAGCTAGACCTAAAGCATTCTAAAGTCATTCTGATGCTGGCTAGGAACTGCTGGCTAAGAATGATTATTTAAAGCACTGTAGTCCCAAGCTGTCTAACCTTCAACATTTTAATGCTCAATATGATCACCTTATTAGAAATATAACAGACAAACAAACAACAAACAAACAAAAACCTCAAATGAATGACACATTCCTAAATGTGAGAGTCTCACTGTTAAAGCTATTTGATACTGGTTGCCTTTCTGGCCTCAACATGAATGAAGCTTTTTTTCATGGGAGTAAGGCATACCACTAATAGCACTATGTAAGGGAAATTTTAGTTTAAGCTAAATAGGCCCCATGAATATTTTGACTATCTTAGTTCTATTTGGCTTTGACTATCAGGTTAAAATATGACTTTATTTGATTGATGATGATGATGATGATGATGATGATAGCTAGCCCCTCAGGAGTATCGTGCTTGACTATAAATGTCTGGACTGCAAAATCATGTTAATCTCCCCTGACTTCTTTGAGGGTCCTTCAATAGGAGCATTTCTATTGTGTGAGGTTCTATTCATCCTAAAGAAGATGCCTAAAATATGATAGATCAGTATCAACAGAAACAGTAGCAAAAAGCTGGACAGCCACTTACCACCTATGAGGAGGATATTGAGAAGATAAGGCCAGAGTCTGCAGAGTGATGTGTGGCAGAAGATGAAGAGACAATAGGCATAAGTTGAAACAAGATGGGTTCAGACTGGCTATGAGGGAAATCTCTCTCACCCAGAGGACAGTCAAGTGCTGGTGCAGGCTATACAAAGAGGTTGTGCCGTCTCTGTGTGGAAATTTTAATACCAGTCTGGATACAGCCCTGAAAAGTCTGGTTTTGACCTCACTGTTGCTACTGTTTTGAGCTGGAGATTGGAATGGAAACCTCAACGTTGAATTATTTTATAATCCTAAAAATGATCAAATCTTTGGAAAACATGGTTTATGTAAAAGGTTTGAACAAAAAGGTCAGTTTAACCCAAAGAAGAGAGACCCACTAGTTTGTAAATATATCAAGAGAAAGGGGTAGAAAATATTTGTTCTCTACATCTTTGATCAAGAGGGCAGGAATGGACTTTAAATGAAGCAAGAAAGATTTAGCTAAGACATTAGGAAAATTCTATTTGAATGGGAGAGATAGTGAAATAGGAGGATTAAGTGCCAGAAGAGACTGTGAAGATGCCATCACTCAAGGTTTTAAGACAAAATCCTGTCAGAAAACTTACTAGAATAGATGTTTATGTCCAGGCAGAAGGTCTGAACTGAGTAATTTCCTCAAGTCAAGCACTGCTATTTCCACGAGCTTCTTGCAACCTTTAGAATTATCCTCTGGCCAGCTCAGTCCTCATTTTTCTCACAGTTTCTGTCTTTTGTTCTCTCATCTGCATCCTAGCTGCTGTTCCTTCTTTGGCAGCAAATTGCAAACTTTTTCTCCCTTTTGCTCCCAAATTTCCCTTCCCTTCCTATATCTCAGTCAACCAAGCCCCCTCAGAGTATGCTCCCCTGCTTCACTACGAATACTGGTGTACTGTTACTGTTTCTTACTTAATTTTACTTATTCTGCTTTGATCATACACTCGTCCATTTCTCACTGACTGGTATCTTCTCTTTAAAGTCTTGTAACTAGCAAAAGAGCAGTGAGTATATAGCAAAGCTCATTTTCAGATGTTTTGTTTCAATACCCAGCACCAACTAAAACTTTCAGCAAAAATGCATGAAAAAAAACTGCTTTCATTTTGAAGCCCTGGTATAAGAAGGGCCTTTCCTAACATTTCTGTGGTATTAATGAATTATCAAGTCATACCAGCGCTTCTAGGAAATGTAATAGAACATGAACACTCACAAGGATTTACAGGCTGGTCATTAAAGTGAAGATGGAATCTTTGAAAAAGATCAAAGGAAAACCAAAAATTAAAGAAAATTCTACTGAGCATATGAGAATGCTTAAGCTTTCACTTTGTAAATGGGATACAGTTGCAGATAAATGGCAAAAGACATTTCTGTGACCCTAACAAGAGACCTGTCTAAGTGAGTGTGCTATTATCAGAAATAATTGACAGAATGTTTTTACACAGGTAAATAAATAATATTTTCCTAAGCTGGAATTCCTGTCTTTAAAAAGGAGAAAAGGAAGGGCTGAAATGTTAAAGACCTAGGCAGCTTAGTTTAAATTCTTCAGAAACAGGGAAACAAATCATAACTATTATCATAAAAAAGTCCAAATGAAAACATAACAAGTAGCAGACAAAATCAATTTAGTAAGAAAAAATTACGTCAAGTTTTTCCACCTTCCTTGCAGGAGAGGGTAACAGCCTTGTGAATAGAGGAGAAGTAGTAAATACACATATATTTTGATATCAATAAGACTTTCGATACTGCTTCACAAGCTGATGGCAAAAACATAGATTAGATAACAGAAAGAGAAAGCTACACAGAAAAATCACTAAAAGCATGATTATCAGTGATCCACTCCTAAAACAGAAGGATGTAGCAAATGCATCTGTTTAGGTCCAGTAGGTCCTGAATAATACAGTATTTCCGCTAACAGTCTGGAAAATGGAATCAAGAGCTTGCTAATGACATCTACAGAGATCACCAGGCTCCGTCTGGCTGTAAGCAGATTGGGGAACAGATTTCAAACTCAAAGTGACTGTGACATACAGTTTTCACTTCACTGAAGGCAGGTGCAAATTCTACCTAGGCAAGAGTAATGAACTAAATGATCCTGGATAGAGAAGAACTGGAAGAGAGGGCAGACAGCCAGACGTGAACCAGAGTGAAAATGCTGAACATCAATTTTGATATATAAACAAACGTATAATCCATGATATAAGTGAGACAGCCTGATTTCAATCTATTACAATCGTTGAAACTTCACCATTTCAAACAAGACATTGGCTCATGAGAAAAAGATCCAGATACGATGATAATTACCAGCCGTTTGAAAAAGGTGGCTTCAAAGTAAAGACTGAGAGAACTGGATTTATTTATTTATTTATTTATTTATTAAATCAATTTTAAAGAATATTTCTGATTCATACATTTTGTCTTTTACATTAATAATTTTGGTAGATATGTGTGGTGGTTTTACCCTGATGGGCAGCCAAACTCCACCACAAATTCTTTCTCACTCTTTCTCCTCAAAGGAAATGGGGGTGAAAATATGATATAAAGGGCTCAAGGGTTGAGATAAGGACAGGCAGATTGCTCACTAATTGCTGTCATGGGCAAAACAGACTAAACATAGAAAGATTAATACAATTTATTGCCTATCGCTAACAGACTAGAGCAGTGAGAAACTAAAAGCAAACTAAAACCACCTTCCCCTCTCCCCAGCCTCTTCTACCTTCTCCTCCCAAGTGGTGCAGGGGAATGGCGAATGGGGGCTGTGGTCAGTCCCTAATGCTTCGCCTCTGCCGCTCCTTCACGGTCACTCCCTGCCCCTGGCTCTACATGGGGTCCCTCCCACGGGATGCCGTCCTTCCGAAACTGAGCCTGTGGGGGCTGCCCACAGGCAGCAGCTCTTCAAGAACTGTTCCAACATGGCTCTGTACCACGGGGTCCATCTGTCAGGAGCTCCTGCGTGGGCTCCTCTCCACAGGCAGCAGCTCCGGCCCGGGGCCTGCTCCTGCGAGGGCTCTCCATGGGCCGCAGCCTCCTCCAGGCCACATCCACCTGCTCCACCGGGGGCTCCTCCACGGGCTGCAGCGTGGAGATCTGCTCCGTGTGGGACCCATGGGCTACAGAGGGACAGCCTGCTCCACCAGGGGCCTCTCCACAGGCCGAAGGGGAACTTCTGCTCTGGCTCCTGGAGTACCTCCTGGCCTCCATCTGCACTGACCTTGGTGTCTGCAGGGCTGTTTCTCACTTCTCTCTCTCCCAGCTGCTGTCACGCACCAGTTCCCGTTGGATATGGCTGGAGCTGGCTCTGATCTAACATGAGGCAGCTCCTCGGCTCTGCTCACAGAGCCCTTGCCATGTAAACCCAATAAAATATGATGGGAGCATTTCTAATAACACAAACTAGTAAAAATAATGTATTATGACTAACGTTTGCACCTTTTCTTCTTAGTAAGTTGTGCTAAACTATGTGACCACTCTATCACAAAAGATTAAAACAAAGATGGCAAGCAAAAATAGCTGAGATATATTTGCATATTTCATAGTTGTTAAATATCACTTTTTTTAAAACCTGAGACTCGTAATTGAGGGAAAAGTATATATTTCACTTTTTAGAGTACATGGGACAAATTCTGTAGTTACAACAAAGTCTTGTATCTCTATTGCCTTAATCTAGTAGGAAAAAAAGAGGACAAATAAAAATAGGTTTTTTTTCATTCCTTTCTAGGCCTTGCTTCTCAACTGGGTGAATAAACACTCTTTAGACATGACAGCATGAGGAAAATCTTTATATAATTAAGGTCCATGTACATTTTATATAGAGAACAATTAAAAATTAAGGATACTTGGCTAAACACACAGAAGGAACCACTGAAATATATTTGGGATCTGTTATCTTAGAATGTGATGTTGCATTCTCTGAGCAGGTGTTGTGGTTTAACCCGGCTGGCAGCTAAACACCACACAGCCGTTCGCTCACCCTCCCCCCTCCCTCTCTGGGATGGGGGAGAGAAACAGGAAAGTGAAGCCTGTGAGTTGAGATAAAGACAGTTTATTAAGACAGGAATATAATAATAACAATAATAATAATAATAATGATAATAGTATTAATAATGTGTATGAAACAAGTGATGCACAATGCAATTGCTCACCACCCGCTGACCGATGCCCAGCCTATCCCCGAGCAGCCGGCCCCCCACCCCGGCCAGCCACCCCTATACATTGTTTAGCATGACGTCAGATGGTATGGAATACCCCTTTGGCCAGTTTGGGTCAGCTGTCCTGGGTCTGTCCCCTCCCAGCTCCTGCTGCACCCCCAGCCTGCTCGCTGGCAGGACAGAGCAAGAAGCCGAAAAGTCCTTGGCCTGGTGTAAACACTGCTCTGCAACAATTAAAACATCAGCATGTTATCAGCGCTCTTCTCATCCTAATCCAAAACATAGCACCCTACCAGCTACTAGGAGGAAAATTAACTCTGTCCTAACTGGAACCAGGACAGCAGGGAATCTCCAACTTCCTAAATGTGATTTCTTAAGTATTATATAACAGATGAAATCTGGGAGCAGGCTTTAGGCAGAACCGGTAAGTCTTTTGTTACTGTGATCTGGCTGCACTTCCTTTGTGCATTTTTTCCTCTGATGGTGCTTGGGCTTTGGAAAGAGAATGTGGCTGAACAGATCATGTGTGTATTCCCCAAGTTACATACGTTTTCCCAGCCCTGGATCTGTGAACCCAGATATGTCCTTAGGATGATGTACTCACTGATGCTTCCTGTTCTACTCTCTGCACCTCAGGCTCCACAGGAAGGGACCCAGATGGGATAGGAGTGGCATTCAGAATTGATCGCGGATCTGGGTCTTGTGGTGTGCTGTGATGGAGTCCCACTGGACTAGCCCAATTCAAGTTTGCTTCTGCAAGAGAACTTAAAAGAAAGTCCCATTAATTTCTTCGGTGAAAAAGTACGTCTTCAATTGTACAACATGAGTAAAATCCTTATAATTTACTAGAAAGTTATTTATATGTCTCCCTGATTTCCATACAATTACAAAATATTTTTGAGAGAGAAAAAAATGCAATCGTCACAGGCTATCAGAAACATTCAGAATCTGATACAGTAAATCTTAATGGGTGTGAAAAACACAGAATTTTGTAGCAGAGTAGGATATATGGTAAAGTCAGCAGTCCCAATTTTTTTAACACATAAACTATCTGACAATGCTGTGCAGATGCTTTTCAAAATAGTGATTGTGGCTTCCTCTGCATTGTCTAAATTAATTCACCTAATCTGATGTTTGTTTGTTTGTTTGTTTGTTTTCTGATCCTGTGAGGAGAGAACTAGATTAATAAAAACACTCCTTCAATGCTTCTCTATTATTCTTGCAATCCAGCTGATCGATTTTTGGGACCAAACAAGAAAGTACAGCCCTCCAAATGAATACATCTGAATGTGTCTCTCAGGTTCCTTTGTTATCTGTTAAAATCTTTCTTGCAATTAGCACCAAATGAAGAAAGACACAAATCATTCTGATTTCTGTTTTTCTGATATATTCAATTTGTATAATCTGTCACCAATGTAGCTGTGACTTCTCTGGAAATGGTTCCATGGTCAGGACATCCATGATTCACACCACCAGCACATTATAGAAGATCAGTCCTTACTAGTGGAAATGTGTAGATAATTAACTGATTATTCATAACCTGCTTCAATGAGGACTTTGCGGACACAGTTCTCCATTAAGTGAATGGATTCATGGCTCATTTGGATTAGACATGTAACTCCATCTTTATTAAACTGATCTGCTTCTGCATACCTCCCCTCTCTTCAGAAATTCAGAAAACCCACATCTACTTTTACATTTCAGTTTCTCTCACTCCTCCTCTCCCTCTGTTCATCAGATTCTCCTTCCTCTTTCTCTTTCTTTCTCACCATTGTCCATTTATGTATAAACAATGTTATCTTTTGACCTCTGTATTCTCATACTCCACGTAAAACTATTTTCTCCATCTCCATTGTCGCTTCTCTCATTTTTTCACCTCCCACTCTTCTGCTTTTTTCTCCATTGCTCCTTTCATATCTACATTTCTTCATCTCTCTCTAGAATCCATTGTTTATTTTTGCAGGCTCCCATTTCATTTTTTTCTCTGTGACCTTCCTCCTGATACTTCATGTTATTCATTAATATGCCACCCCTCATCTCAAAACTGGAAAAAAAAACAACACATTCTTCTTATGTACGGATGGCATATACAATTTTTGTGTTATCCATGCTCATAGTTCCACCTTCCTTTATTCAATAACCTGTACCAGCCTGTATCCTCTTCTTCTTTCCACATTTTTTTTCACTTCCTGGTTAGGTAAATCATTCCAGATACCTCCTTCAGTTTTGTGCCACCTAACGAACTTTTCTCCTTCCTTCCTTCCTTCCTTCCTTCCTTCCTTCCTTCCTTCCTTCCTTCCTTCCTTCCTTCCTTCCTTCCTTCCTTCCTTCCTTCCTTCCTTCCTTCCTTCCTAGCCTTCTTTGCCAAATTAGACTCTCCTGATTGCCAGACTTAATATTGTCAGACACTACGGTTGTCTTTTGGAGACACTTGTCTCCAAAATAGATCAGTTCCTCTGCTCTCCAAAATGTCTGGATGTTTCAGCTTTTGTTTATTATCACTGTTTTCTCCCATGTCTTGGTTTGCAAGAGATTTAGCACCTCAATTCTCCATACCTTTATTTGTCTTTTAGCCCTCTTTCTCACCTTAGTACTGCCATACTAAAAATGGAAGTTCTTTGTTGTACTGATATATTTTCCTTTTTCACCTTTATAGACCACTGTGAAATTCTTTCATTTTCATCTCTTGTTCTTTCATTTTCATCTCCTTTTGCTGCCACAGATTGCATTTCCCTAACTCCCAACTCTAGTTAACAGAAAATACCTATTTATTTATGTATATTACATCCTAATTCATTTTCTCATTACATTCACAGTACTTGTTTTTCTATATCTGTATCAAATTGACAGTCTGGTAGTTACAAGGTTCTAACATTGGTGTAACTTTCTGAAATGCTGGTAAATATGAGTACAATCTTTTTTGTTTCCTTACTTGAGTTTCAGTTCACAGAAATCTTTACCTTTGTAGTTGCTCTCTATTCATATAATATCTTTTAGAATAAATTATGCAAAAAATCTGTGAATACTGCTGATTTTTAAGAGTGGAAATCCCTAATAACTATTCACAAACATATTGATTACTCAAGCTGTAGCCACCTTACTTGGGCTGTAAAATAAGAATGGTATTATCGGACATTTGAGTTGACACCTCTATGGCACCTGTAAAGTAATATCATCTTCATCATACTGTGAAGTATGTATATGATCTGTATAGATGAGTAAGTCTTCTAGCAAGTCTTCCTGGTATATATCAGTGAAGAGAAAGAGCTGCCTCTAGAGAGGGTTCAGGACACTTGCGTTAGTCCTGACTCTGTCATCTATTAAATAAGATTCCTAAAATTAGTTTGGGTAAATGCTATGAACAGGATTTCCAGACGGCTATTGTACTTGTGAATGTTTAGAGATGAATATTTAAAAACCCTCAGGGAGCATCATAATTAGAATCTTACTAGATCTGAAGGTCTATGAGAACTTTAGTTGAAAAAACAGATTCTACCAAGGAAGACAATCTCTTGTCTTAGTATATCCTTCTAGAAATGGATGAAAAATAAATAAATAAATAAACAAATAAATAAATAAATAAATAAAAGCACAGTCTTCATATTTGGCATACCTAATACTTCTTGAGTGAAAATATCAAATTAAGTATTTAATACTCCCAAGATTCATGAGTATATGAAGTCTTAATTAACATCAGAAGAAAATTTTCCAGCAGAAAAATGTCAACACTTTCATTCATCTCGCTTGAATCGATCTCATGCTCATATGGGAAATGTCAGAATCTCTAAATATAAATGTATAAATATTGACAGTTTTCAGGGTTCTTTTTCATTCTACACCTAATAAAGGTGAATGACAGTGACTTCATGAGTCTTAAGCAAGCCTAGAGGAACTTTCTCATCTCTGATGTGTAACTTGGCAGAGCTCTAATGTTTACAAAATGTATCAGATGGATAATGTTCTTTTACAAACTCAAGTATATTAAAGAATGAGAAGCCTTTCAAATTTTATGATACCTTAATGATACCTGTAATATGAATGCTAAATAAGGATAACACTAATAAATACATATCCAACACTATTATTAGAAAATAGTTTTGCAAAATAAATATATGTATGCCTAATTAGCACTTTAAAAAGTGATAAATGTATATAATGTTGAAATAGAATTAAAGTTATTTTTCTCCATAGGATAATGAATATTTCTCCATAACTTATTTTGCTGAATAATTTGCATCATGTGCCACCCCTTTATGAAAAACAGTATTTGATGAGAAACAAACAAACAAACAAACAAAACAGTTTCTTGGAATTTACTTACATATAGTGAGAAAGCAGAAACTGCTCATGTTTCAAAGATAAGCTGGCAACTGTCACAGTAAAACTGACAGCTTCCCAATTTTTTAGCATTTAATATAAAACTTTTCTCCTGCAGACATCTGTTTAAGTCAGAATTTCTTGAAATATTTCTGACCTTATGACTGAAGAGCAGAACGTGAAGACCATAAGCTCTGGATATACTTTACAGATTCAGAATTAGTACGCTAAGGCAAAGGATCCTGCATTTATTTGGTCTTTATCATGCTATGATTATCCTCCCTGACTGGTGTTAACACGGCAAATTCATGTTCCCTAAAGCATAATCACTGATGGTGGCACTGTATCTGGCTGCATGGCTTCAATCTTGAATCTGAACACGTACCTTCAGACTTTGAAGTGGACTAAACACCTGCTTGAGAATTTTAGGGAAATACCGCTCCTGGTTAAACACTGCAAGACATTTGGAGTATGGGGACAGGAAAGTAGGTAGGGACATACTGTGTGTGAACAGTAAGTAAGCTGGGTAGTGAGGGTAAGGGCAAACTTTTGCCCTTGCAGCCCAGTAAAGCTGGATGTATTGAGCAGGTTCTGGGAATGCATTGGTGGAATTTCATACCTTTAAAACCTTTAAAAGGGATTCGCTCTTTAAAGAACACTTTTATTTCTATCCCTGAAATGATGACCCTCTGGATATGGTTCAGGCAGCCACAATGACTGGGGGAGTGCGGAGGCTGATAAATATTGGTTTTACTATTAAAATCTTACAGTTTGTGCTTTGTTTTGAAGATTTGTCATTTATTTTATTTGATGTCTTTCAGATGCATTTGGTAGAGAGTTATGTAAAAGAAAAATTTGAAATTCACTCCAAGGGAGATGTGTTTTGGAAAGCTATGCTGACATGCATAGCAGGCATGTTTAGAAGTAATTCTAATTTGAATAGACTGCCTAGATATTACATCGGTAAAAAGTAACATTGAAGAGACAGAATGATGTTACTTTGTCAAGCTTTAGAAAAAAAAAATCAAGCTGTTTCCCAAGACTAATAATTGAACACATATATATTAATTAGCTGTACAACTATTTCAGTGCTTTTCTTTCTAAACTGCTGTCTTAACATTTCTTAAATTAATGATACTGAATTGCTACAAAGTTTGTAGATCATTTATTTTGGGAAAGCTATTCTGTAAAATGCTGCTGAAGTCTTCTGCATTCGGTATCATTTTGTTAATGGCCACATTATGTATGACTTTAAAATTAAGGGAATGGTCTTCAACATTCATGGTCTTTATTATTCTCTCTTTTACAATCTCTTTCATTATATGTTGTCTTACATACATGCTTACATATTTATGTATGTGTATATCTATGTATAATAAGGTATGTATAGCGTTCATTCACGTGTGCATATATATATAGAAACATACATTCACACGTATCATACATACGGAAAATGCTTAATGAAAAGTCCAAATAAGAATAGCAAATATAGAGCAAATATGTTGAGTATGAAAGAAGCCATGTAGCAGATGTCAGTGTGTTAGACTATCAACTTATAGATGATTCATTGTATATGAATCCTTTCATCTAATATTTGTAAGCTCACAGCAGGCACATTCTCTAGTCTATTGCAGAAAGTTTTATTGATTTACAGAGGCAAAGCAAAATTTACCTGAGGCAGCAGTTCTTCTAAAATGTTGTTGGTATCAGAAGAAAATAAAGAAAATCTCATTGTTAGATATGATTTGTGATACAATTCCTGTCATGCGCTGACTATTAAGGTCCTTTAAAGGAAGAGATCTTTACTGACCACACAGAAAATACAAGGAACACTTCTTCCTGTAAGAAAATCAGTCTTGAAAATTTAAGATTTTCCAGTCCCTTAACCTGCTATTAAAGACCACTGACAGGATTTCATTCCAAGGTGAACTTTGCATTATGCAAAGTTAGCTGTGATATCAGAAGAGAGAAAAAGTGCAGGGAAACAAACAAACAAACAAACAAACCAACCAACCAACCAAACAACAACAACAAAACACAATAAAATAAGGTCCACAACATGATTCTTATCAAAGTCCATGCTATTAAAGAAATGAAATTGCAGCTATACAAAGCTGAAGATACCGATTATGTGTAATGGTGCAGAATCAGGTTGCATCAGCACTGAGTTTCAGGCAGTTCACATTCCATTTTACCTGCATTTGCAGAAAGTTGAGCAAGTGTCAACTCCCACTTAGGATGCAGCTGATCATAGTGTTACAGAAAGTTGAACTGACAGTTAAGAGGAAACAAAAGGTTCTGGGTCAAGTCTCTGCTGGGTTTTAATTCGTTCTCATTAGGAACAATAATACACCAAAGTGCTTGTTATATTCTGAAACTGAAAAACATGCATATGTATGGAATATGGTTAAATTGTTTGCTTGGATAGAGGAAAGGCAAGTAAAGGCTTTTTTCTTTTTTCTTTTTTGGATTAATTTCAGTAAGTGTGTGTCTCTGTCTGTCCAAAATGAGTCATTCTAGTGTTAGGTAATATATTGTCTGGGCTAGGTGAACATGGCATGATAAGCATACCATCAGGTGTGCTGTCTCTTTTAATTGCGTTCATTTCAGAAGGACCGATAAACATTAGGATGCTTTAATTCTGTTCATTTCAATGGGAGCAATAAACATTAGAAGCCCTTTAACACCTCTTTCTGAATTGTCCCACTTGACTAAATTTGATCTAATTTAAACAGGAGAGACTGGATACAAGATTTATTTAACTCTTTGCCTGGCAAACTGTTCATTTTGAAGTTATCATGCTAAAAGAAAACTAATTGCACTAGTAAAAATTATTATAGATATGATGCTGTAGCTCCAAATACAGTACCGCAGAGATACTTAATTAGGTAAGTCACCAGTTGCATAGGTCTTAAAATATTCTCCACACCCATACAGGTAAACCTGTTTAACATACATGTTAAAGTTAGTACTGTCATACGGGTTGCACAAACGAGTCGTTGTAAAACAGATTACACAATGTCTGATATTGAGATGATCTATGTAGAACACATGACACTTTTCTTCCTATTCCATCCTTCGACATTTTTGGTGGCTTGATCCTGGCCAGCAATGAAACACGTATACAGCTGCTTGCTCATTCCCGGCCCCAGTGGGACAGGGGAGAGAATAAGAGCAAAAGTGAGAAAACTCATGGGTAGAGATGGAGTCAATTTAATAAGTGAAGGAAAGAGATTAAAAAAGCAAGTGATGCAGTGGCAATCTTTCTCAACCTCCCACAAGCAGACCAATGCCCAGCCAGTCTCAGAACAACTGCTGCCTTGGAAGACCCCCCACCATCCCCCCAAACAACTTTTTATTGCTGAACATAGCACTATATAATGTGGAATAGGCCTTTGGCCTACATTTACCTAACATAATTTTACATTATGTCATATTATGATTTTTTTAAAACATTCTCCCATTGACAGAGATTTATTATGGACTCACGTTAATTCCTGTTGAAGTTAATAGTTAACTTTTGGGGACTACACACATGCCGTGACCTAGTCTGCTATAATTCAAGAGTGTCCTATTATTTCTACTGTCAAAAATGCCAAACAGCTGTTCTATCTTTTCACATAATGGATATGGTATTTCATATTTAACATAATGTACTCAATAGGTGCCCGGTAGAGTTTATCTCCTTAAAGTTAATGAGAATCTTCTCATCAGCTTCCCTTGGATCTGGTTTTAATCCCACATCCTTTTATTCCTTATTTTCAGTTCACAGTGCATTAATATAACTTGGTCAGACAGGCTTTATCTATTTTTCTATCAATTAATTCAATCCATCTGGCCTTTATTAACATAATACCTCAGCACATCCCAATATTACATGAATGTTATTTTTTAAATGTTGTGGCCAGAATTCAACTAAGAACAATATCCTGCTTCTACTTTTTTTCTCCTAGGTCAGGAATTTTCAACCAGTTTTACAGGGAGTTGGAAATGTCTGTATCTGTGAAAAGTTTTTTTTTTTTTTTTTTTTCCCCCATTTATGTTTGAGTCAGTTTTGGTAAATATACATATACATCTTGACTATATTCCTTCAAGAATGTCTGTGCTCTCTGTCATATTGTGACTTCTGACCCTGAGCTTCTGATTTCTTGGAAAACATATGAAATCAGATTGGTATATATTAGTATATATAATATCTTTAGACATACATGTTAACTCAAGTGGACTGTGTATCCTTAGAAAGAAGAATAAATATCTCAGTATGCTGTGATAAACTGTTTAATAAAATAAAATAATAATGAAACCCTTCTTTTCAGTCCAGGCTGCTATTCTGCCGTACATTTTATTGGTCTGAAAGGTAGAATTCTTGGCAGAGAACTTGTCCCATGGGCCACATAAAGGGCACATGGTACAATTCAGCATAGTGTAACTATAAATGACCAGAATGGAGTCCGAAAGGTCTGCTAAATTCAATATCTGATTTATGTTTCATGCCGGAGTTAGGAAGTTTTGAATGTGATCCAGGCAGAACGCTAGGTTCATGCTAAAGCTGGAACTATCCAGGTGAGAGAAGGTATGTGGAACAGGAATGTTTCCTGGTGATTAATACACATAGTGCTCTTCTTTTCATGGAAAGACATTTATGTTAAAAATTCTTCAAGTAGTCATATGTGATAGACATTTATAGGTATGTGTGCTATCCATTATCTTTTAGTTGCAAGTGTATTTTTCTTTGGTAACGCTTTTCTGTGGAATTCATTATAAAAGGGAGGGTAAAGTCAAGTCTAGTGAAAGTGTAATTAATGAAAAAACTATGCAAATAAGGTAGAGTAGAGGGTAGTTTTGTCTTTTTTACAAACTATCAGAAGCTATTTTGTAAATGACCTGTCTTTGCTGGACTTGGTTAGCAGATTCTCACCTCATTCTTCAACTGCTGCTGTTTTCAGAATGTTCTGTATACAGCTTATAGGTACATACAGACATATGCAGAATATACACTTCATAATATATACAATATCGACCTTGAACAGTTCTAATTTATAAAAACTACTGATCAGGAAAAAAAAAAAAAAAGAAAGTTTAAATATTTCCTGAAAAATATCTTTGGACCTCACATTACTTTAGCTACACATATACATACAATGCATAGCGTATGTGTGCATACATGTAGATATATATTAGATACAGATATAGAAGGTATATAGATAGATATAGATGATAGATATAGATATAGGTAGATGATATAGATGATACAGATAGATATAGATACATGGCTGACCAATCAAACATCAAGGGGAATACAAAGTTTTCTAGAAAATGCCTTTTTCCTAATTTTAGACAACTCTGGAGAACTTGCATCTGATCAGATCTGTAGAACTACTTATTTCTCAGTACTTTCTAGGAAGAACACTTTTGACCCCTCAAAATATATATATATTTTTTTTTTCTAGAGAGAAAAATAGAAATTTGGAAACAGATAATGGTTATTAAAAATGGTCAAAAGGAAAAGTTCTTTTAAATTATTTCTTTTCTAAGTCAACATAGAAATGTGAAGCATGCATAAACTAATAAACTTTTTTTATAAATAATTATATAAAAAACTACTAAATGTACAATTTTTAATTTTCTGAAAATTACTGTAGACAGCAGAATAAGAGGTTGTAGAATAACATATTTATCACTGCTTTGACTAAAGAATAATTATTTAAATATATAAAAACAAAGTAAGCTTGACAAATAATGAGATGTTTGAAAAGCAGGAAAAAACACTTCAACACTTTTCCCTTGAGAAATTGGTTTGGATGGAAATTTTCCAGCATGGTACTCTGAACAATGACATTTTATTGGTAGCCACTCCAAAATGATTACACACTGCTGATCATTTTACTTTTAAGATGGTGTTTATTCATGTATTTTAGCAACACATTTTATTATTCTTTGCTTCTTTGCCTGTACTAGAAAATGTAAGGAATGAGTGGGTAAGGAATTGGCTGTATGGTCTCACTCAAAAGAGTTGCAGTCAATGGTTCAATGTCCAGGTGGAGGTCAATAAGGAGTGGTGTTCCTCAGGGGCCAGTATTGGGATGGGCACTGTTTAACATCTTTGTCGGTGGCATGGACAGTGGGATCAAGTGCACCCTCAGCCAGTTTGCAGATGACACCAAGCTGTGAGGTCTAGTCAACATGCCGGAGAGAAGGGATGCCGTCCAGAGGGACCTGGATAGGCTTGAGAGGTGGGACTATGCAGACCTCATGAGGTTCAGCAAGGCCAAGTGCAAGGTCCTGCCTCAGGATCTAGGCAATCCAAACACAAATACAGGCTGTGAGGAGAATGTATTGAGAGCATCACCGAGGAGAAAGACCTGGGGTGTTGGTTGATGAGAACCTTGACATGAGCAGGCAATGTGCACTTGCCCAGAAAGCCAACCATATCCTGGGCTGCATCAAAAGCAGTGTGTTCAGCAGGTCGATGGAGGTGATTCTCCCCCTCTGCTCTGCTCTCGTGAGACCCCACCTGGAGTGCTACATTCAGCTTTGGGGCCCCCAACACAAGAAGGACATGGACCTATTAGAGCAAGTCCAGAGGAGGGCCATGAGGATGACCAGAGGGCTGGAGTACCTATCCTGTGAAGACAAGCTGAAGGAGATGGGGCTGTTCAGCTTGAAGAAGAGAAGGATTTAGGGAGGCCTTATAGCAGCCTTACAGTACCTACGCAAGCCTACAGGAAAGCTGGGGAGGAACCCTTTATCAGGGAGTATAGTGCTAGGACAAGGAGTAATGGTTTTAAATTAAAAGGATATATTTAGCTTAGGTATTTGAAAGAAATTCTCTGTGGGTGGTGAGGCACTGGCACAGGTTGCCCAGAGAAGCTGTGGATGCCCCATCCCTGGAGGTGTTCAAGGCCAGGCTGGATGAGGCCCTGGGCAACCTGATCTAGTGGGTGGCAACCCTGCCCATGGTAGGGGGGTTGGAACTAGATGATTTTTAAGGATCCTTCCAACCCGAGTCATTCTATGAGTCTATTATTCTATGATTATTTTTATATATATATATATATTTATATTTTCCTCCAACCATTTCAGTGGAGACTCACTAGTTTAGAATGTCAATGGTCAGTGAACCATTCTCATGTTGAACCTTTGCCTTAGGAGACTGACAACCAGAGGGTTAATTAACTTTGGCAGACATTTGTGTACTTCCCTTTTTTTTTTTTTTTTAAAGCAGTGAAGAAGAACTAAGATAATACTATTCAAATTTTAGCAATAAACATACTTAATGGAGTTTTAAATGGTATTTAAATTATGTCTAAGTAGATCTCTAAACTCATTTAGCAACCAAATGACTACTAATGCTTTAGATAAAAAGACTGCTGTACTGGGTAATGATCTTTGAAAGGAAACTAATATGGGTCAATAGAAAATTCTCTATCATATTAGTTAACAATTTATGTTTTATTTTATCTTAAACATTTTGAGGGTGGACTGTTTATTGTGTTCTTTCTTTGTCCAGCAATAGAAGCTGCAGGAAAAAAAAATACTGTGTAGACTTCATAGCAAGGAACTTTGTACTGCTAATTATGATTCTAGCAGGAAAAAAAAACATGCACAGGTGTTTTCAGGAGTCTCATTTCCTTAAATGATTCACTAGAAATAAAAAATTATTAATAATAATGTTGTGGATGGACTCATGAAGCTGGGGATGATGTTAACACTTGCTCTGTGTAAATGTTTCTGTAAGGAACACAAGGTACATTGTCTGGGTTTTGGGCAATCACAATTTATTTATTTATTTATTTATTTATTTATTTATTGCGTACCTTCCAGAATAATAGCAGAAATAAAAGCTCAGAAAATTGACCATAGATACTTTATTAAGATAGGAACATGTGAAACTTTTTTACCAGTTTCATCCACCTGTCTAGATAATACACTAGATGTAATTCTATTCGACTAGCTTTATCTATCTGGAAATTAGTTATTCAAAACTTCACCTAATACTAGCTATTTAAAACAGCTATTTGAATCTAAATCAGAGCTAGATGATACGGTTTTTCTGCATAGTCAGTAGAAATCTAGCCAACACTCTCACTTATATTTAGTATGTAACTCTTCTCACATTAAGACAGAAACACAGGCTTGGTCAGATATATTCTAAACTAAACTATTAGCAGGTAGAGATTTCTCTCTAGTGAGTTTAAAGGAAAGCTTGATGACTGCTTTAAACTTGATGCCTGATTTCTCTGTGAAGATGAATTCCACAGCAGGGGGTGTCTGTTTACACAACAGACAGAAACATCCCACTAGTTCCATTGTAAATGCTAAAAAAGACAGAAAACAAATTAGCTGGTAAACTAGAGAAGAGAATATACTAATTAGCACATGGTTCAGTATAAACCTAAATGACAGATAGAGTAACACAAAAACATTTTTGCTTAAATAGCAAAAAAATTACCACATCATCACCATTACAACAGATTCAAAGCAGATACTAATGATTAACCTTTTTAAGTGTTCCTTTGTTCAGCTTTGTATCACTTTGTTAGGCTGCTGTTTAAAAACATCCAGAGAGAGCACTCTCATCGCTATTGTTAGAAAAGTGCATATATTTAGTTGGCTCTCTTTTTATACCATACAGCCTTCATAATTGCATCTTCAAACATGGTAACTATGGTTGCAAACAGCAGGTTAAACATTTCAGTCATGACCTTTGCTTGTTATCTTCTACTAAATTTGTTGCATGACCAGGAAATTTCTGTGTATGCTTTTTCTACCTTTTACTTTCCTCACCCTCACACCCCTGCATCCTGTCTGCCAGAAAGGAGGAACAATAACATGCCTTTACACAACTGTATGTATGATCATTTGCATTGTCTCCTTTTCCCTACTCTCCTTTATATACAAACACTTAAATAGGCTTTTGTTCATCTTAATTAGTTACCATACTAAGAAACTCACCATGAAAAGATCAGTTTTACATTTGTGTTTGCATTTACTGTGAAAAACAATGTAGGCTGATAATGTTCTCCAGATGATACTTTCCATCATCATGTCATTTGATATTTAGAAAGGGATAGATATATATGTGGTGGCGTGTATTAAGGGAAGTTATTGTGAATATAATACAGGCAAAACATTTTTAAAAGTACAAAAGAACAAGCAGCAGAACATGTCTGTAAAGCAGCAGTGAGTCCTAATGCAATAAGATAAAGAAATTTAGAAGTGTTGTGAAGGGATTTGCTGATGGAACAGTAACATTCCTGACTATAGGGATACAGATAGAGCACAGTTTTCCCTGTAGGGAGTGGCCAGGTGAGAGCGCTGCAATCTACAGCAGTCCCCAAGCACATAGATGTGAACTGAATTGCAGCAGGACGAGGTGAAGCATGCTGTTGGCATCAGGACTTCAGTATGAAGTGCTAAGTAAATGGGCAAACATTGTCAACAAATATGAGCAAAATAGACCTGCGTTGTAGAGGACGTGCTCCCACGCCCCAGGTGAAGGGATGAAGGGAGCAATTTAACTTTTTTTTTTTTTTTTTCTGTTTTGTATCACAAAGGATATGTGTTACTAAAGTAAGAAAACTGTAGAAGTCATGGCCAAAGAAGAGAAAAGGTTGTATCTGAAGTTTGTGTGGACACAGGACAGAAAGAGAATTTTTTGAGAGGTAACAAAATTCACACTGAAAACCCAGATGAAGAACACTATCTGATTACACTTGCAAACTGCTAACAGTGATGTTTCTTGAGAACACAACCTGAAACAGCAAGACGATGTCACAACAAACATTCCCCAGAGTGCTGAGTCTCCTCTTTGCTGTCTGCATTTGGTGTCAGGAATGTGCTGAAAATCAAACAGTGAACAGAGACACTAAAGCTGTTTTTGGCCGGAATGCTTGGATGTTTATAACTTATGCATATTTTTAAAAGTGTGGTCAAAACATGAAGCACAGCAGTACAGCTCAGCCATATGTGTGGTCATGAAGTTGGAAATATGGATGCTTTGTTGTATCCTTTGCAAGGCAATTTTACTCTGCTGCTTTTGTTGTTAGCCCTACCAGCTCACATACTCTTGCTACAGGCCGTCACTTTTGACCTGTAGTTTCAGAGATGCCAGGTAGAATCCTGCTCTGCTGAAAGCAGGACCTTTGATTTCCGTGGCTTTGTCTAAATTGGTTGACCAAGGAATACTTCTCCATGCCAAATGGAGTTGCATGTGCTGGCTGCATGCTGAACATTTGTGCCAGTAAGGACACACCAGGAATGCTACCAGACCTTCCTTTCTTTTGTCTTGTGTTTGTTTTTTCTTTTTTTTTTTTTTAATAAATTCTATTTGTGGGGGCCAGGAAGGAGCCACTGCACCCCCTGGCCAGGACTGATTCTCTGCTTGGTCTGGATGTGATCAACAGGGTTAAAATTTTGCCATGGGATTAAATCTTCTCAGTGCAGTCTTGTGTCTGTCTCCAGTGTGCATGCACATACATACTTGCTTTGTCTGAATATTTCATATGTAATTTTTTAGTCTTTTTTTAATTCACACACAGAAAATAACAGTTTTCTATTAAAAAAAAAAAAAAAAAAAGTCCATAAGCTCATAAGCTTTCCTCCTAGGAGAAGGAAGTGAAAAAAATAAAACAAAATGGCATTTAATGGCACCAGAACCTCACTTACCCCTAAGTGCCACTTCTTTTACATCTGGGTCAATGTGTAACTTCTTTGATCAGATACATGACATGCTCACTGCATATTGTTTCAGCAGAAAGACCCACACTGTACCTAAAAGCAAGAATAGGCCAGAATATAAAGATAGATGGATAAACTGGAGGATATTTTCAGACTTATAAGTCTGAACGGGAAATGAGAAAAGTCAAAACAGAGCTTGTGAAATGATGTAAAGACAGTGATGTAAACACATTTTTCACATCTTTTACAAGGTGCAAGACTGAAAAGTACAGGAGTATATTGTAGCTATAATGCTTTGGCCCAGCAGAGGCAGCTCAGTACAGGATTTTCCAAAGTAAGGGGCCCATAAAAACTAAGCTTCGGAATCAGAAAAAGGAATGGTCACATATTAGAGGAGTGAGAAAGCATGCATGCTTAGATCCACCTGGAAAAGATCGAAAATGCTGCCCCTACCATGTAAAGTTAGGTACTCTTTTCAAAAAGGACAGAGGGAGTTAAGAAATACTTTGTTAGTACAATAGTTGTAAAAGATTCTAAAAATTTTCTTCTAACAGTGAATAAATCGTTTTTGTGCATTATATGCCATGATGATCACTATTTATTATTATTGTTTCCACTCAGGAAAGCTAAATGTATTGGAACAGATTCCTCCAGCTGTGTTTGGCTTGCTTGAATTGTTGGACAGGTCTGAAAAGAAACTGGAAGCTGGCTGCTGTTGCCAGTTCAAGATTTCCCCTGAGGTGAGAAGAAAGAAAAACCTTGGAAAAGACAACATAGTTGCTTTTTCAGCTCTTACACTTTCGTGTCAGTTCAACCATTATGTAAGGAGTAACAAAAGACTTGCCTGCTCTCACTTGCACAATGATGAGGGCACCTACAGTTTAAGAGCTAAGGAGTCAGTTCCTGAGGACTCAACAGGGTCCTTAATAGATTTCTTTAATCAGTCATTATCTCATGAGGATCAAACATATTAAACGCAAAAAGGTAGAACTGAAAGATTAAATTAGGACATGTACAAAGCAATGGGGAAAATAAGAATTATTTCAATCCTGACCATTTCTAAGATTATATGGTTTTACTTTAATAAAAGCATAATATTTGTGAAATCAAATAGAGCACATGCATTTAAAATAGGGAGTCTTATATAAAGTTGATCCATACTGCAAGAGAACTAAGGAAAAAAAAAAAAAAGTTGACCACTGCTTGTGGCAGTCACCATTGCCACAATGGTGCCACCATTGTGGCAGTCACCATTAATGTCCTTTTAAAAATGTCTTTGTAGATTTTTAAACAATGATATCAGACTAGAGATAGAATTAGCATTAAATACGGATACAACAGAAATGAGACCTGTATCAACTCCCCAGATATCTCATCTACCTCTTATTTGCATAGGTTTTCCTTTATATAGGGAAAAAAAAATATCTTACCATATCACACTGCAGTCCTTTAATAATATTATTATATCTTTTAAAGAAAATTAAAATTTATTTATGTCAAATTAAGTCAGTCTTCAAAAACTTAGGCAAATATGCTTTTCTTGAAAGACAGATTGTAGGGATTTGAAAATACTGCTAAGTTTCTTTGTGAAGGAAAATATGTAGTGCTGCAGTATAGGATTTCAGTACTTTCAATGTAATAGAAAGAGCCCCTCTTAATAATTATGTTGTTTTCAATGACCAAAAACCCAATGAGAGAACATATATCTAGGAGTTGATCTGAGCCCAAGAATGCAACTGATTTCCATTCATCTGTTTAAATACTTAGCAAAAATGTGATTAACTGCCCGTGAATTGTATCTATAAATGTCTATAGATCAATACACCTTATTTGAGACAGTCTTAGATTAAAATTGTAAGGATTTTTGGTAGGTATTTATGTTTTTTAAATTGTAAATTTTTATGAAATAACCCCCATCTTATCATAACTATGTCTAAGTAGAAAATAATATGGCAGAAGCAAAGGTTGGTGATTCATCATGGACAATAAAATTTTAAAGCCAGGCATTGTCAAATTGTCATTGTGTTTCAGAGAATTTTCCTCTGGAATTATGTCAAAAATGTAAACATTGAGAAGATGATAGGCAAAGTTATCAGTACCTTTTCCTTTTCTGCATTTCCAACATAGTTTTTACAGAAGTGCTTGGCTGTTACAAACAGGGAAAGAGGTGAGCTCTCTTCTGTATCATAGGAAGAGGAATTTTGCAAGCATTTAAACTGAATTTTTAATAAAACATTTGGTGGGAATGGCATGTCATCTCCCTCTGGAGGAAATAAAAATGCTCTTGTTTGGTTTGGATTTCCAGTACTCTGATTTTCTTTCACAAACTACTAATTAGGGTTTCACAGATCCAGAAGGTTAGTGTTTCACTGCAGTGTGAGCTCAGATGAATACTTTAGTAAGTCATTGTCTATGAAGTCATGCAATGCAAGCTTCATTTTAATATGATACATCAAGTAAGTGATCAGATCCTGCTCAGATTTCAATTTCAAATTTTAATTATTTTTTTTTTAAAGAGTAAAAACAACAGTCAATTTGTTCTAATTCACTGTTTCATTATTTGAACCAGAGGTGCTCCCTCAAAATTACTGTTTAGAATCAAAGGACAGAAAAATGAGTTCTTTCTGCCACTGTTTATCAGGCAAATGAAAACTGTGAATGCTCAGTGGCATACCGGCTCTGCTCCTGTGTGCACCTCAGGTACTGAATAAGCAAGAGGTGGACCACACAAGCCTTTCAAGGCTTGAGCTGAGTGATTGCCAGTACCTTATAAAGCTTAATATAATATGTCTCATTTGATAATCAGAGCTCAGTTAAAATATGTGCCAATCTGGTGAGAAATGAATAAAGCTGACGCAAAACCTATTTCAAGTGGGTATATCCAATACTAAATGTCACATTTTACTGGTTGACACACATTTATCACTTCATTTCACAGTACAGTAAACAACTCATAAGTCACTGGCTAATTTGATTGACAGTAGCCTTGGGCATTCATCAGCAATCATGTAGTATACTGCATCAAGTCAGATTTTAGGGTAATTGACTTCAACAATATGAAAAAAAAATAAAATCCTATAGTCTGTTCAAAATGAAAGGAAAAGGGGAAATCAAAAATGAGAGAACAATAAATTATAGAAATTTCTCATTTGAGTAAGTAACAGCTTTAATAGCTTTCTCTAAGTACTGAGTACACTCAATTGAACATCTGCTTTCCAGCTGCGTATATTGATATATTACCAGAGTTTTATTCTCTCCTACTTTAAATATATCCATAAGTTTTTCAGGGCTCCACTACCTGACTTTCTGACAATGCCTTGATTGTGAAAGATATAAAAATGTCAAAAATTCTGTAGCCCATTTTATGCCCAGGATATTATTTTTCAATTGAATCCAAAGACAGATGTCTATGAACAATTAAACCATTCTCCAATCACACCTTGTTCCAGCTGGGATCATAGAATTAAAAGGAAATAAAACATCATGATTCACTTATTGCTGGAGTACCTAGTGTTTCCTGTGCTGCTGATAGATTCTTATTAAACAATTCTGTCAATGGAAAACGAATATTGTCCGCTGCTTGAACTTCTAAAGTTAGTTCTTTGTTATTAAATTTGATTTTCTTCTCTTATAATAATTCATACACTTAGTGACTGGCTTCAGAAATTCCCATTAGATGGAGATTATGTTATCTAAAGCTTACTAAATCCCATGTCAGGTCTCAGGGAGTTTAGCTGTAAAGCAAAACACTAAAAAAGATCTGTAGTGAAAAAGGGAACTTACTAATAAATATATATATAGATATACATATACATATATATGTGTATATCCCAGTGTCTGTTCTATTAAAAAAGATGTTGAAAATGCTTCTTTCTTTCCTCTCAACTTAATATAAGGTTAGCTTTCTCAACTCCCTTTTTCACTGTTTCTTGCATGGCAACCACACAACTCAGAGTTATGTCTTTAAAAGGGACCATATAATGTGCATATGAACGAAATATCATCAGTATGTTTATGTTTTAGTGATTCACAACAGCCATATTCTCATTCATATGGGAAGCATTTGATTTCCAGACTGTGCCCAGAAAGGTTGTTAATAAAATATTTCTGCACTTTGTAGATAGACAGTTTATGATCTTAGGTTATGTATTCTGAAAGAAATATGCACTCTTATTATTTTCCCTGGACATGATAGAACAGACACAAGCATACTTAGTTTCAAAAAGCTAATATAAAATTGAAATAGAAATTTGCTGATTGATTTGTTTAATTTTATTAAATGACACCAAAGAAACATGATTGTGTCTTTCAGAAACATTAGAGATTAAGAGGATACATTAAAGTGTGTAAATTAAATCTATCTTAGTCCTGGTAAGTTTTTTGAAAAGATTGACATGTATTAAACTCCTGACTGTGGAAACTGCAATCTAGTGAGAAGTCATTTCCCTTAAAACCTTGAGATTCACAAAGCATTAAAGGAGGTGATTGAAAGATAAATCCAAAAGGCAGAAAGTTGGCACTACTGATTTACATGACTTATCTGCATTTCTGAGTGCCATTGTAAACCTGTATTAGGTGCACTGGTGTACATTACACACTTCTTGCATATGTCTGTGCACACTTGACTTGGAAAAAAATCCAGGGTCAGCTTCTGCTCACATGCCCCAGCCAAACAAATCCTTTAAGCATGTGCTTAAATTCAGCAGAGGAATAATATCATCGATATCAATGAAACTCCCCACATGTTTAAATGATTTAAATGTTCACAGGTTCAGGGAAGTTTTATTTAGGATTTATTCTGTTGTAATAGTAACCACTAACATGACTTTTACTTTCTTTCCCATCTGCCCACTGTTTATAGTAGAGAAGAGACTTTAGGGGCAGGCAACTATCCTTTTTCTTTAAAAACAACTGACTTGCAGAACAAAGGGCTGCTGAACACACAAGTCTTGCTTCAGGCTGGAAGCATAACCAGCGAACTTGGCTTAGGTATAGGTTTATACAACAGCAATAATCCCTTGTGTCCTCTTCCTCACTCTCTCTCTCTCTCTTTTTTTTTTTTTTTTTAATCTAACAAAACTTATGCACACAGCATCAAGTGTGTCTAAAACCCTAAAACCAAAAATAACATAAATACATTAATTGACTAAATTTATGAGAAAAAGATGGTCAAACATCTGTCTGGCAAAGAGAGATGCTGAAATAGCACTTCGCAGAAAATTAGATTCTATATACATTTAGTATCATCTTTTCTATAGAGGTTATTAGAGGAGTTAACACACACACACATAGTATCTGAAACAGACATTTCAGAAAGAAAAAATCCCAACTTTCTTCATATTAACAACAGTTGCAACTTTTTTTCTTTTTTCTTTTTTCTTGTTTCTTTTTTCTTTTTTCTTTTTCCCTTTGAGTTAAAGAAAAGACTGTGAAGGAAAACCCTTTTGGAACCTAATCTTTTTATTCTTTCTACCCACCTTTTTTCCTCACCTGGGTCCAGCTAGGAGTAAGCTGCTTAGCATTCATAATGCTGCTTGATAAAAAACAGTCAAATTCAAATGAGGAACATTCTTATGGTATTGAATACATCTACCTAGAGGTCCATGCATTTATTATGGCTTATGTAGAGGGGGTAGTATTTAGACAGAGAGAAATTTAGCAAAACATCAACAATCACATAACATGTCAGAAAAGATATTTTTAGAATTCCTGAGATTTTGACATGTTAAACTTCAGACCCCACTTCAGCTCCAGCAATTCACCTGCAGTCAAGGCTTGAGAAATTGAAACTGGATACTCCACTATGTAAAAAGTTGTTTTCTGTTGATATAACATACCTAAAATCTACTAAATGTGGAATAAATTTTATGGGCTGATGTAGAATAGGATGATTTTTTGTGCAAATGCTTATTCTTTTCTCCTGATTTTTTTTGTCGTGGTGAAAAGTCACATGATATTTGTTTTATTTTCTTCAACCCATTTTGTTATCTTTTGGACTTTTGTTGTTGTTGCTAATTATCTCAAAAAATAAATACTGATATATGCTTAAAAATCAAGACCTTTATAAGACTTACAAATACTAAAATTTCCACAATGCATCTAGGATCTTCCTGTTCCAAAGATATACTGATTACTTTGTGTTTTACACAATATAATTTGAGGCAGACGGATTGGTAGGTTTGAGCCCTAAATTGCCCTAAGCTACCTCTGCAGTGGAGGATTTTCATCTCAGCCAGAGAAATTCCCCCATAGATTCACGGAGAGCTTAGATGTACTCACTTTTCCCTTGGTGCTATCTAAGTCCCTGCTTTGGTTGTAACATAATGGTAAGGTGGTAAGCTTAAAGTCTTCACCAAAGTGCCAGTACAAAGCAGAATCTTGCTGTCTTATTTTGCAAAATCTGTATCTTCTCTGTATTTATTGAATCTTAAATAAAAAGATCCTCCCTCTGGATTAAGATGCTCAAAATCTTCTAAATCAGCTTCACTAAATGTTGTGGGTCAGAATGGACAAGATTTGCCAAGAAATCATTCTTGCTGTTGGCTTGGATTACTGACAAACTGCAATTTGGGGAAAAAAAAAAGAAAAAAAAAAAGAAAAGAAAAGAAAAAAAGAATTTAATAAATTGTTTTTGTTTTAACATCTGAAATCAGAATAGTGACAAACTAATTAGCATTCAAGGTATTCTGAGGTAGGAAAATGTTGCTGCAGGAGTGAGAGTGAACAGTATGAAAGATTTACACTTACACCTGGGAAAGTCACAGCAGACTGGATGAGCTCCAGCAGGTAAGATACCACTGCATAGGAATGGCAAGTAATTGTACGTCACAAGATCAAAGGAGTGCCTGAAATGTTAGAGGAAATTACTACACGAGTTTGGAAGAAAGGTTTGCTCCCTTATGCAAAGCGTGCTCTGACTGTTGTATGGGGCCACTGCATGTCTGTGGAGAATAGTCAGACTTATTAATGTCACTGATAAGCACTGGCCTTGGGCAAGGGGGCAGTTGAGTAGCTTGCTTCTGCTTATCTCTTACACAAACTTTGTGGATGGCTGTCCACAGGCTTTGGTATGAGAGGTTGCCAAACGAGGGAGTTTGGCGGTGGCAGGACAGTCTTGTTTTGTCAGCAGAACAGAATCTTGAAGGCCGTGGCGCCCAGAGTGAAATCTTTTGCTTGTAGAATGAATATTAAATGATAATGAGCTTAATGCTCATTAATGCATGTCAGTACATGCTAAACATGTAAGGCTATAGTACTCAACTCTCCACCCAAATCATGCTAAATGTCACCCCAGGGCAGGGAACAGATAAGAGTAGGATATAAAAGGAAAAGAAGAGTGTAGAAAAAGTGTTAGTGTTAGGAAAAAGAGTTAGTGTTAGAATTAGTTAGATGAAGTGACAGAAAAGTTAGAAAAGGGTGGAGCAGAAAGAAGAGATTGGAGACCTGGAAGAGGCAGTCGACGGGCTGTGTTCCTTCTCCTCCACAAAGACAGGGACACCTCCTTGGTAAGCTCTGTGCCTTCACCTTTTGGTGAGGAATACCCAGGATAGCATTTTACTAGCACTATTATCATATATTAGTGCTATTGTTGTAACTGTATTTATAAATGACAATTTTGAATCTGTTATGTCTGTTGCCTTATTAAACACTTTCAACTTTATGAAACTATCTCAGTGAAAGTCCCTGAAAGGGCTCTGAAACAGGTGAACATTTGACTCTGGTAAGTACCCTTTAACACAACAATGTCCTAAGGGAGAACATTAGTAAAAATGTCAGGAGGGTATTGCCAAGGAGATTATGAAATCACGCTGAATTTAGGCATATGAGAGAGGCTGACAATGTGAGGTTTCAAACCAGAGACTAAGTGAAACTCCCACAAGAGCTGAAAGTTAAAAAAAACAAACAAACAAACAAACAAATCAAAAGTGATTTGTGTAGCCATAGGAAGAGTTTTATTTTGTCAAGAAGTTCCAGGTTTGGATCTCACCATCAAAGCAGCTTCTTGTAATGTGTAAAGGAGGATGTAGTTTATTCTCCTGCTGATTTTTTTTTTTTCAAAGTAAAATTGTATTTGTTTAAGATATCTGTTTCACGATCCATTGATTCAGTAGTCATAGAGTTTTTCCAAAGAGAGTTTTTCAAAAATGTTAAATACATGTGTTAAAAGAAAGTAACTTCTTTCTACCCTGAGATAATTTAAATGGTGATTAAACTGCCTTCAACCTCTCTTTAGATGTTAAATTTAGGGTCTTCAGTGAAAGCCAAATAATAAAATCTTCTTGCCTCCAAAGGCTGGAGTTTGCCAGGAAATTTATCCAGATGGGTGAGCAGGAACTTTAATAAAAATAGAATACTGACTTTAGGATTTGGAGTTTTGAAAGTCCTTGAGATTAGTCTCTCTCGGTTTCCCTTGAAATTAAAGATGGCAACAGAATTGATTTCAGTGAGAATGTAGTGAGCTTAACCAAGAGCAAATCTGCAAATCCCACTCTATGAACATCTAAATCAGAGAGATTAAGTTACAAAAAGCGTTTGTAAGGTTCTTTTTTAGCTTTCTTCCCATGGAGCTTTACCCTAATGAAACAAACAAGCATTTTGAGGGGATGAATTTGCAAAAGAAAAAAAAAAGTCTCATTTTCTGTTCTGCAGATTAGTCACATACTCTAAATTCACCTTCTACATAGTGATTGTATATGTAAATACATAGATAGGACACAGTTATGTGTGTGTAAGGTCATGTGCACAAACTCACTGGAAAAGAAGATGGTAATCATGCACTCTAATGAACTTCTGTTGTTTGTAGAGAAGATACAGATAACAATAATGATAAAAAAAAATCTGCCTGTTAATTTATTTTTTTGATCCAAAATATGAAGAGTAATTACTAAGTGGGCCATATTCCTCCATGAGTTACTTTCATGATGACAGAAGTCAATGGCTTAGTTATCATAGGTAATTTAAAATATTTTGAAACCTAAAGTTTCCCCATACTTTGTATCATAATATGTAGGGCATTCAGATGAGAAACTTCGAACTAAAACTTGGTTTGGGAGTGTGCTGAACTGTGAGGACACACTGGCTCTTGCCTTCAGGGGAAAATAATGGGCACGGACTTATTTTATTTATTGATATAGGTTACATTTCCTTCTAGAACTGTAAACTGTTTAATAAACTGCCTGTGACCACAAAACCTCTAGTTCAAGGTATTTTTACATAAAGGGGATCTATAGCTACCATGTTAAATTCTGTCATATTTTGTTGATGGAAAGGCTTAAGAAGAAGCCTAGATTTAACTTACTGTCTCTCTAAATGCTTCTATGAAGTTGCAGATCACTTGAAGACCTTACTTGTACTTTTTTTCTTTTTATTATCCTTCTTGCTTATGAGGACAAAATGTAAATGCAGGAACAAAATAAGCTTTTTTTTTTTTTTTTTTTTTTCTCCAGCCACACTTTTTCCCTTTGTCTCAAATAATATTTCTAAATTTAAGAGCAGCATTCTCTGTTTTGGCAGTGGCATCATTCTTAGAGTTTCTGCTTCATCTGCCTTGTAATATCTGCCTTTATACCTTTCCTAAACTTGTTTTCAGTTTCCATTTCTAACTTGCATTTGTTTTCTCTTTTCATAATATACAGGTTCAAAATGAAAAAATATACTCCAAAAGAAAGACTCTGAAACCTTATGGAGTAACACTACGAAAAAATAGGTTTTCATGTCCTAGAAGAAAATAAATCTGCCTTCTTCCTTTCCTTCAAGAAATAAAATTAGCCTGTATTAGATAGCACTTACTTTGGTAGTTTTTTATTTAAGCAAAGTAGGTGTATTCTAGTTATGTCACAATGGAAATGGACTTTGCTGCAACTTATAAATTTCTGACATTATGAGTCATGTTCATTAATTGCATAGATTTCTACAGTTCAGACAACCATACTTTTTAATTTGCTAGAAATAAGAAATTACACTTTTGTCTGTTACCACTTTCTCATTTACATTATATCTGGCTCTTTATCCTGGTAAGAATGTTTTGAAGCAGGGTTTATAGTAAGTTTTTATTTCCTTAGAAATGAAAACACAAAATAGGACTAAAGGGAGGAGCCCAAGGTAGAAAAGGAACATTAGCATGAACAGTTAAATTTGCCCACCACTAGTCATGTAACTTAGGAAAAAAGAGAAACAAATACTTAAAAATGGAAATGTCAAAAAAAATGCTAAATGGCATTTTCAGTTAACTTTTATTAACTGAGAGTACAAGTTGGTCTCCAGCAGAGTCTTTAGTTTTACATTAAATATATATATATATATATAAATGAAGAAGTATAAATGACAATTTGTCATAAAATTCTAGTGCTTGCAGTATATCAGATCATGGGTAAAGGAGCTGTGTTATATAATTACCCCAGAGCAGTCAATAAAGAATTTAAGGAAATACTTTCAATCTCCCTCATTCTTAAAACTTCACTCCCTGAAATTTTAAGATAGGTAACTGGCAATCTTTTGTGCTGTGATTTTTCAAAGCAAGTACAATCACCATGGAAAACACATTCTCTCAGGCCTTTCAGTTGTTTACAGAGTCAACAGATTTGTGTAATGCAAGGAAACATTCTTTTGCATTTTAGTAGTTTTAATGTCTACATTGTTCATCTGCTTAGCTTGTTAAAGTCTCCTTTTCCTTGGCAAGCCTTCCCAACAGAACTAAAACGTAGATAAAGAAGGCATGAATGAATACAGAAAGGTTCATTAGGAGCACGTGAACATATTTTCATTTGAGATAAATGCAAAATACAAAATGTTTTTCATTTCTGTCCCAATTATAGTAAAATCTTAGACAATCCACGACAAGATTTCTCATACTTACTTTTTTTTTTTCTTCTTCTCCAATTTACAAGGTGTTTGTTTACAAATACCAGCCATAGAAGCTGTTGTTTCTAACTGTGCTTTCACATCTCTGTTCACACATCCAAGACCATAAAAACAAAACAAAACAAACAAACAAAACCCTCTATAAACAGAAGAAATTGTTTAATGCGACAGTAGTTATAAAACAATACCAACAATTTAACCTATAACTCTTATCAGTCCTTGAATGTCCTATGCAACATTTTTCAAGGCAATCAGACATTCCATTTTAAATCCTAATATACTTTAAAATTAAAGAAGAACCATCTAAACTTTTCCTCGTTGCCCTAGTTCTCAACTAAAGACACAGAGTAAATTAAATATTTCTTTATCCTTTTCCCTACAAAGTGCCAAAAAAGTTTTTTAAACTTTTTGAACTCCTGTGAACACCTCCATAACCCTTACCCAATTCACTTCAAATATGGTCAAAAATCTTAAAACAGTATTAGCCGTGACTTGCCAAGTTTGAGGTCAACATTCTTTTAGTTGCAATCATCACTCCAAAATAAAATGTAATTAAGCAGAGTTATATAAATACAAAGCAGAGTTAAATACAAAGTATTCTGATCTGGCCCTATGCATAATGTGTTATACCTGTGCTGTATGTATATTTTAAAAGACAGCTGTGACAACATGAAATGTATCTGGTATTTTTAGATCTGCCTACTTCTTCTTTTCTTCAAGGAAAACACCTTTCTACCCCTTCTGAGATCATAATTTCCATATTTAACATGCACAATATCACCTCCTGCTTTAGGTAATTACATGATAGAGTTCCTGAAAACCTCGTCCCCCTTATTAAAGCTTAGAATATCTTCCAGCCATAGTTTTGTTAAGTGTTCTCTGCCTGCAGAGTCTTGATGACATAATTCAGACCTGTATGCAAGACCCTCACCTTAGGCCAATTACATTCTAATTGCATGACATTATGGTTTCTTGGAAAAAGAGAAGTAAAGCATTCCATGTTACATATTTTGATAGTTTGAGGGGGAGGTTGGGGTAGGGAGGTGTGGTGGTTTTACCCTGCTGGGCAGCTGAACTCCACCACAACAACTCCCCCTCCTCAAAGGGAAAGGGGTAGAAAACACAAGGAAAGGGGCTAAAGGGTTGAGATAAAGAAAGGTAGATCCCTCACTAATTGCTGTCATGGGCAAAACAGAACTGATTCTCACTCCTTTTTCTCTCAGCTGCTGTCATGCTGCAGTTCCCTTTGGATATGGCTGGAGCGGGCTCTGATCTGTCATGGGACAGCTCCTGGGCTCTGCTCACAGAAGCTAAACCTGCAGCCCCCTGCTACCAAGCCCTTCCCACATAAACCCAATACAATATGATGAGAGCATTTCTAAGAATACAAACTAGTAAAAATAATGTATTATGACTAACCTTTTCACCTTTTCTTCTTAGTAAGTACTTTTTGTTTTGCTAAAATATGTGACCACTCTAAAAAAACAAACTTATTTTGTCCCTGCATTTACAACACTTTATCCTCATAAGCAAGAAGGATAATTAAAAGAAAAAAAAAAAAAAAGAGGAAAAAGAAGAGAAAAACATCCAAACTTTTTTAATGGAAAACCCAATATTTTGATATTTCCCCCTCTAAACCTCTTGTAATTCCTTATCTGAAAATATTGATGACAGTATCTCCTATCATGTGTTTAGAAGCAAAGTAAATAACTACTGTGATATCAGTAAAAATATACCACATAGCTACATACCATTTATTGTGAGAAAAATAAATGATATACATTTTTCATAACATATTAAAAACAAATCCAAACAAGATTCTGATGGTCTCATTATTTATGAGACAGATTTTTTTCTCTACCATTAATTATCTAAAATGTAGATGTCTAGTTTAAGTTCATCATATAGACCCCACTCTATATCTTGTCAGTGAAAAAAACAGTCACCTTTAGAGAGTAGTTCATCCTTACTGGTATGTTAGGCAGCAATCTTGACTGAGAACAAATAACACAGAAAAAAGAAATCTGTATTGAATATATAAGAAACAGATATTAGTAAAATCACGTTCACTTTTATTAGGGTTTTTCCGTATAATTTTAGTTTGAATCTTGCTTCAGCAATAAAAGTTTACAAAGCCAAACACTGTATGTATAATCTATATTTCTTCAACCCATTATCCTACCTGAACTGTCATTCAGCTTTATTACAGTTAAAATTAAGAACACACATTACATTAAATTTTCCTTTTTTTTTTTTTTTTTTTTTTTAATCACTGGATGCTGTATTATTTAACATCATATTTGAAGTTTTGGAACAGGTGATATTTTATATTTTCTTGATTGTGGGACAAAAATATTGCTTTCACTGAAAGAGGCACTTCTTATTCTTCAGTTTTTAATTACATTATCAATCACATTTTTTTTGACATATCTTATTCTTAATGGATATTTGAAAGTAGTTCACTGAGGATTCTTTATTATTTTTTTCTTTGCTGTGCTTCTTTCTTATACCAAAGAGAAATCTCAGGCTAGAGTGGGTTTGTATCATACCAGTTGCTAAATGTGCCAAGTTAAAGCAATCTTCACATAAGATTGCTGTACTTTTTGAGGGAAGTGAGTTATATAAATAACAGAAGGGAAAATCAAACGGGAATGAAAATTGTTATTACAATAAGATCCTAGGGCAACATGGTTTGCTACCTGATGGTTACTGAAGTTACCTTTAAGGTAACTACTAGAGTGGTTGATATCTTGCATGAAGAATAAAAACAAACAAACAAAAAAAAAAACAACCAACCAACAACAAAAACACACCAACACCTCTAATGAGTGTACATAGAGAAGAAAGAGTTGAATTAATTAAGGAAATATTCCTATATAATAAATGTTTAGAAAAAAATATGACTGTGAGGTAGGAGTATAAGATCACTGACAAATTGTCAGTAGCCTGATATGAGTCAGAAAGAAGGGAGGAAGAAGAGACAGAACTGAATACTAGGAGCTACTTCAAGTTCACATGATGAATTAAAGCAAATTCCTGGTGGAATCTGTAAATTCAGTAATTAATTCAGAATGACGGGGGCTGGGGGCTGGAGAGGGAGGGGGGAAATGGGTTGGAAGGATGCTGAAATATCCAGAATTTGAACTGGAACTGGGGAATGTGCTAGGAAAAAATAGTGAAGACATCAATGACTGTAAGTAATGGCAAGTGTCTGAATTAGGTCTTTACAGTGTGTGTCTGTGAATTGATTAGAGACAAGTCTAATAGAGTGTGGGTCTGTGAATAGATTAGAGACAAGTCTAATATAGAGTTGCTGTATGATGTTGCCTATGCAACAGGTATGCAAAATGGAAAGCATGATACTCAAATCTTGAAAAGCACTCAAATTAATGTGTTAATAATTTATGAAGACTTTTTATCACAATGAAATATAGCAAAGCAATCAGAAAGCTCTGGTTCAGTAATGACACAGGATGGAGAAAATCCAGTGTGTAAGGTCCTCAGGTTCACACTAATCCTAGATGATCATCTAGGATTAGGATCATGACTTCTGGCTGGCTGGAGACTTGTTAAAGGTTTTCTTTACACTCCTGTTTGTACTTGCCTGTTCATTAGGCAGTGTTTCTTTTTAAGTACATATTTAAAGCAGGGAGAAGGTTTGGGTTTGAAATATTATATATCATATGCCTAATACTTTCATTATGTACATTTCTAAATAAAGATAAGTACCCAAACAATAAGATTCAGAACTAAGTCATTAATTTTGTTTTCTGTATTATAGTTTATTGCTGGATTTTAAGAGTTCACTAAATTTTCTAAAAATATTAAGGGACCAATTCAGTTGTCCAAATATCATCTACAGTCATTGTAAGTGCTGCAAGATAACCAAGACATAAGCATGAAGTTCTTATGCTTTTATTATGAATAAAACTACATCATTTCCATTTTTTTTATTTATTTTTTTTTTAGTCTAAGATAAATGAACATTATGTTATACAAAGCATGTTTTTGTTGTAGAGCAGGTTTTCCTACTAATTTGATTGTTAAGTGGAAATAGTTGACCTAAAGTTAGATAAATTATTGTTTAGTGGAACAGAAAAATTCTAGCTTATAAAATGTTGAGTAGAGAAACAAGAATGTGCTGACATGTCTAGGTTTCTACTAATATTATAAGTGCTGAGTGGGTAATGAGAACAAAATAAAATTGTGACCATCATTAAAAAATGCATATCCAATACTCCATGGATCTGCAGGGTCTTGCTACTGTCCACTGTCTCAAAAAGAAGGTGCTGCAGTGCCATTTTGAAGTATCATTTACTGAAGTTTTAATAGAATTCACTGTATCAGAACATCTTCGATTTTTTTTTTCATAGTTTCAAATGCATTCTTTTTTAGCACCCATCCTTCATGCTCCCCTGAAATCCATAATCTAAAAGAGGTTGACTTTATTTTTAACTGACATTTGAAAGTGGCAAAGCTTCTTCTACAAATTGCTTGTCACTTAAAATAGATTGTTGCTACTCTGTCATCAAGAGATAATGCAGGATATAATTAGTCCTTTTCAAAATTTTATGCCTTTAAATACAAAAATTATACACATTAGGCATGCCTCTCAAAAAAATATGATGTATCAATGCATGCAAATCACCATGTCTTTATAAATATTTCCTTAGGAAGCAGAACATCTTATTAATACAGAACCAACCAGAAAACACTGATCAACTTTTCACAGGGTCAAATTTTCAGTCATCCCAAATTTTCAGGTAAAATTTGGAAAGATAAAATATTAAATGCAGTCAAAATATTAAAAAAATAAAACTTGAAAAACTGTTAAAAAATGTAACTGCTCAGGATTATTTAAATTTACTAAGATCAAAATTTACTTATTATGAAAAAGAGGAAACTTATTTTCTGCAAAAAGATAATAAATATATTATTTATCAAGAAGTTTTTTAAAGTGTGTTTCAATTCAAATTCAAACTTCTAATATATGAGAAAACCTATTGGTTCTGTGTAGATACATTCCTTTTAAAAAGGGGAAAAAAAGATTTTTTTAAATATTGAATTTATTTTTTACATTTTTTTTTTTACAATCTATGTTTACATAATAGGTTTGAGCGAGATATTGAACATAAATTTAGTTACAGGAGAACAATGTCCATAACTCATTCAGCATTCCGTTACCGCTTGTTTCTTGTACCCTGCCTTTCTAGCAATCAAGGTTTTCATTCAAACCATTAACTGCATCACAAGTTTATAAATGAATTATAGAAAAAATATATATTGCAACATACATGAAAAAATACATTTTTATACTATTTTGCAGCTCATATCTTCCAGCTGTACATTCATTTCAATTATAAACACCACTCTATATAAATATATATGTATATACGTATGTATGTCTCCAATATCCCCTAAAGCGCAAGCACTGGTATCTGTCTATGACCACTTTTTGCAGCTGACACCTTTTCATAAAAAGAGAAATACACTGTAAAGTGAGCTGATCCTAAAAGGACAACTAAAAAGACCAACAAATAGGACCTTCAGCTTGCACATTTTAAGATTCTGACAGAATGACCTCTGTTTCTGCCACTTCATAACTTTTACATCAGAGTTGTCACAAAAATAGCAGAAAAATATTGTCATGATAATATCTGGGTCCTGGTTCTGTAATGAGATATTTATCCTTATTTCTGTGAAGTTCCAGAGGTGTTTTTTTAGGGCTAGACACATTTCATTTATTATGAAAAATCTAAAAGTCAATTACCTAGACAAAACTATGGGTTCTGGATACTGTCTCTAGAGGGGGAAAGGCTCCACTGAAATTTAATTCATTTCAACAGCTTCAGAACATGGTGAATCCCAACGTAAAGACTAGCTTAAACATACAGAACTCATGTTAGTTTTGGATATCACACTTTCCAAAGTTAAGTCCCATCATAAGAGATTCCTTGAGGTAAATCACAGATTGGATGTTCATGACTGAACTTGTAGATAAATGCACACCCCCTTTGTTCAGCTGACTGGACAGTTATTTCAATCACAAGGTGAGAGCTTTGAACCGACAGAAGAAAAAAAAAAATAAAAATCACATGGTATACTACTAATAAGAATGGAGATACCAGGAAGTTTTCAAAATTTAGAAACTTGTAGCACTAAAGCCCTATGAACTGAATGTTTTGTAGTTTATTGACTCTCTTGTTTTCATTCTGCCTCATACGTTATCAATATTATAAACAGAGAAGAAAACGCATCTATGATGAAGAATGTCCCCCCAAGATCTGAAAACCTTTGTCACCTTTGTAATTAAAGACACATGTAAAGGTAACTTTTTAAAAAATCCATGTTTTTGAAACTACTAGGATTGTAATTAGAATAAAGAAATTCTGAACCTTAAGATTTTAATCTGGTTTCTGATTTGCAGATATAAGATATACTGTGACTTCACTATTTCCTGTACTCAACAATATGTAAACATTTTAAAATACCCCTTTACTTTTTGTTTTAAGATACAGAATCATTCTCTCCTTTTCACTGTGTTGACTGAAGGAGGAGTCCCAAGATATGTCCCAGGAGAAATCCTTTGTGAAGCTGGGGACATTGCAATGTACGTGGATTGGCTTGCACATGGACATTGCAATGAAGTGGACTTCCCTCACAGAATCACAGAATGGCCGAGATTGGAAGGGACCTCTGAAGATCATCCAGTCCAACCCCCCTGCCGAGCGGGATCACCTAGAGCACATTGCACAGGATGGCATGCAGGCAGCGTTTGAATATCTCCAGAGAAGGAGACTCCACTCTCTGGGTAACTTGTTCCAGTGCTCTGCCACCCTCACAGTAACAAAGTGCCCTCTCATATTCAGCCAGAACCTTCTGTGCTTCAGTTTGTGCCCATTGCCTCTTGTCCTGTAGCTGGGCACAACTGGAAAGAGACCGGCTCCATCCTCTTGACACCCTCCCCTCAGATATTTATATATACATTAATGAGGTCTCCCCTCAGTCTTCTCTTTTCCAGGCTAAACAGGTCCAGCTCTCTCAGCCTGCCCTCATACTACAGGTGCTCCAGACCTCTAATCGTCTTTGTAGCCCTCCTCTGAACTTGCTCCTGTAGTTCTATGTCCCTCTTGTACTGGGGAGCCCAGAACTGGACACAATACTCACATTACCGTTCCAAAGTAAGTAGGTTCTAGCTGAAACCAAAGATTCTATCTTCAGTCCTGCAAGTGTGCACAAAGTCAAAGTCAAAAGGATCTGGCTTTGCTTGCATCAGGGCAAGTTCAGGTGAATTATGTGAAGAGTATTTACATATTCAGCCTTTCTGGAGTCACTAGTGTTCATCTGCATATACATGTAGGTAAACCTGTAGGTCATCTGCATATACCTGTAGGTCAAAGAACAGACTGAAGAGGTTAAATTGTACCTAAATCAGAATGAAATACATGGCTCTGTAGAAAACTCAAATGGATAAAACAAACTATGCATCCATTTGTTCATAGCACGCCTCTCCCAGATGAGCAGAGTGGTGAAAACAGGCTTCATAGCCAGAACAAGTGTTGTCCATTGATGTACATAATAAATCATCAGTCTAGAGAATTTGTCAATAACATACTGCCCTAAACATCCATGTTTGTTGTATTAGGTTCATGTTGTTGCAACTAGATGAGTTCTCAATGAAGACAGAATGAAAAAAAAAAAAAAAAAAAAGAAAAATAGTGTAGCTTAAAGTAGCAGCAGATCAGTTTGTAAAATCTGTACATTTTATCTCCATTTCTTTTTCAGAGCAGTTTGGCAAACTAAAGGCCATTTTCAAGAACAAAGAACACTAGTATGTACTCAGTATGATTCTTAAAAATCTAGATGGATATTGGGAATATTCTTTTAACCAAGTCAGACCACCCATGTTGCTCCCAAATACATGACCAACTTCAACAATGACTATGATGCAGCTCAACCAGGTAAAAGTCGGGACTAAATGTTAAATGCAATCATGTAGGAGGGTAGCTGAACTGGATGTTTCATGTATGTCAAATTTGTTTCTTCGTTGATATTTAAAATCTCTTCCATTTAGGCTTTGTTCTCCTGGGTGGTCTTACCATGTGTTTGTATACTGTTTACATTGTCTTTGGTGGCACTATGAAACAAATGAAAATTATCAATAACCACCCAAGAAAAATGATGAGTTAAGCAACATGACAGAAGAGTGCATTTCCAAGGATGTATATGCTAGACAGAAGGGGACTTCAGTGATTCTTATTACCCAAGAGAAAGCTAATATTTATTCAGAAATAAGAAGCTGTAGCCATCCTGCTGCCCTTTTATCTGTAAGGGCCGTTTATCTCTATGGCCCTAAATTCAAATCTATTTACTACTGGATATTTTCTACCATGATACCTACTGCAATACATGTATATCTATATAGAAAATAGATAACATCATTCAATTATCTCTTTCAAATCCAAAATATAAAACTAGGATGTATTTAACATAGCAGTCTATTCAGTAAAAAAAAAAAAAAAAAAAAAAAGGGTTATTTCACAAAGAAGTCTGTATGTAAATGATTCCTGGGTGATAAATAAGGTACTTTTCTGACTTTTTCTGACGCAGCCAATTCTCCCGTTTCTTTTCTTTTCTCTTTTCTTTCTTTTCTTTTCTTTTCTTTTCTTTTCTTTTCTTTTCTTTTCTTTTCTTTTCTTTTCTTTTCTTTTCTTTTCTTTTCTTTTCTTTTCTTTTCTTTTCTTTTCTTTTCTTTTCTTTTCTTTTCTTTTCTTTTCTTTTCTTTTCTTTTCTTTTCTTTTCTTTTCTTTTCTTTTCTTTTCTTTTCTTTTCTTTCTTTTCTTTTCTTTTTCTCTTCTCTTCTCTTCTCTTCTCTTCTCTTCTCTTCTCTTCTCTTCTCTTCTC